>NC_081407.1:523922746-524287746 GCF_030272615.1 Cryptomeria japonica
GGTCGTCTGGATCCTTTTGGATCGATATATATATTTGTAATAATGCTTTAGAATGTAATTAGTTAGAATCAATCAGAGTATCAGATAGATAGATTGTGCCTAGAAGATAGATCTTTTGATTCAAGGTCCCGGTTGTGACCTATTCTACTAGGCCTATGTGCCAGGATGTTGTAACCAGGTTGTTACTGGTTGGATGTAATCAAATTTAATGCAATAAAACTATCTGTTTTGCATTGCCTACATCATATCTCTTTATTTTCATTGTGTTTTCTCTTGCTGACCAATCCAGACTGATCTCCTTGAGGTCCCTCCTCATTGGTGACTGCTTCAAGTGGTATCAACGTTGGTTTGTGAATCTGTTGTTGGACAGAGTGTTGTTTGTGCATTGATTGGTTGGAGAGAAGATTGAGGGAACTTGTGGACTTATTCAAATCATCGAACATGAGGCAGATCAAGGTTTGTAGGTAGACCGCCAATCCTAGAGCTTGAGCTTGAGGCATTTAGTGGGTGGAGACCTCAACAGATCATCAATTGAGGTAGGTTGAAGTTTGGACCGATATATTATCATGGAAGAGGCAACCGAAAGTTGTACTTAGATCGTCAAACCCCCCGAGGTAGTTGCAAGTACTTACTGACAGATCGCCAAACTAGATCAAGTGATGGGACTCACTTTTGAATTAAGCCCGAGAGTCTGATGTAGGACCATCAGTCTAGTTCTTACCAGCTGGGCAGTTTTTAGTGGAATTTCTTGAGATCATGGCATTTCTTCAGGTTTGCATGTTTAGCATTGTAGTTTTGGGTTTATTCCCTTGAGTTTGTAGTCTTTGTCATGTTTGAGTTTCATAGCATTTGGCTTAGTTTTTGGTGAGATGTGGATTTCGGTATTGGCCCAGTTGATGTGTTCTTACCAGTTAGCCTAGCAGTATGTTGAGCGAAGATGATTTCGGGTTGCAGTTTATCTCCGTGACTTGCGGATCATTGGAGATGTTTCTTTGGGCCTTGGTCGATATTTTTGGAGGTTCACGCATCATTTTATGCTTTGGATTTATTCTTTATAATTTGAGCCGACATGTTACCGTTGCATATTTCCTGAATCAGTTGGTCTTTGGGCTGACTTGATTAAGTTGTAATTATTTGTGGGTGGTATATATATGGAGGTTTGAGAATCATTTGGATAGATGGAAGTTGGAAGGTTGAGGATAGAATTTGGAGATCAAGCGAAGATGTAGATCCGGCGAGATTTTGATCTGGTAAGACTGAGGCTAGAAGGATGAGGTTTGGATTAGGGTAGAACCGATAGACTGTACCTGGAAGCTGATAGGATATGTGGATGGTCTGCGGATCTTGTAATTGTGTTTTAAGCATTATTTGTATCCTGGATTGCGATCTAGCATGTGGCATGTGTAATCCTTCAGATTGTAATAAGATTCATTCACATTGTTTACCGATTATGTGTTCTCTTATGCTACCGGTTGTTCTTTCTATTGTTTCTAGCATCTTATTACCAATTATCGGTATGTTCTGCATGATTTGTGTTTATCTACAAGGTTGGGTTGTCCTTCATTGGATCTCCCTCCCTTGACTGCATATTCAGGTTAAACAACATTTGGAAGACATGAACAACAAATATAAAGAGAAGGCAGATGAGAAGAGGAGACATAAGGAATTTGAAGTTGGCGATGAAGTGATGGTATATTTGAGAAAAGAGAGATTCATGGTTGGAACTTATAATAGGCCGCAGATGAAGAAGTTTGGAACTTGTAATATTTTGACAAATTTCAATTCTGGAAATGCATATCAAGTGGAGCTACCAGATAGTCTAAGTATTTCACCTATACTCAACATTGTAGATCTTCATGAGCACCATGAACTAGAATTCAGTGAGGATGGTGTTGCAAACCTTGAGAAACAATTGCCCCGGAAGGAACCAGATCATATTGAAGAGATTTTGGACAGTAGGATTGGGCATAGTACCTGGAATAATTAGTACAAAGAATATCTTGCGAAGTGGAAGAGCAGACCAATTGAAGATTCATCTTGGATTTCTCAGGCAGAGGTAGACCACCTTAGTTTCCCTCTGACCCCAACAAAGTGAGAGGCTCAATTTTTGTCAACCCCGGATGTCTGATGCAGGAGCATCTCTGGTTCACTGCAATCTTGCATCAACCAAAAAAAACATTTTCCTTTCTGTTTTGTTTGTAGTTTCAATTTCTTTTTGTGTGTCCTGGTTTTGGATCACCGGATCTTGTGGAGTTGGATTCTACTTGAAGACTTGATCATCTTTCTTTCTTTCTAACTGTATCTCATTTCGATCACTTTCCAGCAAGATATCGCTACCAATTTCCATGATAGTTTCTTGTTACCGGTTGCCTAAGACCTATTCTGGTGATCTACCACAACCCATTCTGAAGCTTGCAGAGCCTTGTGTGTTGATTTCGATGTACCTTGGCATGTGCCCTACCTTCTTCATTATCCTTTGGATTTTCTGGAGGAATCTCTTGGTGGAGACCGACCTTGTTCATTTTACATGTTAGGTCTTGTTCTTCAGGTTTTTATCCCTTTTGGGCTGACTGGATCCTTTTGGATCGATATATATTTGTAATCATGCTTTAGAATGTAATTAATTAGAATCAATCAGAGTATCAGATAGATAGACTATGTCTAGAAGATAGATCTTTCGATTCAAGGTCTCGGTTGTGACCTATTCTACCAAGCCTGTGTGTCGGTATGTTGTAACCCGGTTATTACCAGTTGGATGTAATCAAATTTCATGCTATTTGTTCTGCATTGCCTCCATCATATCTATGTGTTTTCATTGTGTTTACTCTTGCTAACCCATCTGGACTAATCTCCTTGAGGTTCCTCCTCACCAGTGACTGCTTTTGGACATCTCACAAAATAGAGACAAAGGGAATAAATTTCATAAGGGTATTGGCATTTCACGAGACCCACATTCTATCATATTGGGGGATCTGTGAAATAGCGATAAATGGAGTCAAGATAGTAAAATCATCGCCATACCACAAGAAGGGTCACTGCAAAATAGAGACATTACAATATAGCGATAATATATTATTATTGTAATATCGCTAGAAAGGCTTAATAAAGAAATTATGATGTTGCAAGATGGCAATAAATCAACAGCCCATACGCACATTGTAGGATGAAGATAGTTAATGAAAAATAATGTTGTGATATAGAAATAATATCTAAACTCGGTATTGCCATATCGCAAGGGGGGTAAAATAGAAAGGAAATGGGAGTTGTGATATAGTGATAACTAATGTTGCTATTTTGCAACAATAAAACAAGGTTAAATATAAAGGTTTGTGATACTGAAAAAATGGTGAGCCAAGCCAAATTGAGGGTGACATCAACATTGCCATAAATCAAAATTTTGAAAAGGGTGGTGGAGCTGTTAATGGCATGCACAAATTAAATGCAGAAAAGACCTCAAAAGTCACCATTAATAGTCGATTTCTTCCTCATATTTTTCATCTCAAGTTGAAGAATTGCATGAAGTGAGCTCTACGACGAGGAGGAACAAGCCAAAATTATTTTTGATAGCTACAAGTAAGTACTCAATTACTTCTCCTATTGCAAAATTTATAGAAGTCATTTGAATTTCCAGTAAAAAGAATAAGATAAAAAATGCCTAGAAACAAGGAAGAACTTAGGGAAAGTGGAAGTTCAAAGGGGGAAGAAGGCTCTGAGAAAAAACCTAGGATACTGAACCCTACCAAGAGGCCTATGCATAAGTCATTATTGGATGCATTACCTATCTCAGCAAACACTAGAGCCAAAAATGTATTCAAAGATAAATTGGAGGGTTGTAGGGACACCGTAATCCCCATCTCAGGGAGGGATTTATTTTGGTATTTCTATAAAAACAAAGATGGAAAGGTCCCTGTGTCAAACCCCTTGACCCTTGACATTAAGAAGTTAGTAGTGCCTAATATCTTCATAGATGTTGAGTTAATTCAATTGTTGGCAAAGAATTACTTCCCTGTAACCAAAACTGTCAGGATGCCTAGTAGGAATCTTGTATTGGTAATCACAAAATTGGTTATCATCGACTATTTCATTTTGAATAAGCAAGCCCTAACCAACATTGACCTTGAGAAGTTCAAAATGGATTATAATATATTATACAAAACATTTAGGAAGGAGGAGCTCCCATATTATAGAACAAGGGGTATAAATAATAAGCCCTTGATGACTACAAGCAATGAGCCCTTCCCTGTTGATGATTTTCTTGTATATGTTCAAAGAACTTACTTCGATTTGTGTCAAATATTGCGAAAAGATGCTAAATTAAGGATGTCATTATCATTAATGTACATGGCTATGAGGATCCAGAATTCAAAAGTGAACTTAGAATTTGATTTTCCATCTAAGATAGAAAGGAAAATCCATGAACAGATGGTGTCTTGGAAGGAAAAGAAAAGTTGTGACTTCCGCAACTACTCCTTATTGTGTTTCTTAATCTCGTATCAAAACAAACAAGATTTCTCTGAGTGGCTAAAATTGGGAATGGTGGATGAGAATGGCAACAAACTATCGATGCAGTTGTGGTATTATATGTGGGATAAGAGATTCAAAGACTATGACAACAAAGTCTTCCATAATTTATTTATTATTGTAGTTTTTGGTTCCCTAAACCATTAGGCTGAAATATTATAACTGGACCTGAGGAGAGAGGCCACTAGCTTATGATTCTAATTAGGGTCATACTCATAGTTTTCCTGACTGGTTCTACATGGGAGAGCATAATATTATCAGAGTGTATGGCTTCCCACAGCCCCACACACTACCCCTATTTGTGTCAGATAGACTTGCCTTCTTGGAATTCATGTGGAAAATGCTATGGCTTGAGAAAGAAGTGATTGAGAAAGGGAAGAAGGGGACATTCTTTCCCTATTGTACTACATGTGCAAATTTTACACTGCCTCAAATATGTTAGAAAAATCATAGGGTTACTTGAAGACCAATTACTCTTTGGCAAGGAGAGAGTATGTGATCTTGAATATCACATTCATTCTTTTATGAAAACAGTTTCACATGAGGTACTATTTCAAGAAGATTTGATTAAAAATTGTATATCCTTTCAAGATATTGTGCAAAGAAGGAAAAAGTGGCATATTCTAATGAGGATAGAAAAAGAAAAGAAGAAAAAGGACCCCTTTCCTAGGATTTTTTAATGACAAAACTGATGAATTGAAAAGAATTTATTTGTGCTTAAACAACTTTAAAATAATTTATAGGAAATCAATAGATGGTGGATCTCCACCAAAACAGGCCACAGTTCCACCCAAAAAAACCCCAAGGGGTTGTTATCCATAATATATTTGATGATGAATCTAAACAAGAGGTTTCCTTTACTCTTCCCCCAGCCAAAAAAAAAGAGTAGATGATCTTGATCCCCTTGTACCCTATGAAGAATCAATAGGACAAGGTGACACTGATGAAGCCATCAGTGCACTAAGGGCTCTAAAAGGATATGAAGGGGTGGAAAAATCAAATATTGATCCACCTAGATATGAAGAAGGGACCCATGGCTATGAAGACGAGATGAAAGAAGGAGAAAAGATTATGAATACTGTTGATGAAAGGGTGGAAATGTCAATGAGATTCTTAGAGGATGATAAATTTATCCATACTCCAAAGTTTAAAGATTTTTGGATAAAAATAAAAATGAAGGAATTTGAGAGAAAGCAGATGAACCTTATTGGAGTAGATGATTCCAAGCATGAGGAGGTTATTGCTCAAACCTTTAAACAAATAAAATTTGATGATATACATGTTACTCCAACAGAAGAAAGAGAAGTGGTCCTGAAAAGTAACATGTTGATTGTCCTAGAGCTACCCTAAAACAAATGTTTCTATTAGACTAGGTAAGGTAGTAGGAAGACCCCACGCTAGTAGCGGAATTTCACTCTAAGGAGGGGGTAAGTGGCACAAGATATAATCCAAAGATTGAAATAATGGTTGCCTGGGTGAACTTCAAGAGTACTAGCAAACCAAGACTAGTAGATATGGTAAAAGAAACTAAAGGGACAACAATATTCAAAACCATGAAAGATACCTCTACCATTTGAGGCTGCCTCCATGACTATTCATTCTTCTATTTTTACAAGAGATGCAATCAAACATAACCAGCAAAAAATAATTTATCTTGAACAAGGGCATAAGGAAATGAATGATGGCATTAATAGATTGTATATTGAGAATGTTAGATTGAAAGATAGGGCAAAGAGACAACTTGATAATCAAAGCAAGGCCATCGTCCAACATAGACATGCTCCTCCTGCACCTATGGACAACACAAAATATAACAAGGGATAGAATGAAGAAAATAGAAAATATGAACAGGAAATTGAAGAATTGAAAGCAGCTAATGAAGAAGCTCTGGAGAGAATGCCGCAGCAAATCCTCAACACCTTTAATAAAATATTGGCCCATAGGGTAAAAATCATTATTGATAGGTTGGATGGGGTGTATAAGGGCTATGAGTCCTTGTTTAAGATATAAGATGTGTTAAAATAAAATAAACCTAAGTTGGAATCCTTGGCAAAAATATGGCAATCATCATACCAGTGATTTTTTTAGTGGCTAATATTCGCCAATTAGCTATTTTTTTTAATTCAAAAATCAAAATTTGGCTAATAGTTCAAGTTTTAAGCTAAGTTTTAAGCTGATCTAAATCGCCATATTTTTACAAAAATTTAGGTTAGTCTTATTTAAATTGCCAAAGTGTTTATTTTATTAAATTTTTTAACTCTAAGATTCACCAAAATATTCGATACATGATTGGATCAGATTCGCCAAAATTTTATAATTTATTGTAAAAATTAAATTAACTCACCAATAATACATCGTAATTATTAGTTACCTTAGGATTTTATCATAAATATTTAGTTGCCACTATTGATTCAAAATATAATCTAATGACCATTATTGCATTCCATGAGGTAAATTGTACCTACAAGTTGTAATGCTCATGGGGGTTGAGTTGCTTTTCAATTGTTGACCTCAATGGAAATCGATGGTATAAAAATAATTTTGGGCCCCATTGGTATTAAAAAATTTAAATACATTTTATCTGACAAAAAACAAAGAGGGGTATTAGATTAATTTAAATTAATGGCAGTAACTAAATAAAGTAGTGTCTACCATTTAAACTAATTTATGATTTCCACTTTAGGCCTCTACTTTTCTATAAGAATTTTTTTTTTAAAATGAAATTATTTATAGTAATTAGTGCATACTAATTATTTTCTAAGATTCGCTAAGATTTTCTACTGAAGAATTTTGACGTACAAATATTCGCCAATAAAATTAATATTTTTCTTTTAAAAAATGAAAGATTCACCAATAAAAATTATTATTTTTATCCAAAACAAATAAAAATTTGCCAATATTTAATATCTTTTTTTGAGGGGCAGTTTCTTAAAGTTATCACTGTAGCATACCACACTTTAGTCACCTTGTGCAAAGTAATGCATAGAGATCTTGATGCTCCCCCAGCCATAAAAGAGATTGAAAAAATTGAGTGCATATTGAAGAGCTTAAGTATGTTACCGGTGAGGGAAAAAAGGTGAAGGCCAAGATTGATTCATTTCACACATTCCAACATTGGACAATACCACAGATCATTGATAAGGATAAGCATATGAAGGATTTCAATGACTGGAAAATTATTTTTTATTAGATGGTACCAAAAATTATCATATATATGAAGGAAGAAAAGGATATGAGTATTTAAAGTTTCAATTTATTCTAGGATAGGATCATTACATTGGATGTCAGTTATTCAAAGTTTATTATAGAGGTAAGAACAATGACGGACAAAAAGTGGAGAGATCATCTTATGAACATGCCTATCATCTAGAACTACAAGTGATCAAGTGATTATGAGGTATACCATTGGGAGGCAACATATCCGAAGGTTGCAAGAGATTAAGAGAACAAGAAGTCAGTTGGTGGATGTGGAGGCTGCCCAACCAAAAGTAGAACCTTGCCAGACCCAAGGGTCATGGGATGTTCCTCATGTTGTCATGATAATGGGCTTACTTGCATCCACCAACTATTCTCATATTTTATTGTTATGATCTATTTCATGTTTGTTATAAAACTATCAAAAACTTAATCAAGTTTTCTTTTAGTTAAGCATTTATAATTAGTTATGAAAAGTTGTAATGTAATAGTCTGAAGCTTTTTTCTTCTCCCCATTTTGCTATGTAATAGAGAAAACAAGATTGATTAAAGGAATATATACAATATAGAAGAATAAGAGAAAATACTAAAAAAAATTGTACTTCTTTATAATGGTTGAATATAATAAAAGAATCTAGATTTCCAGTCCTCGGTTATTTGTTGATTGTGGAAGATAAAATATTGTGTAGTTGTCTCCAATCTATTTTATTTTTACCTAGTTAACTCAGAATATCAAAGATATTTCTTATTCATAAATGTATCTTTATTTGTTTTGTGTGACTTAGTTGATTGGTTTTTGTAAGGCAAAATTAAATTTTATTTGATTAAATTACAACAGTTTGGAGGGAATAATTGGATTAATAAGAAGAACCAGATAATACTACATTCTTGCATGTTTATATAAAATATGAACACATTTGAATGCCAAGTAACTTTAATTATAATCAAGAATTAGATGTATGTGACTCTGTAGACCTAAAGGAGGCATAATTTAAATTATTTTTGTTGGAGATTTAGGTTTCTTTATTTATTCTAGAAAATAAGTAGGACTGGGAGCAATAAGGTATTAATCATTCACTTCAAGTATATGTGCCATATTGAGTGGATCTGAGATAGGGTTTTAAATAAGATTATAAATTTGCTATATTTAAGGTATAGCCACCAAGGTTTTGCAGAGATTGAAGAGTAGAAGATATCTTCTTTCTGAAGATTCTTGTTCGATTTCCAAGTCAATTGCACAACCTGAACATAGAACCTGACACATTCTTATGGTTTTGCAATCTGCTAATTTGGGAACCAATAGATTGGCAACTCTATTGGGGACCGATTGATAGTTCCATTTGGGAAAAGGAATCCAAATCTTAAAATTTATATATAAGAGTTGTTACAAGTTATAAAGTGACTCTACTATAGGAAAAGACTAAGGAGAAGAAGAATTAATTCCCTAAAAGGGTTGTGACTCTAACCTTGTCTATCACAATCTCATATATATATATATATATATTGAATATAATGCCTTGAATGTTTGGTGGGAGATCATTGCATAAGAACCATCTAGTTGACCACATAGAACTGGGGCCAAAAAGAAAAAGAAATAACAGAAGAAAAAATCAAAATCAAAACCAAAAGGAGATAAACCAAGTTGAGATGGAACCTCAAAATGATAAGAATGGGAGGTATTATAGTCAGTATACTAATCTACTTGCAAATGAGGAGGAATTACATTGAAGCTGAAAGAAATATACAAAATCAATCCAATGCAATGATTTTACACTAGGCATAGAGAGCTTTGGCACACCAACATCTAGAGGGTAACAATTTTTGGCCATTTGGAGGAATTGACTATGTGTTGCTTTCATGGTTTTTCATTGATGTCAACACTAGTTGTTTTGGCTGCTTTACCAATATCCTTCTGGTCTCAGTAGGATGTTTGGTTTCTAGTTGGATTAGGTCATTGTGATTTGGAATGATCCGGTATGCTCCGATATGTTTGGGTTATGGAATTAGATTATTCATGTTCATGTTCAGTCAGTTGGTTTTGTTCTGGTGATCGGATGTTATCATGTATGCTGGCAAGCTTGGTTTGTGGTTCTGGCAAGAGTTTCACCGGTAGAGATTTGTTGAAGATCTTTGATGATATGCATAAGTGGTGTTGGTGTGGCTTCTGGTGGAGATTCAGGATGCTGATGGTGATCATGTTCAAGATTTAGTTGATTGGGATTATTGCTTTGTCATGTGTGGACCTAATTTGGGTCTCGATATTGTCTAGGTTATGGACCAGCTTAATGTAACATGTGGATTGGACCTCTCGATGTGATTCTGGGATATCTTATGGGTTGGATATTATTTGTTTGGTCTCAGGCCGACATGTTTTATAATTGTGTATTTGTTTTATTGTCTGGTAGCCAAAATGATTGTTTATGGTCGAGGGTTTCTATATATATGATGTAAGATCTCATTGTATATTATATCATGGGATGTAAGGAGAGAATAATGTAATAATCATTTAGGAAAAGGATTTGGTCGATCATTGGTGATCGAATTGGGTTCATGTAAGAGGATTTAGTGCTCTAGTATTGAGCTTAACCAGAATTGTATTCAGGCATAGGAGATGCTATTTTTGCAGTTCATTCCTTCTTCCAGATTATAGTCTAGATTTCTATGTAGTCAGTGAGACTCTTTTTGTGATGAGCAGTGCACTCTAGGTTGTTGGTCTCCCTGCAAGTGCATGCCCCTCAATTGTAATTCACATACTTACTGCAGAAGTATTATCTGACCGTGGGTAGCTTCCCACCATGGTTTTTCCCTTTACCGGGTTTTCCACGTATAAATCTTGGTGTCATGTGGATGGTATTTATTCTCTGATTATTGTTTATGTTTAATTGGTTTATCTGCTATTTCAGTAATTGGTTTATGCATTCCAATATTGAACTTTTGGGTTTCAATATTTTGTTTTTTAATTGCTTAAGGTTTCGGTAATCTGGTGACAACTAATTCACCCCCCTCTCAGTTGCCTTCTAGTTATTTGAATTGTCTAACAATTGGTATCAGAGCTCTGGTCCTCTCTACAGAAGCTTAACCAATTGATGAAGATCCTATGGTGACTAATAGTTCAAGTTCATCTAGTTCATCTGGAACTATCTTTCAGAGATATATTCCTAGGCTTAATGGAACAAATTAAAGAGTATGGAAGATTTTAATGCAGACTCATCTTAGATGTCTTGATAAGGAGATTTGGGAGATTACAGAGAATAGTGTTACACCTCATAATCCGACATCTGGCAATCCTCCTCTAGAAAACTTGGATAAGCAGCTTGAGAATGATTTTAGAGAAAGAGAATCTCTCTTGTGTGCACCTTTTGATCAGCAAATAATGGGATTAACTGACAAATCATCTGCAAAGGCTATATGGGATAAGTTAGAGACTCTTAATGAAAGTGACCCTACTGTGAAGATTGCTAAACTTGATGGTTACTAGGTGAGATATGAAAATTTGAAGATGGAAGAAGATGCAAGGATTACTACATTCATGGAAAGGGTTTATGAGGTTGTTATGGGAATTCAATGTTGTGCTGGAACTCTGGGTGAAGATGAGATTGTTTCTAAAGTTCTAAGAGCTTTACCACCGGCTTACAAGATGAAGGCTACTGCAATTAATAAATTGAGAACAATGGCTAATACTTTTGTCAATAGAGATACCTTGGTTGGGAAAGTATCTCCCTTTGAGCTTGAATAATTTGGACCCTCTGGAGAAGTGAATTCTGAACCTTCTTTTCATGCATCTACATCATCAACCAACAAGCAAGATTGGAAAACTTTATATGCAAAGGAATTAGATGATATGAAGAGAGAAGATGAATAATTTGAGCAACTTGAAGCCCTATTTTCTAGAAGAGTACCTAAAGGACTGGTAGGACCGGCAGGAAGTAAGTATGAAGGAAAAACACCTTTTAAATATTTTGCATGTAATAAGATTGGTCATTTTGCATCTAGATATCCTTAAAGGAATTCAAGATTTGAAGAAAGAGCTAGAAGATCTTTTAAGCCTAAGCCTAGATATCAGAACAAGTATAAGTAAAGGAAAAACAAAGACAAATCATGCTACATAGTGGATGAGGAAGGTGTGACTGATTTTGATGATGAACCGGCACAAGACTTGACTAGTGGTTCTGGCAATGGAAAGGAATGGGTGTTCCTGGATATCAATGAAGATGTTCTGACACTGGAAGCGAATGTACCTAAAGAAAAGGCACTTGCTGCTAAAATTGAAGATAAGGATGAATGGGCAATTGACAATGGATGTTCACATCATATGACTGGAGATAAAAGGAAGTTTCTATCTTTGCAATAATTTGATGGTAGTCTGGTTAAATTTGGAGATGACAAAGCATGTATGATCAAGGGAAAAGGAAATATATCATTGGATGGTAAGCACAATACTGATAATGTTTATTATGTTGAAGTTTTAAGGAATAATATTTTGAGTGTAGGACAATTGGTGGATAAGGGATTTCAATTACAGTTCAAAGATGGAAAATGCAAAATCATTAATAGATCTAGTTTGGAGATTGCTACCATTACACAAACAAAAGGTAATATATTTTATTTGAATTTCAGTGAGAATATATGTTTGATTGCACAAATTGATGAGAGTTGGCTATGGCATAAAAGGCTATGTCATGTGAATTTTGATTGCATTGTAAATATCGGTTCAGCTAAGGCAGTTAGAGATATATCTAAGATTGTGAAGCCCTATAATCTGGTATGTAAGAATGTCAAATGGGAAAATAGGTTAGAACCTCTTTTAAGAGTATACAAGACAAATCTAATGATATTCTTGATCTTATTCATACTAATTTGTGTGGCCCTGCTAGAGTTAAAAGTTTTCAAGGTGATAGATATTTAATGTTAATCATTGATGATTATTCTAGAATGATGTGGGTTACTTTTCTAAGGGAAAAATTTGGGGCTTTTTAAAAGTTTAAAAACTTTAAGGCTAAAGTTGAGATAGAGACATGATTGAAGATTAAATGTTTAAGGTCAGACCGTGGTGGAGAATTCACATCCAGTGAGTTTACTAACTTTTGTGAGAATCATAGTATAAGGAGGCAATTTTCTGCTCCCTGGACACCTCAACAAAATGGAATTGTGGAAAGGAAGAACAAAACTATCTTGGATGCTGCTAAAACAATGATGATGGAAGGTAGTATACCTCATATCCACTAGAGAGAAGTAGTGAGCACAATGGTTTATACATTCAATAGAGTACATATCAAAGGAGAAACCGGTAAGACACCTTATGAATTATGGTTTGGAAATACACCTACAGTTAAGTATTTCAGAATCTTTTGTAGTAAATGTTATATCAGGAGATATGATATCATTGGCAAATTTGATCCTAGATGTGATGAAGGAATTTTTCTTGGTTATTCTAATGAAAGCAAAGCATACAGATGTTATAACAAGAGATTGCAGAGAATTGTGGAGAGTGCTAATGTCAAAGTGGATGAGCTGAATAGAAGTCAAATCAGAGTTTATGAGCAAGAACCGGTAGTGGAAATGACTATAACTGAACTGGTAACACCTTTATCGGAACATAATGTTGAACCAGTTACTCCAGCAGTATCAGAAAATTCAACAGTAACTAAAGAACCGGAAAGAGGAACAGAGAGTTAAAAGACTCCTAGGTATGAGATATTAAATCATTCAAAAGATCAGATCATTGGGGCTAAGAACAATGGAGTGATGACAAGAAGGAGATTGACATCTAATGATGTATGTTTAATTTCTCAAGTTGAATCGGTATCAGTAATTGAAGCATGTAAAGATGAATGTTGGATGAAATCTATTGGAACTAATTGGGTTTTTAGGAATAAATTGAATGAAAATGGACAAGGTGTAAGGAATAAAGCTAGATTGGTTTGTAAAGGATATTCTCAGAAGGAAAGAATTGTTTATGGTGAAACTTTTGCACCTGTAGCTAGGATTGAAGCTGTAAGATTATTTCTTGCCTATGTTGCACATAAAAACTACAAGGTTTATCAGATGGATGTTAAGTGTGCATTTTTTAATGGGGATCTTGATGAGGAATTGTATATTGAGAAACTTGATGGTTTTTCACTTTCAGATGATAAAAACATGGTCTACAGGTTAAGGAAAGCTTTATATGGATTGAAACAGGCACCTAGAGTATGATATGCAAGGTTAGATAAATATCTTTTGAAGCTTGGTTTCACTAAAGGTAATGCTGACAGTAATCTATATTATAAAATCACCGATGATGATATTGATTATTGAAGTTTTTGTTGATGACATCATTTTTGGAGGTGAAGATAAGTTGTGCATGGAATTTTCTAAGAATATGGAGAAAGAATTTGAAATGTCTATGATTGGGGAAATGAAATTTTTCTTAGGTTTGCAGATTACTCAGACTGATAAAGGTATTTTCATCTGTCAAACTAACTATGCTAGGGAATTGTTGAAGAAATTTGGTATGGTAGATTCTAAACCAGTAAGTACTCATATGGTTACAAGTGATAAATTGACAAGGAAACATGTTTCTGCACCAGTAAATCCTTCAAGATACAAGTCTATGATTGGAGTGCTGCTATATTTGACTCAAACTAGGCTTGACATAATGAATGTTGTTTGTATTGCATCTCGATTTCAGAGTGATCCTAGAGAAAATCATGAGAGTGCGGTGAAAAGAATTTTTAGATACTTGCAAGGTACATCTGAATATGGTTTACAGTTCCTAAGGATGATGACTTTACTTTATATGCATATACAGATGCAGATTGGGCTGGTGATGTTAATGACTAGAAAAGTACTTCTGGTGGATCTTTCTTTCTTGGAAAGAAGTTAGTTTCATGGATCAGTAGGAAACAATCATGTACTTCTTTATCTACTGGTGAAGTTGAATATGTTGTTGTTGCTACTAGTTGTACACAAGTCTTGTGGATTAAGCAAATGTTAAAGGACATTAAAGTGCATTGCACTGGATTGGTAGTTATTCATTGTGATAACTCTGCTACTATTGACATATCAAAGAATCGGATATTTCACTCTAAGAAAAAGCACATATCTATCAAGTATAACTTTTTGAAGGAGAAGGTGGAAGAAAATGAAGTTAGATTGGTTTATGTGAACACTAAAGAGCAGATTGCGGGCATTTTCACTAAACCTTTGCCTAAAGAATCATTTGAGTACCTGAGAGATAGATTAGAGGTTTATGCCCCTCTGGCAGAGAACTGATTGATGTTATTTGGCATCAGTCCGGTATGCATTATCAGATATATTATTCTTTATGGAATTGATGTGGGGAGGATACTACTCAGGAGGAGCAGTTAGCCTTGTGTTTCAGTGGTTTGTATTTGTGCTTTGATACTTTTGTCAGATTTCTGGCATTGATGTCAAAGGGGGAGAGATATATGTGAAAAACAGAGCTTTACAGAGATATCATTCACAGGGGGAGTTTGGTCTTGTTTTAGAACTTCATTGCTATATCTTTAAGTGGGAGATTATTGGTTGTCTTCCATTGGGGGAGATTTGTTTGGCATTTCTTGGCACTTTGATGCTTTTCACATCTAGTGTTTCCATCAATGCCAAAGGGGAGATTGTTGGTCATTTGGAGGAAGTCATTATGTGTTACTTTGATGATTTGTCATTGATGTCAACACTACCTATTTTGGCTTCTTTATCAGTATCCTTGTGGTCCCGGTAGGATGTTTGGTTTCTGGTTGGATTAGATCATTATGATCCGGCATGATCCGGCATGCTCTGATATGTTTGGGTTATGGAACTAACTTATTCATGCTCGTGTTTAGTCAGTTGGTTTTTTCTGGTGATCAGATGATATCCTATATGCTGGCAAGCTTGGTTTGTGGTTTTAGTGAGGGTTTCATCGGTAGAGCTTTGTTGAAGATCTTTAATGATATGCATAAGTGGTGTTGGTGCGGCTTCTGATGGAGATTTAGGATGCTGATGGTGATCATGATCGAGACTTAGTTGATTGGGATTATTTCTTTGGCATGTGTGGACCTAATTTTGGTCTCGGTATTGTCTAGGTTATGGACCGACTTAATGTAACACGTGGATTGGACCTCTCGATGTGTTTCTGGGATATCTTATGGGTTATTATTTGTTTGGTCTCTAGCCGACATGTTTTGTAATTATGTATTTGTTTTATTGTCTGGTGACCGACCTGATTCTTTATGGTTGAGGGTTTGTATATATATGATGTAAGATCTCATTGTATATCATATCATGGGATGTAAGGAGCAAACTAATGTGATAATGATTCAGACAGAGGATTTGGTTGATCATTGGTGATTGAATTGGGTTTATGTAAGAGGATTTAGTCCTCTAGTATTGAGCTTAACCAAAATTGTATTCAGGCATAGGAGATTCTATCTTTGTAGTTCATTCCTTCTTCTGGATTGTAGTTTGGATTTCTATGTAGTTAGTGAGACTCCTTTTGTGATGAGCAGTGCGCTCTAGGTTGTTGGCCTTCCTACAAGTATAGACTCCTCAATTGTAATTCACATACCTACTACAAAAGTATTATCTAACTGTGGGTAGGCTTCCCACTATGGTTTTTCCCTTTACCAGGTTTTCCACGTATAAATCTTAGTGTCATGTGGATGGTATTTATTCTCTGATTATTGTTTATGCTTAATTGGTTTATCTTCTATTTTGGTAATTGGTTTATGCATTTTGGTATTAAACTTTTGGGTTTTGGTATTAAAGTTTTAATTGCTTAAGGTTCCGGTAATCTGGTGACAACTGATTCACCCCCCCTCTCAGTTGTCTTCTGGTTATTTGAACCATCTAACAACAATAATATACAAAGACCTTTTAGTACCCATCCCATGATTCTCAACACCTAGGAGTACTAAAAAAATAGCATCCTCATCAAGTAGCTAGACACAAGGATCCTTGGAGTGATACCTACAAGCTAACATTGACTTGCTTGAAAAGAAAAGGAAGTTGATGCTAATACAGAAGAGGGACATGATAGCTTAGGAAGCAACCAACATGACTACACAATGTAATCCCCATACATCTACCCGATTACAATAAAGCATGCCCATGGCCAGTAATTCATCACATTCTTTAATGACTACTTCAGTTGAAAATACTTCACAATACACCCAATATACCATGCCAATAACATCTACTCATGTTAGTTCAGTTGCAATTTCCACACCCTTCATAACTAGCGTAGTCATGAGTTAAGGTGGAACAAGTTACCATAATAGGGGATACATTCCCTTTGGGACTGGGTACTACATACCACATTTTAATTATGGGGGGAATTATCAGAATCAACAACATTAGCAATTCCAACAAGGCCCACAAATGCAAAATCAACAAGCACAGTACCAACACTATCAATCAAATCAAAGGCAAAATCTATTTTCTACGAGACCCATGAATATCTTTAGGTTCAAATAGTTGGATTTATCTGGGATCCTAGGATACCCAAATCAAATTGATAATGAAGTGAGAAATGTGATACCTAAATTTTCAGGAAACCATGCCATCTTAGAAGAATATCATATTAGAGAATTTTTAATAGTCATGGATAGTTTTGATGTACAATATGAAGTTGTTTATGCAATAACTAGTCGAAGATGCAAGAGATTTGTTTAACAATCTCCTTGATGCAACAATTAGCTCATGTAATAAGTTTAGGAGAAATTTTTAGGAGTACTATGGAGACCACTCAAACCTAAAAATTTCCTTGCTTGAAATCACAAATGTTCAGAAAAATCTCAATGAAATAGTTTTAGAATTTAATTTGAGATTTATGAAGCTATAAAATAAGTTTCTACCACACTTGAAACCTACTAATCCTATGTGCATATAATTTTACATGAATGTGTTTGACCCTAAAATGGGGTATGAATTGAGAAGGAAAAACCCAAATGACCTGAATGAAGCATGCAAATTTGCCTTGAAGATAGAAAATATCATAAAAGATTCAGGAAAGGTAGGAAAGAGAGAGGGAATCATAATATTGCAGAATACTAAAATAAATCAAAACAAACAAACAAAAGAAAAAGATAAGTTAGAAAAGGTTTGGAATACTATAAAGGATTTATCTAATAAAGTGGCAAAAGGTGATAAAATTGTAGCATATGACAAACCTAATTTCCATAGACCAAGGTTGCAAGATATGCCCTGTAGGACTAATTGGAAAGATGTCAAGCCTATTGAAGAAAAACAAAACAATAACAAAGAGACTCCTGACCCACTAAAAAAGCATGGGAAAAATATGGTAGAAGATAACCCTTATTGCATAGCTTGAAATTTGCCTCATGCACCTAATTTTTGTGTTATAGCTCAATCAGTGGAAGATAAAGCAACCTATGAGTGGGAGATGGGGAATCACATGATTAATATGTTATCATTTGGACCACATGGGGTAAGCATGGACTATTGATCCTTGAGAGATGATGGACCAGAATATGATGTAGACAGACAAAGATACATGTAGACTACTAATTTTTCTTTATACGCTAACAACCTTATGGGAAATTCAGTGATGGGGGACCTTTGCGCAAAGTTCACTGAATAACCTTCAGGTTTGAGAAGTTGGCTCTTCATACAATTGGGAGAAGAAAAGGGAGAAATAATACTTAAAAGCTACACTAATTAGGTGATGCACCAAAATATTTTTGGAACCTTTGAAGCATAGAAAACCCAGGTATTTGCAGTTTTAAGGCCCATTCAACAATCTACATGCCCAATACAGTTAGTGAAGAAAATCAAACAAGGCTCATTCAACATAACATGACATACACCATTCATCTAATAGATAACAAGTTTAATAACATAGTTTAATCCATAGAGTCTCACAGCACATATCATAGAAGTTACTGAATTAGAAAATAGCACAAAAGTTAACCTATTAAACTTCAAACAAAATAACCATAAAGGCCACAGGCATAGTCTGATATATTTATCATCCACAAAACATAATTAATATAAAGGCCTAATTCACAAAGCCAAAGTCTAGTGATCTTTCCTCAAAGTCCGAACCTCTAAAACAACAAAATGAAAGCCAATAAATAGCCCTTTGGCGCCTAAAAACTACCAGCAGAAAAGCACAAGAAAAAACCCCAACAACTGCTCCTATGTGTGTGAAGAGTGGAATAAGTCTACAAGATGTAAGATACAACACTTCAATTATTCATTGCATGTATGGTTAGACAAATATAATCATGAATAATAAAACCATAAAAAATTGACCCATTGCCTCCTAAAAGATGCGAGTATAGACTTGCTCTTATATTTGTATAAGCAATACTAGTGACTAGACTACACCAAGACGAAGGATTTAATCTACATGAGCATGAGAATAAGCTAAATGGATGCAATATTATGCTAAATGAGTGAATATTAAGCTATATGAATTCAAGCAATCATAATTGAACTAAATATGCAAAAAGCTAAACTAAGATGCAATAATCTCAAAAACACAATATCTTCAATGACTCTAGAGAAAAAAATTTATAATAACAATAAATCTCCAGGGTGTTTTGAATGAGAAATGAAGGTTGAATTTATAGAGAATCAAAAGAGAGACCAACGGTCAAGATTGATTAGCAACAAGCGGTTGAGGTTCCTCAAGAAAAAGCAAAATTTAGGATAATTAAAATAATTGAGAGATCAAATTCAGTTAACCTTGAGATAGATTCCAATTATAGCTTGCTTGAAATGCATTCAGATTATAAGTTCAAGTTTGCATTGAAGATAAAATTCAATTAATTCCATGCACTTGAGATAAATATAGGTGATTCCATGCGATTTCTTTGATTTATTCAAGAAAAAAGTTTTTTCAATGCAACTGAACTTCTTTTCTCAAAAGCTTTGAGTTCCAATTTTAGAGAAAGATTAATAATTCAATTTAATTGCTTTTCTGATTTCAAGTTATTTCAATTTAAAAGAAAAAATAATATCTCAATTTTGATTTATCTCTCAATTCAATTCTTTTATTTTATTTTCAATTTAACTCTTGCTTTGTGATTAATTCCTCTTTTATAATAAATTAATTCCCTTTTTTTATGATTAAATGGAAAATTTATTAATTAATTAAATATGTTAGGATATTTAATAAATTAAATAGGATAATTGATCAAAATGATTTTATTGAAATGATTTAATTAATTAAATAAATATTTAATTGATATAGAATGATTAACTTGTCATATGACATTTGATGATTGAAGAATTAATTATTTGTGTGCTCAAGATTGATTTAATTGCATTTGGTTAGGACCTTGGTGATGTTGTTGAGATTAGGGGCCCATTGTTTAGGTGACCATTTATAGGGTATTACATTTGCCCCTCTTTGAATTAATGTGCGAGCAGCGCATTGGTTCAAAGAATAGTTGATGTCTAAGAGATACTAGTTTGATTGATCGCGAACCAGATGAAGAGCGAGGTGTTTAGCTTGATTTGAAGCGATAAAACTAAACAAAGTTGATTAAAGCGATACCGATCCTGAACTTGATTGAACTAGGACCGATGAAGAGAAAAGATACCAAACTTGAACTTGATTGATCAAGAAGTGGATCTTACTGATCTAGAACTTGATTGAACTAGATACAGTGAATGTACATAAAATTGATCTTGAACTTGATGGATCAAGACACGATGAGCGAAGATAAACTGTCCAGCTTGATTTGATGTGATGAAACTGAACACCTGCTTTGATTGAGCATGTGATCAAAGATACTCTTTATAATTTTGTTTGACTTTAAACGAATAATCGGCTTGATGAAAAAGAGATGAAATTGATTAACATTAAGAGACTAATTCAGATGAAGACAATATATGCTTGATTTGAAGCGATGAAACTGATATGCCCCTAGCGATTGATTTGATTCATATGATCGAGAAATATCAACTTGATATGAAGCGATGAAGCTGAGATTCCCTTAGCAATAAGGATTTGTTTGATTTTCTTTAGTTTAAAATATTTTTGCTCGACTTTTGATGAAGATTTAAAATTTTCTCGACTTTGAAGATGTGAGGTCATGAGGTCATTAGTATGCCCCCTCGGGAGTGAAATTGAAAGATAGCAAGGGTACACAATTTTAGGTAATTTTTGGTGATGATAATTATTTAAACACGAAAAATGAATCAAAAGAATATTTGAAGATTTAGCATTGATTAATGTGAAATTGAGTGCAAATTGATTTGAAGAATTAAATTGAGATTTAGCATGAAGTGGTTCAAGTTGTGCAAAATTGGCTAGGAGAATGATCTCAGATTTCGATTTCGATCCCAAAAATGGAATCAAGATGGGTAAATTAGCTTAGGGTACAGTTTTCATGTCCATCAGAGCAAGTTTGAAAATTAGGATTTAGGCTATATAAGGGGTTCATGTGTCATTTTCAATTTATTTTCACCTCCCAAAGTTTGAAATTTGAAAAATCCCTCTACGAAGAAAAATGGCCATTCCGATCTAGGAGAATCGATTTGAGTGCTAGAGACGACATAATCGACCACGGAACTATGAGCCAGTGGTAAGTGATTAATCTTAAGCCTTTGCATTTCATCAATTTTGATTTTTGGTTGAATTTTTTGCTTTTTAGAGTTGTTAAAAATCGTTCAATGTCATTTTGTCATGCGATAAGACATTGTCTATCGTACGATAAACTGTCCCTCTTGTGGTTTGTCATTTTAGCCTATATGTTTTGTTGTATGGTATTGTTCCATGTCTCATACGGGATTTTTCTTCATAGCCCATATTATCGTGTGAGAGATTACCATTTGTCGTATGAGAATGTTTTATCGTTTGGCATGTATTCTTGACTCGTACGAGTTTTTGCTACACTGTGAAAACTCGTATGGAAAAAAGTGAGCATTTTTAAGGGTCAAAACATAAAATTTTGATTTGGCATTTGGTGTATTGGATTTGCGTGATGTTTAACATGTTTCGTAGTGCAATTTTGGATGACTTGTTGATGCTTTGTTGTTTGATTTTTTTTGCAGGTTCGATTGCCAGATATCCTGTTTCGGTGTGTCTATCCTCCGATGATGAAGCCAGTTGGTGAGTTATCAGATGTAGATAGAGCACATATTGATTTGTGCAGCTTTACTCACCTTTTAGAGATGCTTGATATCCGTGTGAATCACGGGATGCTTACTGTGCTAGTTGAGAATTTTCATTCAGAGCATAACACCTTCCATCTAATAGTTGGAGAGATGACCATTACACTAGAGGATGTGTACAGGATTTTGAGGATTCCATTTGTTGGGGATAAGGTTGACTACGATTTTGCTTAGCAACTTGGTATCTTAGCCTTGAGACGCATATTTCATGATGAGACCATCCTTGAGCAGGATATCACTTGGGATGTTATGATGGCTAGGTATAGTGAGCAGTTTCCACTAGCATGTATATCAGTAGGTATGATAGGTTGTTTCGTCGTGCCGAACAGGGGATAGCAGGACTTCCTATGTGGTTGGGCTAGGATGCTCGAGAGACTACTGACTCATCCTGAGAGATTAGGGTGGGGATCTTGCTTAGTTGCCCACATGTATCATGAGATGCACGAGGTTTCATAGAGGGATGGGAAGAGAATGGTAGAAGGAGTCTTGGTTCTTCAGATTTGGGCCTGAGAGCATATCCCAGTTTGTAGACTGATAGTAGATGACGCTAGAGATCCACACCAGCTGATCATATATAGATATTCAGGATATGTCACTAAACCCTATCTGGGAAAGATAGAGTATTAGAGATGACAGCTCATTGATCTGATCATTGTAGTATGAAGACCATATAGGGATCTAGAGTTGTGGGATGACTAGAGAGCTCAACGGAGAGACATGTTCATGACTCATCCTCTTATTGGCAGATCAGTGTCGATTATTGAGCGATTCATGGTATCTAGGGTTATGAGGTAGTATGGCAAGCCTAAGGGTATATCACAAGAGTATACTGCCTATGCCTGATATGGTGATGAGGAGAGACAAGGATGGGCCCCTAGGTTGTCCTACACATTGAGCATGCAGGAGCTAGTTGGGTTAGAGCAACTGCGATGGGACTATCTTGAGGATATTACACATGCGAGGCTATTTCCCCAGTACAGGGATTGGTTTCAAAGACATCTCTTCCCTATATTTACAGATCCTGCGGAGCATGCACCTCTCATAGATGAGGTTGAGGATGAGGCCCCTGCATAGGCACAGGGACATAGAGTGGAGGTTCCTAGGTGTGCAGGAGGTGATCCTGGAGCTAGCAGCAGTAGGGTACCCGCTGGGGGGAGATAGAGGCAGAGAGGGGAGGGTGGATCCCTTGGAGTTGTTGGTGTGGGAGCTAGTGGTGCCAGGGTAGCGGAGGGTGGAGGCAACGAGGAGCGAGCATCTCCTAGATAGGTGAGATAGCGAAGAGATGAGCAGGGTGGAGAGGGAGACAGAGAGGGAGGTGGAGAGCCTATGAGAGAGCAGGGGGTAGCGGAAACACTACGGTCTATAAGAGCTAGATTAGCAGGTTTACAATCACAGTTGATAGTGGCTCAGACATAGCTTGCAAAGAGAGACCGACAACTGGTGGAGGTCAAAGCTGAGCACGATCATCCTCTCGTTGAGATAAGGGCAGAGCTAGATGTTATTTAGCAGGAGGTGTTGTATCAGACTAGCTGAGCATCTTATTACATTGTGGCATATAGCATAGCAGTTCCATTAATGCAACAGGTTATCCCATATTCTCAGTATATGGCTCAATCTGAGGGAGCTCAAGCACCTAGGCAGGACACTGGTCAGCAGACTCCACCACCTGGTGATGAGGGAGAGGCAAAGAGCTAGATTTTTTTATATACCCCATTTTTTGTAGCCTATACGATTCTTGCTTCGATGAGACATTGTATACGACAGTTGATATCATTTGTACGTTGAGACAATTATGATGATATATATGAGATCTTGATTTGATTTCATCATACTTGTGTTGATTGATTTATGAGATGTTTTTCTATATGCTTTATTTTATATGTATGCATATCTCTTCAGTATAGATGTATGTAATGCAGATGAATATGGATGTTTATTTTTTTGTTTCTTTTCATATGTAAATAAATGATGAAAATGAGTAATAAGTAATGCAAATTTTTATTTTTCTATGCAATAATATGGATGCAAACAATTATATAATGAAATGTATGGATCTATATAAGATGCTTATGTATGTAGCTAACATCTCAATACACAAGTACTCAATTGGAGAAATGATAAAAAAGAGACCGCTTAGCTGAGAAATGATGATTGCTTCAGACTCTCATTTAGAAGATAAAGAGATCATTGTTATCATGCCGAAATCACTCAAAATGCATAAAATGTAGAATGAATGCAACCTAAACCTAGTCACTATATTTTGAATGCTTAATTTTCATCACTAAGTTTTTACAAACATAGCAGGCAGAATAGAGTTCCTTTCTTTTCATGTGCAATATTAATTATCATGTCTGCCATGACCATTTTTTCGTTCATATCCTTGGACAGATTATGCATGCATCTGGATTGCACATTAAATAAATTCCCTTAAAATAGACAAATAAATGATGTCAACCTCCCTATAGCATACAAATAAGTGGAGTTGATGTATGTGTGGTGATTTCATCTTGATGTGAAGGCACTTATTACAGACACCTAGTTTATTAGATGTTTCCAGCTCATCGAAATCATTCCTACAAGCAGGAAAAAAAGAAAATATTATGTCCCCAATCCTTGCTCCTCTTAGTCAAGATAGACTTCCTCGAGTTACTCAGAGGGAATAATAATCGAAAACCAATATAAAAGATAGCACACAAAGAAAATTTCATACATATCTCAAACTGTTTAGCGATTGTTTTCAGTAATTTTGTTTTTCTTGTTTACTCAATGATAAAACTCTTCAGTGGTTAGGAGATAGGTGACTGAATCAGATTGGACGACCAGATATCACTAAGGGAAAGATGACCTAGTTGATACTACTTAGGACACATAAAATGCTCAGTCGATTACCCTAAGACTAGGACATTGATCAATTTCAAGCCATGAGGGTTCTAAAAGAACCAGGATGTCACAAAAGTGACTAAAAGGTATGTACAAGCGAGATCAAAGATGCAAGAAAGAGGGAAATGCCAATGTTGCATTGATAGATGGAGCGTTGGAGTACAAGAGGCGCCAATTTTCCAAGTTTTCACCTGCTTGGCAAAGATTCTTTTTTTTATTTTTTTTAAGGATATTTGATGATTTTTAGGATTTTTTTTAGGACTTTTTAGCTATACAAGTTGCTGGAGAAAAGAATACTAAGTGAAGAATTTATTCAAGTGGATGGTGTTGATCAGTTCATGAAGTTGTTCTCCTTCCAATGTTGAGAGTTGATAGGCACCAGAGCCAAAGACTACAGTAACGATGTAGGCACCTAGCCAATTGGGTTCAAACTTCCCTTTGTTGTCTCGAAATTGTTGATTTTTAGGATTTTCTCTCACAACAAGGTCACCAAACTGAAATTCTCATTGTCAAACCTTCTTGTTATATACTTTAGACATTCTCTTTTGATACACTCTCAGACGATCAAACGCCACTTGTAAATGTTAATCTAGTAACTTGAGTTCTTGCAATCTAGATATTCTATAGTCTTCATCAGTAACAAGACCTTGCAAAGAAACTCTTAGAGATAGTATTTCCACCTCAATAGGTAACACTGCTTTGGATCCATACACCAAAGAAATAGGTGTAGCCCCAGTAGGTGTTCTGATACTTGTTCTATAAGCCCATAGTGCAGGATTGAGTTGCAGATGCCAATCCCTTCCATATTTATTTACTGTTCTGTGTAAGATAGTCAACAGATTTTTATTAGATGCTTCAACTTGTCCATTACCTTGAGGATAATATATGGATGACCAATGTTGTTTTTTTGAATAATTTCATAGAGTTAATCTAGATCTTTGTTCTTTAATTGCCTTCCCTTGTCAGTCACAATGGATGAAGGTATACCATACCTGCAGATAATATAGTTAAGGATGAACAGAGCTACTTGTTTACTAGTTGTTTTAATGAGTGGAACCGCTTCTACCCACTTAGTGAAGTACTCAGTGGCAGTTATGATAAACTTGTGTTCGTTAGATGATGCAGGATATATTTGGCCAATGAGATCAAATGCCCATTGTTGAAAAGGCTAATGTGTAATGAAGGGTATGAGATCCCTTGCTGGAGCATATATGAGATTCCCATGTAGCTGACACTTCTCACAAGTTTTATAAAACTTTATAGCATCTTTCTCCATATCTGGTCAGTAGTAGCCAGCCCTTAGTAGTTTCTGAGCTAAAGTTAGACTATTTGAATGAGATCCACAAATACCTTCATGGACTTCAAATAATATGCTGGGACTCTTCAGTTTCTAGACACCTAATCAAAGTACTATCCAAACCTCACCTAAATAGATCATTAGCGATGATGACGTACGATGAAGCATTTCAAATTAGGTTCCTTTTTTCATTACGGGTAAGATTAGCATGGATAATTTGGTCTCATAGGTAAGAGTAAATGTGGTTGTAGCGAAATGAGTCATGTCCAATAATAGAACAGACCATCTAGGACTCAAGAGAATAATAGGCAAGATAATGTAACTCTTCCATGAGGAATTCAAAGCAAAAACTGGATTCTTGTAACTCTGGTATAGATGTCGAGGTGGCCATAGCATCTGCTGCTTTGTTTGCTGATCTGGGAATATGTTGGAATGATACAAAAGTAAAATATTTCTTGAGATCATCAGCCATTCTCTTATAAGGCATTAGTTTCTAATCTCAAGTCTGATATGTATCATTTTTTTGGCTGATGATTAGCTGAGAATCTCCATAGGATGTGTAATTCCACAACCTTCCATTTGATAGCCAATTTGATCTCATTTACCAAAGCTTCATATTTTGCAATGTTGTTTGTTCAAGGGAAAAGAATCTTCTAAGCCTTCAAGATTGAATATTTTTTACGAGTAATAAAAAGTATTCCAGCACTAAAACCATGTTGAGTGAAAGACCCATCAAAGAACATCTTCCATGATCGTTGAGTAAGGTACATGATGGATTCATACAGAAATTCTATTTGCAAAGGTTGACTATCTTCAAGTGGAGCATCAACAAATTGATCTATAGTGACCTGTCCTTTGATGGCTTTGCATTCTACATATTCAATATCAAATTCTGTAAGAACTATGACCCATTTAGCCAATCTTCTTGTAAGTGTTGCTTTGCTGAGAAGATATTTGAGCGGATCAATCTTAGCCACCATCTTGATTGAATGTGCTAACATGTAGTGTCTCAATTTTTGCGATGCAAAGACTAATGCCAAACAATTTTTTTCTATTATAGTATAGTTCATCTCGTAGGACACCAAAGTTCTGCTGATATAATATATAGCTCTTTCCTTTTTATTCTCATCCTGTTGTGCTAGAAGTGCCCCCAGTGATGTATCAGTAGTTGATATATATAGAATCAATGATTTACCTTGAATTGGTGGCATCAATATAGGTGGATTAGATAGGTATTCTTTGATTTGTTGAAGGTGTTTCTCACATTCCTCATCCTAGTTGTATGTTACTCCTTTCCTTAATACTTTTGTGAAGGGTTGAGCTTTATCTGCTAGCTGAGAAATAAAGCGTCTGGTTGATTGGAGACGTCCTTGTAAACTTCTCGTTTGACTGATATTCTTTGAAGGTGGGATTTCCATTATAGCTTGGACCTTCTCAGGATCAACCTCAATTCCTTTCTTTGAGATAATGTAACCAAGCAATTTCCCTGATGTCACTCTGAATGCACACTTTTTAGGATTTAGACGGAGCTTGAATTTTTCCGTTCTATCTAGTATGAGCCCTAGTTCTTGAATATGTGTGGATCTCTTCATGGTCTTTAAGGTGTCATCAACATAATTTTCCATGTTTTTGTACATCATATCATGGAAGATATTGGTTACTGCTCTTTGGTAAGTTGCTCTTGCATTCTTTATTCCAAATGGCATGACATTCCAACAAAAGGTTCCCCATGCACACATGAAAGTTGTCTTTTCTTGATCCCCAGGAGTCATTTTGATTTGATTATAACTAGAGAATCCATCCATTAATAATTACATCTCATACCCAGTAGTCATATCCACTATCATATCACTGTTAGGAATGGAAAATCGTCCTTCAGACAAGCTTTGTTGAGATCTTTGAAGTTTGTGCAAACCCTAATAGATTTGTCTGCCTTTGATACAGGTACTATGTTTGATATCCATTTTGCATAGTCTATAGCTCTAATAAATCCATCTTTAAGCAATTTTTCTAGCTCAACCTTGACTAGAAGTGCCACATGAGGATGCATCTTATAGAGTTTTTGCTTGACTGGTTTAACTCCTAGTGTAATAGAAATATGGTGCATGATGAGATCGGGATCTAGGCCTGGCATATCAGAGTATGTCCATGCAAAGTTGATCTTCTTTTTTGAAAAGAGATTGCTGAAATCTTTGAACTCTTCTACTAATAGTGATTGAGCTAAGTGGATGATATATTGTGTCTCTTGACTCCCAATATTTACTGGTTGAGTTGGTTGATGTGTGTTTCAGTCATGTTCCCACTTTTCTCACTGGTGGAAGAGTCCATTGGTTTGACTGCATTAAGGTAGTAGGCTAACATGTAGTCATTGGCAAAAATAGGTACATTCATAGGTTACTTGTGGAGACTATAGTCAATTAGTTCAAGATGTACCAAGGATAAAGTTTGAATAGGTTCAAGGGAGTTCACGGTATTATCATCATAACTTCAAACTGCCAAGTCGAGTTCTAGAAGACTATCTTGCGTAAATGTCTTGAGACCAGGAAGAGTTAAAACATGATCATTGAAACGCATGTTAATTTTTATTTGACCAAATCCAACATATCTACTCCTAGCACCGTTCTCTACGTCAAACTGAACTACATATTGTGGTTTGACAGTAATAGGATCAGTAGACAGATTTCCGATATTCATGACAGAGGAGTCAGAGTTTGATATTGAATAGGTATTGTCATAAATAAAACTATTGTCAGAGTAATCAGAGTCATAGGATGAAGTTTCTGACTCTTCTTCAAGTGATTGAGTAAAAGTATGTATATTGCCAATACCTACATCTTTGATGCTGCAAGTTCCTTCGTGATTTGGTTCATTGATCACTTGTATCTAACATACCTATTGACATAACCTTGATGGCTCTGTGAATCTCTGTCATCTAATCCATTCAACTTCCTTTGGACTAATGACTAGTTCTACTTCTGTAGCTTCCAATTCTTCTTGTGTAGTTCCATACCTGATTTGTTCTATATTATTAGAGGGAGATATAGTAGGTGGAGAATTTTCTTGTGTTCTTCCTTCTTTCAGCTTTTGTTCATAGTCTTCTTCTCTTTTTAGTTTGATTTCCTCTTTCTCCTTTTGCAGCTTTAAGCATATTAGCTCTTGTGTGTCATCTATGATATCTCTGAACTCTTCTGGAGCTTCTATAATAGATGTATCTGAGAGATGATCTCAACCCCATTCATACTCGTTCGAGTCAGTTTTTGAATCTACTACTTGTTTTCTACCAATATATGTGACTGGAATTTTCAGTGGTGCAAATAATTCTCTAATTCTTTCTACCTCTCCTCTCATATCCTCTGGGACTTCTACTCCTTGTAATGTTTTAGCTGATACCATCGAAACTTAAATACCAATTTTTTCCTCTCTCTTGATTGCTAGTTCTTCTTGTTCTTTTTCATACTCTTCTTGAGTTTGTTGAGTGTTTACTTCCTATGATGTTGAAGGTAGTATCTTTTTCTTCCACTTAGACTGATGATGAGAAGTATATTTCTATTCTGATATCTTTCTTGGATTGTATCCCAGTTCAACTTTATCATTTGTAGACTTAGTTTTTAGCTGAATAGGTTCAACAATACCTTCTTGATGTTTGCCCAGAGGACCGATACCTGAATATCCCATGCGTTGAATCATTTTATAGACTGGACCATATTGTGTCGAGGAAATCTCATAATGTCGTACTTCTTTGTTTTCACTATCTTCTTTGAAAAGTCATTTGAGAACAATATCCTCTTCTATTTCATCTGCAAGGGAAGTAGAGGATTGTACAAAGAGACCATCATATAAAACATTTGGATTTGAAGTTTGTGGCTTCATAACCTTTGATGGTGATGGAGGAAGAGAGATTAATGAAAGTACTGGTTCTATCTTGTATCCATCCATGCTAGTGTCTATAATTTTCAATTTCTTTTCTAAATCCTTCATCAAGATTTCTAAAATTTCAGCTGTAGAGGCTTCTCTATTATGAGGCACAAAGGTATCAACATTCTTTGTTAATGCATTACAGGGGTAGTTTGTATTAGCAGGAATACTAACTTCAGCTCTATTATAAGGAAATTTTAAGCACTGATGATATGTAGATGGTACCGCCTTCATTTCGTGAATCCATGGTCTGCCCAATAAGATGTTGTATGAAAGAGGGAGGTCAAGCACCTGAAAAATAACATATCTTTCCACATGTCCTAGCCTGATCAGTAATAGTACCAGACCTTTATAGGTTCTTTCTTCTTCGTCATAGGGTTTGATTGTTATTTTCTTGGTCAGATCAATGACATTTTCATAAAAGCCTAGTTGCGTAAGTAGATTATAGGTACAAATATTCAACCCAGCACCTCCATCTATCAAAAGACATTTACCTCAGTGTTTATGGATCATAGCTTCAATGTGCAATGGCTGGTTATGTGGGTGATTCAATGAGTTATCATTTTCTTCATAGAAAGTGAGATAATGAGGCGAAGTGAGGTGACCCACCATAGATTGAAACTGATCGACATCTAAATCTTTTGGGACATTAGTGGTGAGAAAAGCTTTGTCCAGGATCTCTTTATGAGCAGAAGATATTTTAAGCAATTCAAAGACGGAGATTTGAGCGTTTGTTCTTTTCAATTGTTTGACAATGCTATAACCAGGAGTTGATGATGAAGCCAATTGTTTAGATTGAGCCATGATTGTATATGTTTGTCTGTTTGAAGAAGTTGGTAGGTTTGATGTTGTTTGAGCAGGAGTTGAAGAACTAGCTCCTTGGAGAGTAATCTTCCTTTGAGCATGGGTCATAGCATTTTCAGTTCGTGTTTCATTTTGTTTATCTTTTATTATGATCACATTGCAATATTCAGGTTGGGAAGACTCAATCATGTTGATCACATTGTCATTGTTGGTATAGGTGTAATTGACTTTGGTACCTCCTTTAAATTTTTAGGAATCACCTTGTTCATAAATAGGTAAGGAATCTTAAAAAACATTGTGATCAGCATTAGTCGTGTGATTTCCAACAACAATTTTTCCAGCGTCGATGAGGTCTTGAATCTCATGCTTGAGCTTCATGCAGTTGTTTGTGTTATGACCTTTGTTTCGATGGTATTCACAGTATTCGTTTTCTCTCCACCATTTGGTTTGACTTTCGGATCATGTGGCCTAGAATTGTCTGGTAAAGTTATCAGATCATTTGCCAATAAAGTTTTAAAAGTGGATTCATATGATTCTTCCAGAGGAATGAAATTGCGTTTAGGTTTTGGGAGCCAAGGTTTCTCTTTAAACCACTCTTTTGATTTCTTCAAAAGATTCTCTATTGTAGTTCCAGCTGCTTTGAGTGCTTGTGTACCACTAGCTAAGTTAAATATCATAGATTTTGATTTTGCTTTAATAGTGTCTACCACTCCATCCTTAACAATGTTTCTGTTGTTGTCTTTACCCTATTTCCAATATTTGTTCTTTTCTTTGGAACTAGAACCTTGTTGTGTTTCTTTCCAAAGTGAGATATCTCCTTTCTTTATAAGCACATCTTCCATTCTGATGGCACTATCTACCATTTTATTGAATGAAGGGTACACTTGCATTTGGATATTGTATTTCAATTCAGGGATCAAATTGTTGACGAAGATATCGATCTTCTCAGAATTTGGAATGGGTCATGAATATCTAGAGAACATCTTTCTCCAACATTGAAGGAAAGTGAGAAAGGGTTCTCATGTTTTCTATTTGGTATTGCAAAGCTCAATCATAGTGACTGGATGAAAAATGTTATAGGAGTATTCTTGTAGAAATAATTGGATAAATTCTTTAAAAGTTTTGATCCCCATAGGTAGGCTTGAGAACCATTCCATAGCCTACCCTCCTAAACTTCTTGGGAAAAGGCGCATGAGATATGTTTGCTCGTACATGAATTCCATGCATAAAGCACAAAATTCTCTGACATGGTCTTGAGGATCTGATTTGCCATCATATTTGTCAAATTTCAAAATCTCCACTCTTAAAGGAAATGGAGGCATATAAAGGTCTTTGTCAAATGGAAATGGGCATATTATGTCCAGAGAATATTGTTTAGATGATTTATCCTTGTTTTTCAATTCTGTGATCTTAGTATGTAATGCTTATAATTGTTTGTTTACCATTGCTAAGGGTGTCTCTTCCTCTTTAGTGATGAGGGTCTCAACATTATAATCAATAGGAAGTTTAGCGCCTTACTTTGCTAGTTCTAGAAAATAGTCTTCTTTTTCTCTAGACATGATAATATTCATCATATTTTGGAAATCTTTATCTTTTTGACATTTATTTATAACAGTTTCTGTAGGTTCAAAGGCTTTAGAATCACCTGATGAGGAATCACTGTCACTAGCATGGATACTGAGATCGTCATAAGCATTATGTTTAGCAACTCGTCTTTATTGTTTTGTTTCAGATATGGTGGGAGACAAGGGTTGAACAAACACTAGTATACTTCATGATGAAGGTTTATTACTGAAAGGGTCCTCTACGTAAAATGGATTATCTTGATATGAAAAGGATGGTCCTTTGCCTCTGTCGGCTTTCTTATGAGCACTTCTAGTTTGAGTAGGCATTTTTATGACTAATGTGACCTAGAGTTGTTTGTGATGCAGAAGTCAAGATCAAATTTGGAGCTAGTTGTTCATTTAACGTATTGATTGAGATAAGTAACTAAGATTTAGTCTTGTTTCAGGAAAGATCTATCTCGTGTAAGACGTGATCTAAGTTACCTAGTTTGATTTGAGAGAAGTGACTAAGACTCAGTTTGGTTTCAAGAACGATCTATCCTATGTAAGATGTGATCTAAGTGACTTAAGTTTGATAAGTAGTTGATTGAACTAGCTGAAAAATTATCGACAAAATCATGCAACACAACAATAGTGGTACACTATCTAGATTCATTTATGCTCAAGATGATGATAACCAGTTTTATGCTTGTTGTGGACTGTTTTACGAAATTTTGACTATTCTGGACTGAAAAACTCAGGAATTCATACAATAGGGTTTAGAGAACCACATGACAGTTTAATGGTTTCAAGATGATGAAAACAGTATTCTGTATGAGTTGCTGCCTAGGTTCGTACGATAGGTGGGTAGATTTTAGACGATAAACTGATGGATATGATGATTTTTTGTACGACACGAAATAGAGGATCATACGACTATTCCCTAACCAGGATGACGATTTCTCAGACCTTGTACGACAATTGATAAAGGGTCAGACGACAAAACTGTGAGGATTGATGAAGTTTCGTATGACAATACATATGCAGTAGGACGATATTTCAGCAGGCTCATACGATAGTTTACTGGACAGAGACAAGATTCTAACAAACAGAGTTTTCAATGACTGACGACAACCAGTTTTGGCACACAAACAAAGTTTTGATGACTAAGGTAGACTAGTTTTTGATACGGCCAAAGTTTTGATCACTGAGTTATTTATTGTTTTCTCTAGTTTTAGTATATTTCAGTTTTAGTTTCAGGGATGAAAACATAGTAAACACCAAGATGTATAATGACTTCAATCATAGCACACTTGTAATACCCTAAAAATGGTCATCTAAACCATGGGCCCCTAATCTCGACAACATCACCAATGTCCTAACCAAAGGCAATTAAATCAATCTTGAGCACATTATTAATTCTTTAATCATCAAACATCACATGGAAAACCAATTACTCAATATTAATTAAATATTCATTTAATTAATTGAATCATTTCCAAGAATATCATTTTGATCAATTATCCTATTTTAATTTATTAAATATCCCTGCATATTTAATTAATTAATAAATTGTCATTTAATCATGCAAAAGGAATTAATTTATTACAAAACAAGAGTTGAATTGAAATTAAAATAAAAGAATTGAATTGAAAGAGAAATCAAACTTGAGATATTATTTCTTTTTCTAAATTTAGAACTTGAAATCAGAAAAGCAATTCATTGAATTATTGAATTATTCTCTAAAATTGGAACTCAAAGCTTTTCAGAAAAAGAAGTTCAGTTGCATTGAAAAGACTTTTTTCTTGAATAAATAAAAGAATTATCTATTTTTATCACAAATGCATGGAATTAATTTATTATTATTTCCAATGCAACTTGGACTTCTAATTTGAATGCATTTCAATTAAACTATAATTGGAATCTATCTCAAGATTAACTAAACCTGATATCTCAATTATTTTCAATTAATTCTAAATTGAGCTTTTCTCTTGGTAATTCTCTATAAATTCAGTTTTCAGCTCTCATTCCAATTTACCCCAGAGATTTTTGAGAACACGCTTGGAGATTATTATCACACTAATTTCGCTCTGGAGTCATTGAAGATTATTGTGCTTTTAAGATTATTTGCATCCATTTTACATCCATTGTTGCTTGAATTGATTATTTGCTTGAATTATTCATCCATCTTCCATCCATATAGTTAATATCATATAGATTAAATCTTTCATCTTGGTGTAGTCTAGTCACTGGTATTGCTTATAACAATCTGAGAGAAATCTTATACTTGCATCTTTTAGAAGGCAATTAGTCGCTTTGTTATGGTTTATTATTTATGAATTATTGATTACTAACTATTCATATAATGACTTAATTGAAGTGTTGTGCTTGCAGCTACAGACCACTTTTTCACACACATCTCTGGTGCCCACCATGGGGCAGAAGACTACATTTTTGCGCCTCCAAGACTGACTGACTGCTTGTTTTTTTTTTTTTTGTTATTTTCCAAATTTTTTTATTTTTCGTCCGTACATCTCGTACGACAATTCCCATAGGCTGAAACGACAAACTGCAGGTATCGTACGAACTAGAATCCTATCTCGTATGAGCTAGGATCCTCTATCGTATGAGTTTTTATATTGTCGTACAACTGTATTTTCTAGTAAAAAAAAAAAATTTAAAAAGAGGCAAATTTTCATGATTTTTTTAATTATTCTGACGACTGACCCTGACTGTTTATCTATCTATCTCAGAATTTTTTACAACCTAATCAGTTTTTGTAGAATGCTTGTCAAAGAATATGCTTGTCGCACAAAGAGAATATGACTACTGATTTGTTGTCTTTGCAGGTTGCCTAAGGAGAATCTACTAAACATCGTGTATTCTTTAAATTCATTTTTTAGGAACCTAACTTGCTATCTGGTTAAAGAACAAATCTGTCTTTTGTGTTTTTAGAAGATTTTGAGAGGTAGAAGAGTATGCTCTTGTCTTTTTCTAGATAATCAGAAATCCAGACCCTTGAGGATTTTTCTTTGTTTGAGATTTGTACATCTTTAGTAGGCCTGCCCTCTCGAGGGGTTGAAAAAATCTTAAAGTCATTATGGTCGGTGTTAGGGGAACGACCTAAGTGGGAATGGTTAAACGCCAAGTACTCCAACCCACTATAAAATAAACATGATTTGATGAAAATCAAGTCAACGGTAGTGCTCAGGAATAGCTCTCCTCCGTACCTTGGGGTATATTAAACCTTGGTTTTCATGGCTGGGAGACCTCTTAATTGAGTTTATACCTCGACGCGTCAAACGGATCCCTGACTAGTTCCAATTAAAATTAGAAGCTACCCAGTTCATCTTCAAAAGGGGGATAATCTTTGTGCAAGAGAGATAGTAACTCTCCCAAGATACTTGTCATTTCGTGCCCCCATTAGCGTTTGGAGTCGAATAATACGGCGTTGAGAATCCATTGCGTGAGACTCAGCGGCCATATTCTGATTAGCTATTGGGTGTGTACCTGAGTCTGCAAGCAAAGGTTTTCTTTCCTCACCAAATTCCTTAAGGTTTGCATGCTTTGATTGGAGTCACTATACATACTACTTGTTTTCTGTGTTTTCATCCCTGAAACAAAAATTGAAATACCAAAATTAGAGAAGACAAGAAACAACTCAGTGATTTGAAACTTTGTCCGCGTCAAAAACTAGTCCATCCTAAGTTGAAACTTTGTCCGTGTCAGAAACCAGTTTGTCCGTGTCAGAAACTAATCCATCTTAAGTTGAAACTCTATCCGTGTCAGAAACCTGTCCATCCTAAGTCAAAATTTTGTATCCTGGTCCAAAATCAATCCATCTCAGAATTGGTCATACTCAGTTATTATACTCGGCAATCAAAAAAACTCAGAATTTCTAGGCTCTATCCTATGAACAGTCATACAAGTCTGATAATTTATCATATTGCACCTGATCCTATATCGTACAAGTCTTCTGATTTGTCATCCTAGACCTGATCCTATGTTGTACGAGTCATTTTAATCTTTCGTCTGGTTCTGTATCCTGTGTCATACAAAATAGAACTGCTCTGAGTCTTTTGTCATCTTGCACATACCCATATGTCATACGGTATGAGAAAACAACTGATACAAAATAGAACTTTGTCGTCCTATAACTGGTAAATTGTCATCCGGTTCAAAAAATCTTGTTGTACGAGTCTTTGGTTTTGTCAAAATAGAACTGTCAAATTTGCCTGAAAATAGCTTATAGCGAACATAATACTAGTTATCAATTTTCCTGAGCATAAACAGATCAAGACAGTGTACCTCTGCCATTTGCGTTGCACAATTTGGTTGATCATCTTTCAACTAGTTTGATCAAATACCTATCAAATTTTAGTCACTTAGATAACGTCTTATACAGGATAGATCGTTCTTGAAACCAGACTGAATCTTACACTAAGCTTCGAAACAACTTAGATAAACGTCTTATACAGGATAGATCATTCCTGAAACTAGACTAAATCTCAGTTGTTTCTCCCAAACAATACATTAATCGAACAACTAGCTCTGAAATTGATCTTGACCTCTGCATCACAAACAGCTTTAGGTTGCACTAATCCATAAAAATGCCTACACAAACTAGGAGTTCTCGTAAGAAATAAGCCAAAGGCAAAGGAATACCCTTTTCATACACCGACAATCCATTTTATGAAAAGGATCCACTCACTGACATACCGTCATCATCAAGCGAACCAATTTTTGATGAGCCTAAATCTCCCACTATATATGAGATGGGACACAATGACGGAAACAAGGACGATAATAACATTCCCAAAAATGATAATGATTCCTCATCATCAAGTGAGGCTGACGAAGACACTGAACCTTTAGAAAAAGAAATCCTTGACTGTCCAAAGGACAAAGACTTTAGAAAAATGATGAAAGCTATCATGACCCAAGAGAAGGAAGACTATTTCTTAAAACTAGCAAAACAAGGTGCTAAACTTCCTACTCGATATGATGTTCAGATGCTTGTTACTAAAAAGAAAGAATCACCTATACTCATGGTACACAAACAATTACTAGCCTTACAAATGGAGGTCACACAACTGAAGAATAAGGACAAGTCCCCAAAACAATATTCTCTGGAAACAATATGTCCCTTTCCATTTGACAAGAATCTATACATGCCTCCATTTCCTTCACGAGTGGAGATCCCAAAAGTTGATAAGTATGATGGTACCTCATATCCTCAAGATCATGTCAGAAAGTTTTGTGCCGCTTGTATGGAGTTCATGCATGATCAAACGTACCTCATGCGTCTTTTCCCAAGGAGTTTAGGGGGTCAAGCAATGGAATGGTTCTCAAGTCTACCCAAAGGAATAAAAACATTTGAAGAACTAATCCAACTATTTTTACAACAGTACTCATGCAACATTCAACATCTTGTGACTATGATTGAGCTTTGTAATACTAAACAAAAAACAAGGGAGCCTCTTCTTACTTTCCCCCAATGTTGGAGAAAGATGTTTTCTAGATATTCTTGACCTATCCCAGACTCTGAGAAAATGGATATATTTGTCAATAACTTGGTCCCCGAGCTGAAATATAGTATACAAATGCAAGTACACCCATCATTTAACAAAATGGTAGATAATGCCAATCGAATGGAAGATGTGCTCATAAAGAAGGGGGATATCACGCCTTGGACAAAAAACACAACCAGGATCTAGCTCTAAAGAGAAGAACAAGTATTGGAAGTTTGGCAAAGACAATAACAAGAATGTTGTTAACGATGGAGTAGTAGACACTGTTAAAGACAACTCGAAGTCCACAATATTCAACTTGCTTAGTGGTACACAAGCACTTAAAGCCACTAAGGCTGCAGTAGAAAATCCGCCAAAGAAAACAAAGGAATGGTTCAAAGAAAAGCCTTGGCTTTCCAAACCTAAGCGTGATTTTACTCCTCTCGAAGAATCATATGAATCCGCTTTCAAAACTCTGTTGGCAAACAACCTTATAACACTACCAGATAACTCTAGACCATATGATCCAAATGTCAAACCAAGATGGTGGAGAGAAAATGAATACTGTGACTTCCATCGGAAAAAAGGTCATAATATAAACAATTGCACGAAGCTAAAACATGAGATTCAAGATCTCATAGACACTAGTAAAGTTGTTGTTGGGAATCATCCGACTAATGCAAATCATAAAGTATTTAAAGACCCTTTGCCTATTTACGAACAAGGTGATTCTTCAAAGACCAAAGGAGGTGCCAGGGTAAATTATACTTATGCCAGTCAGGATAACGTTATCAACATGATTGAGCCTTCCCACTCAGAATATTGCAATGTGATTATAGTCCAAGATAAACCAAATGAATTACGCTATGCAAGAGCTCTCACCCATTCTCAAAATAAATTCACCCTCCAAGGAGCTAGTTCTTCCGACCCAGCTCAAGCAACATCAAACCCATCAGCCTTGCCAAACAAACAAAAAGAATCAACCTTGGACAAATTTAAAAGGTTAACTTCATCATCATCTTTTGGATATAGTGTCGTTGAATAGTTGAAAAGGACAAATGCTCAAATATCAATCTTTGAATTTCTAAAACTCTCATCTACTCACAAAGAGATCCTAGACAAAGCATTGCTCACCACCAACGTTCCAAAAGATTTAGACATTGATCGGTTTCAGTCTATGGTGGGTCATCTAACTTCACCTCACTATCTGACCTTCTCTGAAGAAGATGATAACTCACTAAATCATCCACATAACCAGCCATTACATATTGAAGCCATGATCCACAAACACAAAGTCAAACATGTTTGGATAGATGGAGGCGCAGGGTTGAATAGCTGTACTTACAGTTTGCTTACACAACTAGGATTCTTTGAAAATGTCATTGATCGTGGCAAGAAAATAATAATAAAAGCCTACGATGAAGAAGAAAGGACTTCTAAAGGTCTGGTGTCATTACCAATCAGAGTGGGACCGATAGATAGAGATGTCCTTTTCCAAGTTCTTGATATTCCATTGTCATATAATATACTACTGGGCAGGTTGTGGATTCATGAAATGAAGGTAGTACCGTCAACATACCATCAATGCTTAAAGTTTCCTTATAACGAAGCTGAAGTCAGTATTCCTGCTGATACAAATGTCATCTGTAATGCATTGACAAAAGGTGCAGATACTTTTGTGCCTCATAATAGGGCAGCCTCTCCAAATGTAGATCTAGAAGCACTAATGAAAGACTTAGAAAAGAGATTGAAGATTATAAATACTGGCATGGATGGCTACAAGATAGAACTGGTAATTTCATTAGTTTCTCTCCCTCCATCACCAAAACAGTTGGGCAAGCCATCAGAGGCTATGAGAACACAAACTTCAGCTCTGAATGATTCAACACATGGGGTACTCAGGTACAGTCCTATGGGCAAACAAAAGGAGGGTATTATTGAGCCAATTCAGCTACAAACCAAATCCACAAATGATAAGGTTGGACTGGGTTACGATCTGAAAAAGACATCAGATCAAAAACATGTTTCTAAGTCTAAGTGGCAAAAAACAATATCACCTTTAACATTACAGGAAGTAGACACTCAACAAACAAAAGTAGAGTGTAGAAAAGAGAAAGAGGAATCGGCAGTCAAGAAAGAAGAAATAGTTAGTGCTCAAGCTTTGATGGTATCAACTACAATAATATAGGAAGTTGAGGTCCCTGAGGATATAAAAGATGAAGTAGTAAGAATCAGAGAATTGTTTGCACCACTAAAAGTTCCAGTCACATATACTGGTAGGCAGCAAGTAGATGACTCAGAGACTGACTCAAATGAGTATGAATGGGGTCCTAACCACCTCTCAAACACATCCACTACAGAAACTCCAGAAGAGTCTAGTGGTGTCATAAATGATACTCAAGAGCTTATGTGCATAAAACTAGAGAAAGAAATGCAAGAAATTAGACAAAAGAGACAAGCAAATTATGAACAAGGACTGAAAGAAGGAAGAATACCAGAAAGCTTCTCATCTATGTACCCCTATCCTAAAATAGAACAAAAAGGTATAGCACTACACAAGAAGATTTGGAAGCTACAGAACAAAAACCAGTTATCAGTCCAAAAGAAGCTGAATGGAGTAGACAACAGCAAATCACATAAACATCAAGTTTATGTCAACAGGTGTGTCAGATACAAGTGACAAATGAACCACAACATGAAGGAACTTGTAGTATTAAAGATGTTGGTGTTGATACCATACATACACTTATTTAATCACTTGAAGAAGACTCGGAAACTTCACCTAATGACTCTGATGATGGTCCTATTTAGGACAATATCTACTCAGCCTCAAATTCTGAATCAGCTGATACAAACAATGAAAATCTATCTACTGATCTTATCATTGTTAAACCACGATATGACGTCCAGTCTAGCGTAGTGAACGAAATTACAAGTATGTCTATCGGGTTAGATCAACTAAATATTAATGTGAACTTTAATAATCATGATCTGACTCTTCTTGGTCTCGAGACACTTATGCAAGGTATTCTTCTGGAACTCGACTTTTCAATTTGCCGCTGTGATAACAATACCATGAATTCTCTTGAACCTATCCAAGATTTATCCTTAGTACATCCCGAATTGATTGACTATACTTTACAAAACCAGCCCATGAATATACCTACTTTTTCCAGTTACTTTACGTTAGCCTATTATCTCAATGCAGTCGAACCTATAGACTCTTCCACCAGTGAACAAAGTGAAAACATGGCTGAAGCGGATATCAAGTATCTTAGTTGCAAAAACAAGAAAAATAAAAATAAAAGATCTTATGGCAAAAACCACATTTTGGTGGTGTTAGAATCTAAAAAAGAGAAAATAAAGGACGTACCTAAAGGTGAAAACCTCTCTGAGGCGCCTGAAGGTGAGATACTTGATATACTGCCAAGTCATTTCCAAGAAAGGTCCTCCATATTGATCGATCCAACTCAGCCAGTGAACATTGGGAGTCAAGAGACACCACACATCATTCATGTAGCTCAATCACTATCATCAAAAGAATTGAAGGAGTTCACTAAGCTATTATTAGAAAAGAAAATAAACTTTGCATGGACATACTCTGATATGTCGGGCTTGGATCCTGATCTCATTATGCACCATCTTTCAATTACACCAAGAGTAAAACCAGTTAAGCAAAAACTTTGTAAGATGCACCCGCATGTAGCACTATTAGTCAAGGCTGAACTAGAAAAACTGCTCAAAGATGGATTCATCAGAGCTATAGATTATGCTGAATGTATTTCAAACATAGTACCTGTGTCAAAGGCAAACAAGTCTATCAGAGTTTGACTGACTTCAGAGATCTTAACAAAGCATGTTCGAAGGATGACTTTCCATTACCAAATATTGATATGATAGTCGACATGACTGCTGGGTATGAAATGTACTCACTAATGGATGGATTCTCCAGATACAATCAAATCAAAATAGCTCTGGTAGATCAAGAAAAGATAGCTTTCACCTATGCATGGGGAACCTTTTGCTGGAATGTCATGCCATTTGGGCTAAAGAATGCAAGAGCAACCTATCAAAGAGAAATTATAACCATCTTTCATGACATGATGCATAAGAATATGGAATATTATGTTGATGACACCTTAGTGAAGACTATGAAAATATCAACGCATATTCAAGAGTTAGGTCCTATACACGACAGAATGGAAAAGTTCAAACTCCGGCTAAATCCAAAGAAGTGTGCATTCAGAGTGATATCTAGTAAACTACTTGGCTACATCATTTCAAAGAAGGGAATCAAGGTTGATCTTGAGAAGGTCCAAGCTATAATGGAAATCCCACCTCCGAAGAACATCAGTCAAATGAGAAGTCTACAGGGATGTCTCCAATCCATCAAATGATTCATTTCTCAGCTAGCAGACAAAGCTCAACCTTTCACAAAGGTATTGAGAAAAGGAATAATATACAACTGGGATCAGCAATGTGAACAATATCTTCAACAAATAAAAGATTACCTGTCAAATCCACTGATATTGATACCACCGATTTAGGGTAAACCACTAATCTTATATATATCAGCAACTGATTCATCACTGGGGGCACTTCTAGCGCAACAGGATGACAACAAAAAGGAACGAGCTATTTATTACATCAGCGAGACATTGGTGTCTTATGAAATGAACTACACTGTAATAAAAAAAGTATGTTTGGAGTTAGTCTTTGCATCACAAAAACTAAGACACTACATGCTAGTAGCCAAAATTGATCCACTCAAGCATCTTCTCAATAAGGCAACACTTACAGGAAGATTAGCGAAATGGGTCATGATCCTTATAGAGTTTGACATTGAATATGTGGAACGCAAATCTATAAAAGGATAGGTAATTGCTGACCAACTTGCTGAAGCTCTACTTGAGGACACTCAACTGCTACACGTAGAGTTTCCAGATGAATCAATAATGCACCTTACTCAACAACCTTGGAAAATATTCTTTGATGGATCCTTTACTCAAAATGGTTCAGGTGTTGGCATATTATTCATTACTCCTCAGAAGTATTCAATCGCAAAGTCTTATAAGATTTTATTCCCTTGCACAAACAACATTGCAGAATATGAAGCTTTGGTGAATGGAATAAAACTAGCTATTGAATGGAAGGTTGCAGAATTTTATATCTATGGAGATTCTCAGCTGGTGGTTAATCAAATCAATGATACATATCAGACTTGAGATGAGAAACTGATGCCTTACAAGAGAATGGTTGATGATCTTAAGAAGTATTTTACTTTTGTATCATTCCAACAAATTCCTAGGTCCGCTTATAAAGTAGCAGATGTTATGGCTACCTTGGCATCTATACCTGACTTACAGGAGTCCAATTTTTGCTTTGATTTCTTGGTGGAAGAGTTATATTACCCCGCTTATGATTCTCTCGAGACCCAAATAGTCTGTTCTATTGTTGGACATAACTCATCCTGATACAGCCACATCTATTCCTATCTATGCGACCAAATTATCCCTGGAAATCTTACCCAAAATGCGAAAAGAAACCTAACTCGAAATGCTTCGAGGTATGTTATCATAGCTAACAATTTATTTAGATGAGGTTTGGATGATACATTGCTTAGATGTCTAGAAACTGAAGAATCTAAATGTGCATTATCGAAAGTCCATGAAGGTATTTGTGGATCTCATTCGAATGGCCTTACTTTAGCTCGGAAACTACTACGGGCTGGCTACTACTGGCCAGACATGCAAAAAGAAGTCATCCAATTTGCTAAGACTTGTGAGAAATGTCAGCTTCATGGAAATCTCATACATGCCTGGGCAAGGGACCTCATACCATATATAACACACTGGCCTTTTCAACAATGGGCCTTTGATCTCATTGGTCAGATATATCCTGCTTCATCCAACGGACATAAATTCATCATAACTGCCACTGAGTATTTCACCAAGTGGGTAGAATCAGTTACACTCATTAAAGCAACCAGTAAACAAGTCGCCTTGTTCATCCTGAACTATATCATCTACAGGTATGGGATACCTTCGTCCATCGTGACTGATAATGGAGGACAGTTTAAGAATAAAGATCTGGACGAACTTTGTGAGAAATTCAAAATAAAGCAACACTAGTCATCGGTATATTACCCTCGAGGTAATGGATAAGCTAAGGCATCTAACAAAAACCTACTGACTATCTTGCACAGAACAGTGAACAAATCCGGGAAGGATTGGCATCTACAGCTCAATCCTGCACTATAGGCTTACAGAACAAGTATCAGAACACCTACTGGGGCTACACCTTTCTCTTTGGTATATGGGTCCGAAGCAGTACTACCTATTGAAGTAGAAATACCATCTCTAAGAGTTTCTTTGCAAGGTCTTGTTACTGATGAAGATCATAGAATATCTAGATTGCAAGAACTCGAACTGTTGGATGAGCGTCGGCAAGTGGCATTTGATCATCTCAGAGTATATCAGAAGAGAATGTCCTAAGGATATAACAAGAAATTTAGACAAAGAGAATTTCAAGTTGGTGACCTAGTTCTGAGAGAAAATCCCAAAAATCAACAGTTTCGTGACAATAAAGGGAAGTTTCAACCCAACTGGTTGGGTCCCTGCATTATTACTGCAGTATTCGGCTTTGGTGCCTATCAACTCTCAAACTCGGAAGGAGAACAGCTCCGGGAACCGATTAACACCATTCATTTGAAGAAATTCTTTGCTTAGCATTCTTTGTGCCACCAACTTGTACAGCTAGAAAAAATCTTGAAATTTTTTTTAAAAAAATAAAAAAATCATCAAAAGAAAAAAAAGAGAGAGAGAGAGAGAGAGAAAATGTCCTGGTGAGAATAGTTGAGAAAAAGTTCTTCACTTAGTATTCTCTGCTCCAGCAACCTATATAGTTGAGAAAAATCCTAAAAATAAAAAACAATCATAAAAATCATAAAAAGTTTTGAAAAAAAAGAAAAAAAGAGAAAGAAAAATAAATAAAAAAGTGGAAAAGAGAAAGAAAATGCCTTGGTAAAAACCTGGTAAACAGGCACCTTGGTAAAAAAAAAAAAATCTCTACCAAGCCGGTGAAAACCTAGCAAACAGGCGCCTCTTGTACTCAAGCGCTCCATCTATCAACACAACATTGGCATTTCCCGCTTTCATGCATCCTTTCTTTCGCTTGTACATATTTTTCAATCACTTTCGTGACATCCTGGTTCGTTGGAACCCTCATGACTTGAAACTAATCAACATCCTAGTCTTAGGTTACTCGACAGAGCAATTTACATATCCTAAGCAGTGTCAAACAAGTCATCTTTCCGTCAGTGAAACCTGATCGTCCACTCTGAGTCATTCACTTGTCTCTTAACTACCAAAGAGTTTTTATCACTAAGTAAACAAGCAAAACAACATAACGAAAAACAATCACTAAAAAGTTTGAGCTATGAATGAAAATTTTCTTTGTGTGTTGTCTTTTATATTAGTTTTTGATTATTATCCCTCTAAGTGACTCGAGGAAGTCTATTGTGACTAAGAGGAGCAAGGATTGGGGGTATAATATTTTCTTTGTTTTTTGCTTGTAGGAATGATCTCAATGATATGGAAGCATATAAATTAGTTGGGTGTCTGTGATAAGAGCCTTCACAACAAGGTGAAATTGCCTCACATACCTTGACTCCGCTTATTTGTATGCTACAAGGAGGTCCATATCATTTCTTTGTCTGTTTTGAGGGAATTTCTTTATGATGCAATTCGGGTCCCTGCGAAATTTGTCCAAGGATATGAATGAAAAAAGGGTCATTGCGGACAAGATAATTAATATTGCACATTGAAAAAGAAAGGAACTCTATTTTGCCTGTTGTGTTCGTTATGCTCAATGATGAATCTTAAGTATTTTAAATCCAATGACTAAGTTTAAGATGCATTTTGCATATCATTTCGCATATCATTTTGCATATCATTCTACATGTTTGTGAATTTAGAGTGATTTCGGTATGATAATAATCTCTTTATCTTTCGAATGAGAGTTGAAAGCATCATAATTTCTTACGCTAAGCGGTCTATTTATCATCATTTCTTCAATTGAGTACTTGTGTTTTGAGATGTTAGCTGCATATATAACATTTAATGTAGATTCATACATTTCATTATTTACTCATCTGCATTCATCTTATTGCATAGAAAAATGAAAATATTGCACTACTCATATTACTCATTACACATTTATTCATTTGCATATGAAAAGAAACAAAAATAGACATCCATAATCATTTGCATTACATACATTCATATTGAAAAGAAATCCATACATATAGAATAAAGCATATAAAAGACATCTCATAAACGAATCAACACAAGTACGATGAAGTCAAATCGGATCTCCTATATATATATATATATATATATAGCATTACTCATATTACTCATTACACATTTAATCATTTGCATATGAAAAGAAACAAAAATAGACATCCATAATCATTTGCATTACATACATTCATATTGAAAAGAAATCCATACATATAGAATAAATCATATAAAAGACATCTCATAAACGAATCAACACAAGTACGATGAAATCAAATCGGATCCCGTATATATATATATATATATTGTAGACACCTAAAAATGGTCAAACGCTTGCGAGGTCATACTTTAACATTTGCGCATTGCCTCATTTTAGGTTTTTGCGTCGCATTAACATTTCTCCTATGATTCGCACTTGATCTTTATCATTTGTGAGCATCGAGTCATTCTTCTGCATTCTTCAATCATCTCGCTTTCGAATTTGGTCTTGTCGACAATAATCTTCAGTCATGATTTTGGGTCAATCTTTGTCCTTGTCAATCTTGTCATATTGTGATCGATTCGTCATCGATCCTTGTCCTTTTCAATCATGTCAATTTGGTCAATTTGTCATTGATTTTTGTCAACCAATCTCAATCAAATCATTTATCAACACTGTTCATTTATCAATTCAAAATCATGATCGAATCGATATCAACTATCCTTTGTCAAGACCTAATTGTCATCTTTGCATTGCTAATCCATCTCTTTAGGGTTTCATGATTTAGTCATTTAACCTTGCTTGTCATTTTCTTCCTTTAGGATTAATAAATTACTTATTTATCCTAAGTCTTCTCATTACAATTAAATGTTCATTTAATTGGCTAATTATTCCTCTTTGTGAATTAATTAATAAATGAAAGATTATTAATTAATTTACCTAATTTCTAATTTCTTAATTCCTCTTTTCCCTATTTTTCTAATTTCTTAATTCTTAAATTCAATTTCCTCCTATTTCTCTCCTAAATTTATGGAAATGACATAGAAATTTGTCATAAATTGTCATAAATTCTTGACATAGAAATTTGTCATAGAATTTGTCATAAATTGTCATAAATTCTTGACATAGAAATTTGTCATAGAATTGTCATAAATCCTTGCATAGCAATTTGTCATAGATATGTCATAATTTTGCTATTCTTGATTTGAATTTCTATTCGAATCACTATCATGCTAATTTGTTCATTTCTCCAATTTCTCTATAAATTGGATAAATTTCTTCAATCAAAGCCCTTGACCCTTAATCCTTAATTTGGTAATTAATAATCTTTAATCAGGCTATCGAATTTCTAGTACTCTTGATCAAAAATCTTGTCTACTTGCTTTCAATTATGTGTATGCACTTGTAGGTGAGATCCACAACCAAACCATTTGAAGAGGAAAGAAGAACAATGGAGCCGCATGAAGGAGAATTCAAATCACATCTTTGGTTTGCATAATCTTTGCTTTTGAATGTTTTTATTTCATGTCTCTATTGAGTGTTGTTTAGGATAGATCATTGCAATGAGTTTTTGTGATTGAGCTATTGATTAGTATGTTTATATTGCTTGTGATGATTTCCTATTTCCTAAGCTACATATATATATATATATATATATATATATATATATATATATATATATATATATATATATATATATATATATATATATATATATATATATATATATATATATATATATATATATCATGTCAAGTCCAAAGTACAAAATAATGTTGAATGACATATACAAACTCCCATCAGAGCAAGAATCGTATAGGCTACAAAAAAATGGGTGTGTCTACAAAAAATATATCTGAGCTACAAGAAGAATATCTAGCTCTGGGCCTCTCCCTCATCACCTGGTGGAGGAGGAGGAGCCTGATGACCGAGATCCTGTTGAGGTGCCCGAGCTCCCTTAGAACGTGCCATATAATGAGAATAAGGAATCACCTGCTGCGCTACTAGAACTGCCACGCTATTTGTTGTGACATAGTAGGCTACCCTATTGTTCTGATGCAAAACCTCCTATTGGAAGGTGTCTCTCTCCGCTCTCATCGCCGCAAGCTCACGATCACGCTCCGTTCTCAGCTCAGCCAACTGTCGATCTCTCTCAGCCCTCACCTCTGCAAGTTGTCGGTCTCACACCGCTAGCTGAGTCTGAGCCACTGTCAACTGTGACTGCAGCTCTACAAGACGTTCTCTCATCGACCATCCTATGTCTATCCGCTACTCTCTCGTCAGCTCTCCACCTCCATCTCCACCTCCAGTACCACCCTGCTCCTCCCTCCACTATCGGACCTATCTCAGAGCTGCTCGCTCCTCCTCAGCTCCACACAATTTCACTCCTACTCTCCCAAGGGATCTGCCCTCACCCCTCTGTCGTCCAGCCTCAACTGGAACCCTACTGCTACTAGCACCAGGATCACCACCTGTCCACCTCAGAGCCTTGGCTCTCTGTCCCTGTCTCGGATCTTGTCCCTATACCTGTGCGGGGGCATCATCCTCAATATCCTCTATGTGAGGTGCCTGCTCACCCGGATCAGTAAATCTAGGAAAAGGATGTTGTTGGAACCACTCTCTGTATTGGGGCAATACCTCCGCATCTGCAACATCATCCATATAATCTCATCTGAGGCGTTGTAGACCAGTCAACTTCTACATGGCCAAGGCATAAGATAATCAAGGAGACCATCCCTGTCTCTCCTCATCCGCATAATGTGCATACGCTATATACTCCTACGAGATCCCCTAAGGCCAGTCATACTGCCTCATCACCCGTGATACAACGAACCGCTCCACAATGGTCTGTGATCTCCCAATAAGTGGGCACATGACAAAAAGGTCCTTGCGGACTAGCCGCTAGTCATCCCAAGGCTCCAAACCTCTATAAGGTCTCCACACTACAACTATCAAATCATCTAACTATCACTGCCAAAAATATGTCTTGGCCAGATGGGGCTACGTAATATAACTGACATACCTATATATAATCAGTTGCTCAAGCTCTCTACTATCATCTACCACTGGTCGACAAGCGGGAAGATGCTCCCAAGCCCAAACCTGTGAAATATATACACCTGCGGCCATACTCCAACCATCTCTATACACGATCTCATGCATCTCACAATACATGTGAGCCACCAAGCAAGAACCCCAGCCAAGCCTCTGAGGGGACTCCATCAATCTCACCAACATCCTGCCCCAACCACACTAGAAACCCTGTTGCCCTCTATCTAGCATCAAGAAACAACCAATGAATCCTGCTAGAACACACGCCAGAGGAAACTCCTCATTGTATCTGCTCATCAATATGTCCCAACTAATGGAATGAGTCAAAATGTCAGGATCTCTGAAGACATGCCTCACTGCCTGTAATCCTGGAAGGTGCCCTGAATCGTAATCCACCTTATCCCCAGCAAAAGGGATATAGAGGATCCTATATACATCCTCGGGAGTGATAGTCAACTCCCCCACTGGTAGATGAAAAGTGTTATGCTCTGAATGGAAATGCTCTACCAATGTCATGAGCATTCTGTGATTCACACGGATATCTAACAAACTAAGAAGATGAGTCAAACCACATACATCAATATGAGCCTACTCAACCTCAGATAAATGTCGAACTAATGCCATAGTAGGAGGATAAACACATCTAAAGAGCACAGGAGGTAATCGAACCTGCAGAAACCCAACAATGAAGCATCAGAAAACATTCGAAATTAGCCTACAAGAGAAGTAAAATATCAAGCAAATCCAACTGAGTCAAATGCAAAATCAAATTTTCACATTTAGACCTTCAAAAATGTTCACTGTCTCCCAAATGACAAAACTCAGAGAGACAAAATCTCATACGAGTCAGGAATAGCTTTCGCATGACAAAACAACCCCAAACGACAAACTATTGGCTCTCGCATGACAAAATGGTCTTCTAACAGACCTATCGTACGATACAAGGGTGCATCCCAAATGACAATTTAAATGACTTCAAACGACAAAAGAAATTTTACCAGTTACTCGTACGAGATAGAATCCTGTCTCACACGATAAAACCTGAAACTCGACCCCACACATTCGAAAAACTTGAAAAATGAGAAAAAAAATTCAAAATTGAAAACATAAAGAGGCTTAAGATCGATCACTTACCGATGGCTCATAGTTTCGGGGTCGATTATGACAACTCTGACGCTTGAATCGATGTTGACGAGTAGGGACCACCATTTTCTTCGTAGAAGGCTTTTTGAATTTTCAAACTTGGAGAGTGAAAATGATTTGAAAATGACACTTTTGTCCCATATATAGCCAAAAACCTAATTTTTCAACTTGCTCCGATGGACATGAAAATTGTACCCTTAACTAATTTGACTGCTCTGATTCCATTTTCGGATTTGAAATCAAAATTCGAGATCATTTTGCTAGTTAATTTCACAATTTGGACCGCTTAGCGCTCTTTTCATCAATTGCTCATTCTTTCTTTCAATTGTGCTCAATTTCAACGCTGAATATCAATTTCAATTCTACACATCAACTTTAAGATCAACTTTGCGCTTAACTTATCAATCAACGCCAATTTTTTCAAATATTTCTCAAAATCAATTTGTGCTCAAATAACTTATTATCGTCAACAATTGCCTATCATGTACCCTCGCTATCTTTCGATTTCACTCCCGAGGGGGCATACTCACGACCTTGTGACTTCACATCTCACAAGTCAAGAAATACATTTTTCAAATCTTCATCAAAAGTCGAGCAAAATCTTTTTCAACTAAAGAAAATCAATTCTTATTGCTAAGGGGCATCTCAGCTTCATCGCTTCACATCAAGTTGAAGTCTCTCGATCATCTGAATCAAATCAATCGCTAGGGGCATATCAGTTTCATCGCTTCAAATCAAGCTGATATTTGTCTTTCAGTTGAATCAATCTCTTAACATTAATTAGTTTTATCGCTTCAAATCAAGCTGATTATTCGTTTAAACTCAATCAAAAGTTTAAAGAGTATCTTTGATCACACTCAATCTAAGAAGGTGTTCGGTATTCGTTTCTTGATCAAGATGAACAGTTTATCTTCATCGTATCTTGATCAATCAAGTTCAAGATGAATTTTTATCATCACTCACTGCATCTAAGTTCAATCAAGTTCTAGATCAGTAAGATCTGCTTCTTGATCAATCAAGTTCAAGTTCGGTATCTTTTGTTTCTATCGTTCCTCAATTCAATCAAGTTTAGGAACAGTATCACTTTAATCATACTTCATTCAGCTTTGTCACTTCGAATCAAGCTAAAAACCTTGCTCTTCATCTAGTTCGTGATCATTCAAGTTCAAAATTGGCATCTCCTAGACATAACATAATCTTGAACTAACATGTTGCTCGCACATTAATTCAAAGAGGGGCAAATGTAATACCCTAAAAATGGTCATCTAAACCATGGGCCCCTAATCTCGACAACATCACCAATGTCCTAACCAAAGGCAATTAAATCAATCTTGAGCACATTATTAATTCTTTAATCATCAAACATCACATGGCAAATTAATTACTCAATATTAATTAAATATTAATTTAATTAAATATTCATTTAATTAATTGAATCATTTCCAAGAATATCATTTTGATCAGTTATCCGATTTTAATTTATTAAATATCCTTGCATATTTAATTAATTAATAAATTGTCATTTAATCATGCAAAAGGAATTAATTTATTACAAAAGAGGAATTAATTATAAAACAAGAGTTGAATTGAAATTAAAATAAAAGAATTGAATTGAAAGAGAAATCAAACTTGAGATATTATTTCTTTTTCTAAATTTAGAACTTGAAATCAGAAAAGCAATTAATTGAATTATTGAATTATTCTCTAAAATTGGAACTCAAAGCTTTTCAAAAAAAGAAGTTCAATTGCATTGAAAAGACTTTTTTCTTGAATAAATAAAAGAATTATCTATTTTTATCACAAATGTATGGAATTAATTTATTATTATTTCCAATGCAACTTGGACTTCTAATTTGAATGCATTTCAATTAAACTGTAATTGGAATCTATCTCAAGGTTAATTAAACCTGATTTCTCAATTATTTTCAATTAATTCTAAATTGAGCTTTTCTCTTGGTAATTCTCTATAAATTCAGTCTTCAGCTCTCATTCCAATTTACCCCAGAGATTTTTGAGAACACACTTGGAGATTATTATCATGGTAATTTCGCTCTAGAGTCATTGAAAATTATTGTGTTTTTTAGATTATTTGCATCCATTTTACATCCATTATTGCTTGAATTGATTATTTGCTTGAATTATTCATCCATCTTGCATCCATATAGTTAATATCATATAGATTAAATCCTTCGTCTTGGTGTAGTCTAGTCACTAGTATTGCTTATAACAATCTAAGAGCAATCTTATACTCACATCTTTTAGAAGGCAATTAGTCGTTTTGTTGTGGTTTATTACTTATTGATTATTGATTACTAACCATGCATATAATGACTTAATTGAAGTGTTGTGCTTGCAGCTATAGACCACTTTTTCACACACACAATGCTAACCCTATGGAAGTTGGCTTATAGAAGAAAATATTTGCTTGCAGACTCGGGTACACACCCAATAACTAATCAGAATACGACCGCTGAGTCTCACGCAATGGATTCTCAACGTCATATTAGTCGACTCCAAATGCTAATGGGGGCACGAAATGGCAAGTATCTTAGGAGAGTTACTATCTCTCTTGCACAAAGATTATCCCCCTCTTTCAGAGTTGAATCGGGTAGCCTATATCTTATAGTTCTTAGTCAGGAATTTCGTTTTAAATTACCCCTTGAAGTCACGCAAGCATGATTGAAGCCTATAGCCCGACAAGGTACCAAAATAAGTTGTAGTCATGTAAACGTGATTGAGACCATGAGGCCCTACAAAAATATCCAATATGAGAGATCTCAAAGAGAAAACTCAAATAATCTCGTCCTCTGAAACTTTAATCACTAGAGGCCTATTTATTATAGTGAGTTGGAATGCTCAGGACCAATTGTACTCACTTGGGTTTTTCTCACAAAGTGATTACTTTTTCACATTGTGACAGGCCCGCTAAAGGTACATAAATCTCAAATTTAAAAAAAGCCTCAAGGGTCTAGATTTCTGATTGTCTGTGTAAACAAGAGCATACTCTCCTAACTCTTAGAATTTTCTTAAAACACAAAAGATAGATTTGTTCATTAACTAGATAGCAATTTAGGTGCCTAAAAAAATGAATTTAAAGAATATACGATGTTTACTCAAATCTCCTCAGGCAACCTACAAAGACAATGAATCAGTAATCATATTGTCTTTGTGTGACAAGCATATTCTTTGTCAAGCATTCTGCAAAAAACTGATTAGGCTATGAAAAATTTTCAGAAAGAGAGACAACAAGCCAAGGACAACATTAGTATCATCAAAATTCAATAAAAAAACCTGAGGAATGCAATCTTGTTTTAACACAAAAATACACAATACCGTATGACAATTCTCACCGAGTCATACGATAATTCATACATGATCGTACGATAACTGTAGTTTGTCATTCGGGCCTATGGGAAAACTTGTACAAGATTTTGCAGTAACTGTATAGACCAAAATCCGAAAAATAAATCTATAAAATAAGAAAAAGTTAGTTTTCGAGGCCAAATGATGTAGTCTTCTACCCCACTGTGGGCACCGGAAATGTGTGTGTGAAAAGTGGAATAAGTCTGCAAGTTGTAAGATACAACACTTCAATTAACTCATTGCATGTATGGTTAGATAGATATAATCATGAATAATAAAACCATAACAAATTGATCCATTGCCTTCTAAAAGATGTGAGTATAGACTTGCTCTCAGATTTGTATAAGCAATACCATGACTAGACTACACCAAGACGAACGATTTAATCTATATGAGCATGAGAATAAGCTAAATGGATGCAAGATTATGCTAAATGAGTGAATATTAAGCTATATGAATTCAAGCAATCATAATTAAACTAAATATGCAAAAAGCTAAACTAAGATGCAATAATCTCAAAAACATAATATCGTCAATGACTCTAGAGCAAAAACTGTATAATAACAATAAATCTCCAGGGTGTTTTGAATGAGAGATGAAGGTTGAATTTATAGAGAATCAAAAGAGAGACCAACGGTCAAGATCGATTAACAATGAGCGGTTGAGATTCCTCAAGAAAAAACACAATTTAGGATAATTGAAATAATTGAAAGATCAGATTTAGTTAACCTTGAGATAGATTCCAATTATAGCTTGCTTGAAATGCATTCAGATTATAAATTCGAGTTTGCATTGGAGATAAAATTCAATTAATTCCATGCACTTGAGATAAAAATAGGTGATTCCATGCAATTTCTTTGATTCATTCAACAACAAAAAAGTTTTTTCAATGCAACTGAACTTCTTTTCTCAAAAGCTTTGAGTTCCAATTTTAGAGAATGATTAATAATTCAATTTAATTGTTTTTCTGATTTCAAGTTATCTAAATTTAGAAGAAGAAATAATATCTCAAGTTTGATTTCTCTCCTAATTCAATTCTTTTATTTTATTTTCAATTTAACTCTTGCTTTGTGATTAATTCCTCTTTTGTAATAAATTAATTCCCTTTTTTTATGATTAAATGGCAGATTTATTAATTAATTAAATATGCTGGGATATTTAATAAATTAAATAAGATAATTGATCAAAATGATTTTCTTGGAATGATTTAATTAATTAAATAAATATTTAATTAATATAGAATGATTAACTTGCGATATGACATTTGATGATTGAAAAATTAATTATTTGTGTGCTCAAGATTAATTTAATTGCCTTTGGTTAGGACCTTGTTGATATTGTCGAGATTAGGGGCCCATGGTTTAGGTGACCATTTTTAGAGTATTAAAGCTCCCTATCAAGAATCTCCTTGCGTGGCATCCATAGAGACGCATACAATCAAAAGGCGAAAATGGCCATTTGATATCATTATGCTAACTGCATCATGGTGACCTATGTACCTGCCAAAAGAAGAAACGCGTGGTGCCAACAACATTCCAGCTCATGATCCGATGAAGGGACACATGACAACTCGTAGCAGACTCAGAGCTGAGCGCAAAAGGAGGACCAGGAAATGAAGCATGGAGGTGCCAAATGCCACTGCTAGCACATGAAGAAAGGTGGGGTCGGGAGCACATACGTCAAAGGGAATACCTATGCCATGCGGCAGCTCCGCACTTTCTCAACGCAAGGCGAGAAAGGTGAGTCGCTTAGAGAAATGTCATGACACCACATGGCATGCATGGACAAACGGAAGAGCGGGCCAAAAAGAGAAACAAGGATGACAAACACTTAACCAAAACTCCACCCCATGAACAACTTTGACAAAACATTAACATCTCTAGCGACTCAATGGGGAATTCTGCCTGCGGAATGTTAGGACCCAAAATTGTTGATTCAAAGACTAGACTTAAGCTTGAATTAGGAAAAGCATATCAAAGACCTGTTGCAGCGGGATCCAATTGTCCTCAGAAGGAAATGCCTGAGCTTCCAAGATCTGGTAATTCTAGTCCAAACAGATAACTACATCAAATGGTAAGTTTGTTGGTTCCTCATGTGCCATCTTTAGAAGCACATAGATTTGAGCCAGGGGGTGTAGGAGTTGCTCAACTTCCTCGGTTGAAATAGGACTGATAAGTCGATGTATTGACATATTTTTTATCAGGACTCTTTGGTTTTTGGTATCTTTTGGGTTGCATTGTGATAGTAAAATATTGTGAATTGACTATATGTAATCCATGTTTTAAAACTGAACTTAAGAAATCATGTTTGAACTTTGTTAGTTAATTCTTGTAGCCATGCCAATTTATTCCTGCAGCTAAATGGTTTGTCCCTATGATATGCGGATTATTTAGGATGATTTCATATGTGAGTTAATGAATGTATTAGTTAAGTAAGATACATATACATGTCCTTGTATGTTGTTTCTGTTTTAGTGCAGATAATAATTGATGTTGCGGTGGAGAATTTTCTTTCGCGCCTAAGGACTGGAGAATCACGTTCAGATAGCTGGAGGTCAAACTGAAGGAGATTCAAGCGAGTGCAATCTATGGCATAATTGGATCAGTTGTACTTCACCATGGGAGTTTAACTCCGGTGCATGTTTGATTTGCAAAATATCACTTTGGTGTGCAAAGACTGTGGTTCGGTTTCAGATCCACAGTTCTTGTAGCCAAGCTCTTTGTTATCCCCTTCATCTGACAGCTATCCGCCTCTTCTTCTAGGCGTAACTGGAGTTGTCCATTGTAGTTTATCTTTTCTTTATAATTAGTTCTTCCTTCTTTTCTGAGAGTTAGACAAAATGGAAAGAGATTGAGCAGAGTTTTTGTCACGCATTCTAAATTTTTCTATTTTAGAATATGTAATCATCTTTCAGGAAGAAATGAATAAAAATATGTTATTCTAATCTATTAATAGTTCTTTGCTGAGAGTTTGATATCACTCATCCAAGGGGGCCCACTTGGTGAGTGATCTTGTGTTTATGATTATTGAAGTTAGTTTTTACTTAGTTGTAGTAGAAGTTCATGACTGAATTGTTCCTGTAGCCAATGGAAATAGATCCTTTGACTGTTCCTGCAGCCAAGGCAGAATGGTGTGATTCCTGTTATTTTCATTAGATCATTTCAGCAGAGTTTTGTAAAAGCTTTCATTTAGCCTTTTATGATTTCCATTCCTACCTTTCCTGCAGTAATTAAGAATAATCATTTAAGGAGCTTAGTGCATATATATTGCAGACCCATTTCAAGTTATATGTTCCTGGATTGACAACTAAATGACCACTAGCCATGAAAATAGTAAACTCTACCATATGAATGTCCAAACTTCGGATTGAGATTTCAATTAGATGTATTATTATTGTCATTATAGTTGGGGTAGACATTTTTGGTGTCGTTGCCGGGGTTGGTGTCAAGCTAAGAGCCTTTTATGATTATTTTAGTTCTAGTTAATTGTTTGAATTTCATGAATTTGCAAAGAAGAGATGCCAGAGGTAGATTTTTGCCCACTCATACTACTCATAGAGAAGATAGTTTTCTAGTTATAAACCCTTTTTTTGAGCAGTATCAAGTCTCACAAAATTTGAATCACCCTGAGTCTGAATTTCCAAAAGGTAGTCTTCAGTTCCTTTTTGGTCCACAAGAAGAAGAATTGCCTACTGTAATAACCCCCACAAGTCCAATGCAAGGGAACCCACCTCCTGTTGGAAATAATCCACCACCACCACCTGGTCCAACATTTGAGTTTCTCATCTTTGACCAGCATGATGATGCTAACCTCAAGAACATTCCAACATCTTTACTTCCTAAATTCTATGGGTTGGTCACAGAGGATCCGGATACATTTCTGTTTGAGTTTGATGTTCTCTGTAGGAGTTTTGACTATACTACAGATGCCCATAGACTCAAAAAATTTCCAGCCACTTTGAAGGAGTCATCCTTGAGATGGTTTATGAGCTTGGGTAGTAGCACAATCAATACATGGGATGAGATGAAACGGTTGTTTCTTGCAAAATACAAAGATTATTGTAGAGGCACTGATCGTCATGGGGATGATATCTTTAGAATGACACAAACTGAAGATGAGAGCCTTGAAGATTATCTGGAAAGGTTTTTGTTTAGTGTCAAGAAGTCCAAGCATAGTACTCTGAATGAATATCCCCTCAAATTGATATTCTGAGGGGTATCAGTGATGAATGCACTGATTCCTTAGATCTAATGGGGGGAGGTGACATTACACAGTCTACTTGGACTGAAATAGGACAAATTTGCAAGAAGTATTCCAGATCTACTTCTAAGAAGAATAGAAGATTTAAGTCAGGGGCACTATCATCATCATCTGGAAATAGAGTTTCTAGGTTGGAACTTAGCCATTTGTTAAAAGATTTCAAGGAGGATATTATAAACAATATGGCTACTGAGTTGGATACATTGGCAGCTAAGAAGAAGCATGAGGAAGCTGATGCATTTCTTGCAGAGTTTTGTCCTCATTGTAAGCAGTAGAAGAAAGATTATAGATGTAAGATGGTTGCAAATGTTGAAGTACCTGATTTGAAACCAATTCAAGGGGAGGATGAACAAGTCTTCTATGTTGCTCAGAGAAGACCAAATTTTTAAAGACAAGGTATGCCACCTGATCCACTTTCCTTTTCTGGTTATAGTGGTAATTATTAAGCACCAAATAACCAATGGAAACCACAGTATTCTCAAAATTTTGGTAATTATCCACATTGGTATGGATCACAAGGCCAAAGACAGCAATTTGCTAATCAAATCCCCCAGTGGCAGCAGCCACAGGGAAACTGGTATCCACCTCAGGGTGCAAGGAACCAGTTTCAAGGGAATTGGCAACCTGTCTCTCAATGGAGGGGAAACCCATCATGGTCATCCCAATCTTCTGGATATCAGCTCCCTGCTCAGTAGCCACAACCTCTTACTTTAATGCCACCTCCTATAGCCACAGCACCACCTCCCAAGACAACATAGCTACCTACTCAACCGATGCCTAATCCAAATATAAAATCTCAGCAACAACAACAAGTTTATTTAGTTGATGCTAATCAATACCCAGCTTATTCTTTATCACTGAATGATATTCACCTTCGATATGGAACAACACTACCTAATCCCTCTCAGCCAGTTATTACTGAGGTACAAGAAGAGCAGCCAATCTCTGATCCTAAAGATGTAATACCTCAGAATCAAATATTACCACCATTTTCTCAAAGATTGAAAGACAAAGAAGTTTCAACTGATCAACTGCAAAGCTTTGATATTCTTGATCAACTGAAGCACATTTGTGTTAAAATTTCATTGCTGCAAGCAATAAAGGATGTCCCAATATATGGTAAAGCATTGAGTCATGCCTAAAGAAACCTGGCAGAAAGAAAAAGGATCCACAAACAGTTCATGTTATGGGTCAATTGGCTGATATTATGTTAGGAAAAATTGTTATTCCAAAGTATTCTGATCCAAGTAGTCCTATTGTGAGTATAGTCATTAATGGCAGTCAAATAAAAAATGTTTTAGTTGATCTAGGGGAAGCCATTAATGTAATGACAAGGGAACTAATGAAACATCTAGAGATAGATAGTTTAAGGGCTACACTCATAGTTCTCCAACTTGCTAATGGCTCTGTAGTAAGACCTGATGGTATGATAGAAGATATAGTGGTCATTCTAGATTCCTGGGAATATCCTACAGACTTTATGATTTTATCCCCAAAAGCAACATTGGGGGGATATCCAGTCATTTTGGGAAGACCATGGCTTGCCACAACTGATGCATATATTGGGTGTAGATCAGGAGACATGACTATTTCAGATGGCAGTTCCACAAAAATATTGGCCTTGTATTCCCCTGCACAACCTCAACTTGAGCAACAGCAAGCTGTTTGGCCTATTTTGGGAGAGGAATTTGAAGAAATTGACTCTATTAATCACCTTATGATGATTAATCAAGTGCCACTCATGCAGTTATATGATGAAGAATCAATCCTTTATAAGGTCTTAAACAAATTAATAGAAGACCAAGAATTGCAGGAATTGGTTCCGAATATTGCAGGGTTGGATTTTCTTGCAGCCACTGATATCTTGTGTACCTTGTTGCCGCAGGAATTATCATATTCTCATGTTTATGATATAAATCAGATTGATCTTACTATCAAGATAGAGGTTGAATTGAATAAATATTTGAACATCAATAAGAATATAGAAGATACTCAGAAGGATAGCCTGGTGGACTTACTAAAACTCCATAGAAATGCCTTTGCATGGGATTATAAGGATATGAATGGTATTGATCCAGCAGTTTGTACTCATCGCAATTACATAAAGGATGAGTGTTTCCCCCTTAGACAACCTCAAAGAAGAGTCAATCTTGTCCTGAAGGAGATAGTTAAAGAAGAATTGCAGAAATTGTTAAAAGCTGGGTTTATCTATCCTATCTCTGACAGTCAATGGGTATCACCTTTGGTGATAGTTCCTAAAAAGGGAGGCAAGTGGAGAGTATGTGTTGATTATAGAGCTTTGAACTTAGCCACAAGGAAGGATCATTTTCCACTGTCATTTGTGGATTAGGTATTGGATTCTCTTGCTAGTAAGAGATATTTTTCATTTTTGGATGGATTTAGTGGCTATAATCAGATACAAATAGCTCTTGAGGATCAGGAGAAAACAACATTTACTTGTCCATGGGGTGCTTATGCATATTTTGTTCTTCCTTTTGGGTTGTGTAATGCTCCAGCCACTTTTCAAAGGGCAGTCATCAGTATTTTTTCTGATATTTCTCAAGACATTATGGAAATTTACATGGATGACTTTACAACCTATGGTTCTGAATTTTATCAAGCATTAGGTAATTTGAAGAAAGTTTTGCAGCAATGTGAAGACTACAACTTGTCTCTAAACAGTGAAAAGTGTTTCATTATGATGGAAGAAGGAATAGTCCTTGGTCATCATATATCTGTACAAGGCATACAAGTGGATCCAGCAAAGATTGAGGTTATTCAGCATATTAATAACCCTGTGAAGCAGAAAGATGTGAGAAATTTTCTTAGCCATGCTGGATACTACAGAAGGTTCATCAAAGATTTCAGCAAAATTGCAAGTCCCTTATATACACTGCTTACTAAAGATGCAGAATTTAAATGGACCTCAACATACAATGAAGCTTTTTAAAAGCTTAAGCATGCTTTGACTCAAGCACCAGTTCTAAAATGACCTAATTGGTCTCTATCATTCCAAATCCATACTGATGCATTTGATTATGCTATAAGAGCAGTGCTAGGACAAAAAGTTGACAAGTTGGAAAATGCAATATATTATATCAGCACGAATTTGCAAGGACCTGAATTGAATTATACAGTTACTGAAAAGGAAATGCTAGCTGTCATATATGCCCTTAACAAGTTTAGACACTATATTACAAGGTATCTCATATTTGTACATACAGATCATACTACAATTAGATATCTCATGAATAAGCCATCCATCACCGGTAGACTGGCTCGCTGGTTATTGTTGATGCAGGAATTTGATATCACAGTTGTTGATAAGCCAGGGAAGTCTAATGTTGTTGCAGATTATCTTTCACATCTTCAATTGCAGGAAGACTCTACAATGATAGATGACACTTTTCTAGATGAGCATTTGTTTCTCATACAGGCTCATACTCCCTGGTATGCTGATATTGCCAACTATTTAGCTGCAGCTAAGATGCCAATTTCTTTTTCTCCTAAGGAAAGAAGGTTGCTAGTTGAAAAAAGTTTTAACTTTTCATGGATTGCTGATTGTCTATTTTATACTGGACCTAATCAAGTCATACGAAGATGTGTCAGAGAGGATGAAACATATGACATCTTGCATGCATGTCATGATGAGCCATGTGGAGGTCATTTTGCTGTCAAAAGGATAGCACTGAAAATACTCAATACTGGTTATTATTGGCTTACACTACACAAGGATGCAACTTAGTACACAAGGAAGTGTGACAGATGTCAACGAATGGGAAGACCTACAAAATTTGATGAGATGCCACTATATCCTCAAATATCTGTTACACCATTTGACAAATGGGGATTAGATTTTGTTGGCCCCATTGATCCACCTTCTAATGGCAAATCTTATATCTTGGTATGTACAGACTATGTGACAAAATGGGTAGAAGCTAGGGCTATGCAACATGCAAGAGATAATAAGGTAGTTGAATTTCTCTATGAAGAAATATTTACAAGGTATGGAGTACACAAGGAAATTGTCTCAGATCAAGGACCTCAATTTACATCAACATTGATAAAAGCTTTGATCAATGAATACAATATAAGATACAGGAAATCTACTCCATATCATCCACAATCTAATGGCCAAGTAGAAGTTATCAACAGAGAGCTTGAGACTATTCTTACAAAAACTGTCTATCAACAAGAAAGATTGGTCTAATCGGCTTTCAGAGGCAATTTGGGCATATAGAACAACATAGAAAACACCAATTGGATTCACACCTTTTGAGATGGTTTATGGCAAAATAGCAATGATGCTTATTGAATTTGAGCATAAAACCTTGAGAACAGCTCTACAACTAAATATGACATTGTCTGCAGCACAGAAGGAACGCATTCAGCAGTTAAATGCTCTTGATGAATGGAGAAAGATAGTTGTTCAATAGACAGAGTTGATTCAAAACCAAAGAACCAGATGGCTTGATAAATATATCAGAGAAAAGAAATTCAAAGTTGGTAACTGGGCACTCTTGTATGATTCCAGATATAAGGATGCTATGGGAAACCTCCAAACAAGGTGGTTGAGTCCTTATGAGGTAGAAGACATTTTTCACAATGGAGTTGTTCGGTTGTCCACAATAGATCCTGTTTGATTTAAACTCTTAGTGAATGGACACCAACTATGAATTTATCACAAGCCATCTACTAGAGAAGAATTCCTGCAGCAGTTTGCTCCTCAAAATGAAATACAAGTTCCTGCAGCAACTGGCAAGGGTCCTCCAACAACTGTCAATGCTTCGGTATCAATACATGAGCTTCCTGTTGCATTTGAGCATGTTGATAAAGGTGATGTTCCTGCAGCCTTTGCAGTGAACTTATTTATCATATCATAATAAAATATTTCCATGAGGAATATTGTTCTCCATACATAAAGTTCCATCCACTACACCCCATCCCACTTTCTTACCTGTCACTTCATTTCATTTCGCCATCATTTTCGCCCAATTGCAGGTATGTGTATATTGTACTTTATTTTAATTATGCATTTATTAGGTCATTATGATTTTAATTTTGTTTTAATCCACTCCAAACTCGAAATCTCGTCAGCCTGTGTGGACACGTGCTAGGTTAAGTTGGGGGGGGGGGGTACTTTATGGTCATTTTTCCCAGTAAGATTTATTATCCTGAACTGATTTCCTAACTGACATTACTTATGATGATGATTATTTCACGTGAGTGAATAATAAGTTCTACCGCCAAATTTAAGATATGTAGATTTTAGCTTTTGTAAATCTGTCAAATATTTTGGTGAAGCTGTGGAAGTATCGGAGTAAAAGATAGGTGGTGATCTAATTCGCTATGAACCAACTGTCCATGAAGGGTTGTTGCAAGATGTTGTCTGTGTGCATTGTTTCCAAAACCACAGCTGGCTGGATTATTTCTTGAGAATCAGGGATTTCAATGATGAAATAGCTGCAGAATTTATGCATTCTTTTGACGAAGGAGAAGCTACAGTTAAGGGGTTGAGGGTAATTGCTACAGAGCAGCGAATTGCAAAGGTCACAAGGTTGCTGCAGGAAGGAGAACTCTTTCCAAAATCGAAGGATGCAAGGAGTGTTAGGGCAGAGTTCACAATTCCGACTGACAAATCCTTAATGGTGGATAGGCAAGGGACTAGAAGGGTTTCTTTGCCAGCACATTGGCCTCAGATAGCTCTGTATATTATGAAATATATTACCTATGAAGGACGGTATTCAAATCTCCATTCATCTCACTTCAAGTTACTTAGTCATCTGCGTCATGACCGGCAAGTTAATGTCCCAAATTTCTTGTATCATCTCATTCTATAAATGCTAAGGAGACTAAAAAATATGGAAATCGCTCTATTAGCTATCATGGTCTAGTGAAGTTGCTGGTACAACGGTCCCTGAGAGATGTTTCACATATGGAATGGGGTGTGTTTGAGGATATTCTGCAATTTAGGGTAGATGAAGCCCCTATTGAAAATAATCCACCGGTTCAAGAAGAGATAGTTGCAGAAGGCCTTTTTGGTGAAGATGAGGGTTTGCTGGTTACTGAAGGAGCTGCAATTATTTCAGAAAAAAATATTGAAGCAGAGTCAATTGAAGGACAACCCTCTACCTCTCTTCAAGGAGATTCACCTATTTTGCAAAGGGGAGGAAAAGAATTGGAAAATGAGGAGTTGGATGAAGAATTTGTTATCCGGCCGTAGGAAACGCATATCCCTCCTACAGCCAAAAGGCGTCGAACAAAAACAAAAACTTCTGTGTCTATTTCAAAAGTGTATGTCAGGAGAACAAGAAGGAGGACACAGAAGTCTCAACCAGTGAGTAATCCAGCAGAGATGATTGCAGTAGAAACTTCGGAAGAAGAAGATGTTGTAAAGAAGGAAATTCAAGAAAACCCTATAGAGAAGGAAATTCAAGAAAACCCTACAGAGAAGGAAATTCAAGAGAACCCTATAGAAGAGGAAACTCAAGAAAATCCTACAGGAGAAGAAATCCAAGAATAAATTGTAATGGATAAGCTTGCAGATCTGGCTTCAGTGGCATTGCAATGTGAGGAGATTATTGAGGATGTTCCACAGCAATCTGAAGAAAATGTGGGAGATATGCCAATCCAGAATGAGGAAGTTATTGAAGAAATCCCACGGTCTAAGGTAGGACCTATAAGAACTCCTTCATCCCTAACTAGTTTATCAATTGCTTTAACATTCTTTAGGCAATGGGAAATAGAGAAGGATAGGTTACAAGGGATAATTAATAAGCAGCCAAAAGAGATGGAGAAGAAAGATAATAGAATTAAAAAATTACAGACTAAGGTAGAAGAGATTTATGGTATGGTTCCTGAGATAATGCAATGTAGGGCTCCCCCAAGAATTTATGCAATGCACTTGAAAGAATGGTATCTGAATTTCAGATTAAACCACATTGTAAGGGATCTTAATCCATCCTTGGAAACACCTAAGGAATTCTATCATGCTTATCAAACCTCCCCACATTCTGTAAGGAATTTGTTATGTGAATTATATTTACATAATTATGTTGTACCCTAGGACAAAGAATGGAATCCTTTGTTGTACATTGGAGATATCCATCTCAGAGCTCTAATGTCTTGGATACAAAATGAAATGATTATAGGACCACAAGCCAGGGAGTTTGAAAAATTGGAACTTGACTGTCCATTGCCATTGAGGAGGGAATCAGAAGCACCCATGGTTCTGTATTATGATTGGCAAAAGCTACTAATAAGAGATGATGTTAGTAAGATAGTACTTCCAATGAGAAAGGAAAACTAGCAAGTGTATGAGCAATTGGTTCAGACCCACAGGACAACAGTACTGGAAGGACTAACTTAACGTTGGAATCATCTACCAGATCATTTAAAACTGGGAGAACCCTACTCATTACAGAATTTTCATGTAGCTATACAGAGAGCCTCCAAGTACATACAGCTAGGCAGGGAGAAATCCAATAATTGGTTGCCATTAATCTTTCAGCCTCCTATCCTTATGTGGCCACTTTTGGCATGCCAACCAACAGAACAGAATTATGATGTAGATGTGGAAGAAACAGCTAGATGGTCCAGGTTGGAGAAAATGAAAGGATTTTATTGGAATTTGCCTTCCAAGGGAACCGAACAGGACACTGTTGGTGATTTCAGAGTTTCAGCGAAAATCAAAAATTTTCCTTTTGCTGTAGGAGCAGCAAACCCTTAAAGTTGGGGGGCATGATAAGTCGGCGTATTGACATGTTTTTTATCAGGACTCTTAGGTTTTTGGTATCTTTTGGGTTCCATTGTGATAGTAAAATATTGTGAATTGACTATATGTAATCCATGTTTTAAAACTGAACTTAAGAAATCATGTTTGAACTTTGTCGGTTAATTCCTGCAGCCATGCCAATTTATTCCTGCAGCCAAATGCTTTGTCCCTGTGATATGCAGATTATTTAGGATGATTTCATATTTGAGTTAATGAATGTATTAGTTAAGTAAGATACATATGCATGTCCTTGTATGTTGTTTTTGTTTTAGTGCAGATAATAATTGATGTTGCGGTGGAGAATTTTCTTTCGTGCCTAAGGACTGGAGAATCATGTTCAGATAGCTGGAGGTCAAACTGAAGGAGATTCAAGCGAGCGCAATCTATGGCATAATCAAATCAGTTGTACTTCACCATGGGAGTTTAACTCCGGTGCATGTTTAATTTGCAAAATATCGCTTTGGCATGCAAAGACTGTGGTTCGGTTTTAGATCCACAATTCCTGCAGCCAAGCTCTCTGTTATCCCCTTCATCTGACAACTATATGCCTCTTCTTCTAGGCATAACTGGAGTTGTCCATTGTAGTTTATCTTTTCTTTATAATAAGCTCTTCCTTCTTTTCTGAGAGTTAGACAGAATGGAAAGGGATTGAGTAGAGTTTTTGTCACGCATTCTGAATTTTTCTATTTTAGAATATGTAATCATCTTTCAAGAAGAAATGAATAAAAATATGTTATTTTGATCTATTAATAGTTATTTGCTGAGAGTTTGATATCACTCATCCAAGGGGGCCCACTTGGTGAGTGATCTTGTGTTTATGATTATTAAAGTTGGTGTTTACTTAGTTGCAGTAGAAGTTCATGACTAGATTGTTCCTGCAGCCACTGGAAATAGATCATTTGACTATTCCTGCAGCCAAGGCAGAACGGTGTGATTCCTGTTATTTTCATTAGATCATTTCAACAGAGTTTTGTAAAAGCTTTCATTTAGCCTTTTATGATTTCCATTCCTACCTTTCCTGTAGTAATTAAGAATAATCATTTAAGGAGCTTAGTGCATATATATTGCAGACCCATTTCAAGTTTTACGTTCGTGGATTGACAACTAAATGAACACCAGCCATGAGAATAGTAAACTCTACCATATGAATGTCCAAACTTCGGATTGAGATTTCAATTAGAGATATTATTATTGTCATTATAGTTGAGGTAGATAAGGACTACTAAGGTGTTGTAGGAAAGTGCAATCTTTCTACAGCTGATCAATTTGGCTCATATCCAGAATCAAAATCAACAAGGAGTTAAGTGTTGTTGACACCTACATCGCTACCTTGTGATGATTGATGAAAAGATTGACCCTCCTAGTCAATTGTTTACGATCTACAACTCCCTTTGCTACCAAATCCTCATCAGAAGCAGCATATAGCCATTGAATCAACCTCTAGGCCATGGGGAGCTTAGGACCAATTAAGTGTTTGCCATCCCCCTTTCTATTTTCAGCCTGCTCTTCCATTTATTTGTGTGTGCCACATGGTGTCATGATGTTTCTCTAAGCGGCACATCTTTCTTGCCTTGCGTTGAGAAAGTGCGAAGCTTCCGCGTGGCACGGGACTTCCCTTTGGTGTATGTTCTCTCGGTCCCACCTTTCTTCGTGTGCTAGAAGTGGAACTTGGCACCTCCATGCTTCATTTCCTGGTCCTCCTTTTGTGCTCGGCTCTAAGTCTCCTTCGATTTGTTGTGTGTCCCTTCGTTGGTTCGTGAGCTGGAATGTTGTTGGCACCGTAGGTCTCTTGTTTTGGCAAGTACAGAGGTTGCCATGATGCAATTAGCATAATGATATCAAAGGGTCATTTTTGCATTTTGATTGCATGCGTCTCTATGGATGCCACGCAAGGAGATTACTGATAGGGAGCGGTTGTCAGGGGTTTTTCTCATGCTTTCCTGTTGGTAGTTGTTAGGTGCCTAAGGGGTATTTATTGGTCTTTCCTTCAGTTGTTTTATAGGTTCAAACTTTGAGGAAAGATCACTAGACTTTGGCTTTATGAATCAGGCCTTTATGTTAAATATTTTTTGTGGATGATAAATATATTAGACTGTGCCTGTGGCCTTTATGGTTATTTTGTTTGAAGCTTAATAGGTTAACTTTTGTGCTATTTTCTAATTCAATAACTTATATGATGTGCTGTGAGACTCTACAGATTAAACTATATTATTAAACTTTTTATCTATTAGATGAATGTTGTATGTCATGTTATGTTGAATGAGCCTTATTTGATTTTATTCTCTAACTGTATTGGGCATGTAGATTGTTGAATGGGCCTTAAAACTACAAAAACTTGGGTTTTTCATGCTTCAAATATTTCAAAAATATTCTAGCGCATCGCCTAATTAGTGTAGCTTTTAAGTCTTTTTTCTCCCTTTTCTTCCCCCCATTGTATGGAGAGTCAGCTTCTCAAACCCGGAGGTTATTCAGTGAATTTTGCGCAAAGGTCCTCCATCACTGAATTTCCCATAAGGCTGTTAGCGTATAATGTAAAATTAGTAGTCAACAGTTCTTTTTATAGCATGCCTGGTGGGATCTAATTTGTGCTAAAAGCCTAAGCAGGTTTATGAACCACGAACCTGTTACCAGGAGTCAAACAGTTTCAAATCCCTATTTACTTTTGCCACCCCTACTAACCATCTAGTCATTTGCAATTGCCTCTTCTTAGAATTCACCTTTTATCCCTACAGTACTCATTCCTATAGTGATGGCTCAAGTTCCTCCCAGGAATTTCATGACTTGGAATAGTGGTAGTCCCCTCATTCCTCTTGTTCCACCTATACTATGGGGCCCTATTCCTACCTTTGTGCTGAAAGTCATCCCTAAATTCACCAGTGAAGATTCCAAAACCCCGGGGGAACACCTACAAGATGTGGTTGATGTTTGCATGGTCCATAATATTACCGAGCATAATGTAGCTCTAAGATTGCTTGCTGACTCTTTTAAAGGAAGAGCTTTAGATTGGTACATATCTCTTACACCCAATTCTATAGCTGATTGGGATCAGCTTGGTGATCATTTCTTTGAGAGATTTTTCAGATAAGGCGAATAGGTCATCTCTGATGCAATAGCTCATTACTATCAAGAGACCTCCTCATGAATTGGTGATAGACTTCAATATGAGATTTCAAAGAACCTAGAAGAGGATACCTTTGTCCGCTCATCCACCCATAGATATGGCGGTTCTCTTCTATTTGAAGGCTTTCAATTCAGATATATCCATGATGATCCAATCTCTCAGAGGCAGTACTCTCCCAAATGCCTATGATTTGGCAGTTCGAGCAAAGAACAATTTAATTGATATCAGGAAGCTTGCACCACGACCGCTCATGCCAGTCTTCCCTGAAATATCGAATCAAGTTCCTGAGCCTGTTGCACCTAAAACTTTTGTGCCTCAATCCATGTACGTATACCCTAGATCCTAACAAGCCAGTACACTCACTTCTTTAGCTCTAGCTATTGAAGTCAATGACATGAAAAATTTGCTAGGATCTTTTTCTAATGAGATCATTAACCTAAAAAGATCCCAAATCCCCTCTAATAGACCTCCTTTCCAGCAAAATTTCCAAGTAAATAAACCCCCATATCAGCAAAACCAATATGCGAACAACCGAGCTTCCTCGAGTCAAACAAATGGCTAGATAGTTCCAAGTGCCCAATCCGTTGCAAACCATCCATCCTAGTACCAATAAATAATTAACTGTAGGGCAGAGTAATCTGGTTGACAACACCAATTCTTGGTGCTTCCCATGTAACGATTCTCACTCTCCAAGAAACTATCCAAGGGGTAATTTGCAACAAAATATTGCAGATCAGTGAAGTCAAGGTGTTACCTCGGATGTAGGGGTTTATGCTTCCCCTGGCATGAACAATGTAGCCCTCATCGCTCAAATGTAAGGCATGTTGATGGAGCAGGAAGCAGAGATAGCCCCATATCATGCTTTGTTTTCTTGGATGGAAGACGAGGATGTCGTACTCACAAATGATGCAATTGCATCAAGTTCGGGAGCCCCCCAAGTACACTCAAACTACAACCTTTGGTCGAAAAGATGGTTCACAAGAGAGTCTAGAAACGCACAAGAGAAATTCAGCTCAGAAAAGGCTCCTGAACAACCCGTGGCTGCTGCTGCTCTCACATAACAGAGGAAATATTTTATCCCCTATAAGCCAAGAGAAGTAAAAGCACCTATGTTGTCAGTATTAGACATGGTGGAACAGCTAAAGAAATCCCCAACTAATGTCTCTTTATGGGATATCCTTAGCATCCCAGAGCAAAATATCTGATTAAAAGAAGCTCTCGTAGAGGTGCAGAGACCTGCCACCACGAATGTCACGAATTCCTCACAGGTTAACAAGGAAGGATCTGTGGCTCCTGCGACTCAATCACACCTATCAGCTCTACTAATGAATGAGGTCGAGCCACCTCGGTCCCAAGCAAAGGGTAAGCCTAAACCAAATCCATTCTATTTTACTCTCATTGTAGGAGACAAGTTGTTGCAGAATTCCATGATAGACTTTGGCGCTAGCACCACCGTTATGCCAAAGCAGATTGTTGAGGTTTTGAAAATAAAATATCAACCTCTAAGTAGGGGTGTTATGCAATTAGACAGAAACAAAGTTTAGACCGTGGGTCTTATCAAAAGTCTTTCACTGACATTGTTTGCATGTCCTAGTGTCACTTTATCTCAGGAGGTAGTAGTCATTGATATCCCCCATGTTTTCAACCTTTGCCTCTCTTACAACTTTACTACTAAGATAGGAGGTTACCTATCCCTAGATTGGTCTCATCTGATCCTCTAGACCCAGCATGGGGACAAACTAAAAATTCTTTTAGAACCCCTACATGTTGAGCATATAGCTGATCAATACAACCACTGACCTGATGGCCACTATTGGGTCACAATTCGACCCTACTACCAAATTGCTTACCAACCCATAGGTGGTCCGCGTGATTGTTTGACCGGCTATTCCGAACAATGACACCCATTGGAAAGTATTTGAAAGTGATGAACAAATTGTCATGTTCATCCAGCACTCTGGTGAATTTGCAGATCAAATGCAGCCTAAGGTAAAAGAGGCCTACGAAGATCAAATCATTCAGTTGAAATCCAATAAACTCCTGAATGGACTGATCACCCTTGAGAATATATTTGATCATGATGATGCCAAAAATGACAAAAGAAAATTCACAGCTGACAAGGGTGACTAAACTGAAATGTCAGTGGGGAAAGGGAGAAAGCTAAAGGTTGGAAACGAGGTTTATTCAAAGGACAAAGAAAGCTTGACTCGCTTTTGTGATGAATACCTTGGTGTGATTAAATGGTCATACAAAGACTTGAAAACTTATAACCCCAACATCATCCAGCAAACAATTGGACTCGTTGATGGTGCCAAACCAATCTGACAAAAATAGAGGCATGTTAATCCAAAGATAGAGACTCTCATGGCGTAGGAATTTAAAAGGTTAATAAGGTCCAAAATTATTTATCCCATTAAGAGCAGTACGTGGGTATCAAATTTGGTACCAATCAGTAAGAAGAATGGAGATATTCGACTTTGTGTATATTTTCGCGACTTGAATCAAGCCTCCCTGAAAGATCAATACCCCCAACCACCAATCGAGCAGTTGTTGTACATTGTGGCTAGGTCTAAAATGTTCTCAATGTTAGATGGGTTCTCAAGCTACAAACAAGTGCTATTCAAGCCAGAATATCAACACAAGACCACGTTCACCACCAAGTGGGGAACATTTGCCTACCAGAAGATGTCATTTGGATTGTGAAATGCTAGTGTGACCTTTCAAAGGGCCATGGATTTGGCTTTTAAGGAGTTGATAAACAAAATAATTCTTATCTACTTAGTTGATTTGACTGTGTTCTCAAAACACAAAGAGGATCACTTTGATCATCTCAAGCTAGTCTTCCAAAAGTGCCTAGAATTTGGTATCTCCCTGAACCCAAATAAATGTATCTTTGGAGCCCCACAAGTGAAATTGTTGGGGCATGTAGTGTCAAAGGAGTTGCAATCAATAATGATCATGTGAAAGCAATAAAAGGGATCCCTCTTCCTGTCAACAAGAAAGGTGTCCTATTATTTCTGGGCAAGGTTAATTTCATTAGTCGTTTCATCTCTGATTTTGTCGGGATGGTAAGGCCTATCACACTAATTTTAAGTGGACCCCTGAAGCAAAGGAGGCATTTGAGAAGATCAAAGATGCCATTTCATTAGCCCCAGTCCTTTTCAATCCAGACATGTTTAAGGATTTCACAATGTATGCCTTCTCCAGTAACTACAACATTGTCATAGTTTTAACCCAGAAGGATGCAGATCACAAGGGCAAACATTTGATAGCCTTCCATTCAAAAACACTAAAAGAATATGAGGCCAAGTACAACTTCATTGAGAAGCAAGCCCTGGACATTGTCCAAGGCTTTAAAAAGTTTTGACATTTCATTTCCTATAACAAAACTACCATATATGTTTCCCATCCTTTAGTCTGAGAATATATAATGGAAGGTGACATTACAGAAAAAAGAGCTAACTGGATTACTAAAATCCTAGAGTAAAATTGTTGTTAGACCTACTAAGGTAATTTGCAAAAAGGGCCTTTGTAAATACATAGCCCAGGAGTCAGGCCCCCAAGAAGCTGAGACCATTGCGGAGGAAGTCATGATAGTATCCTTTGAGCTAATGGAAGTGTGTTGGATCACGGACCAAATCATTTCATGCTAACTAGGATCTTCCCAGCTCATATTCCCCTTGAAAAGAGGAGGTTCTATAGAATGCAAAATAGTGGAAGCCACTTGGTGGAGGGTGTGCTTTTCAAAAGGAATTTTGATGCAGTTTTACTTTGTTGTGTGGACAAAGATCAAGCCAATAAGATCCTGCATGAATTCCATGGCAGGCTCATGAGGGGTCACTATTCAGCACCTATTTCGGATTTTTTGGCCCTCAATATTTAAAAATGCACATGCCCTAGTAAGGAAATTTAAGGAATGTCAGTTTTACAGTGGTAGATGTAGGAATGCAGCAATGTCGCTTAGACCAATAGTGGTTGAAGAGCCCTTCGCCCAGTGGGGTCTAGACTTCATAGGAATGGTTAATCCATCGAGCTCAGTCAGACACAAATGGATGCTCGCTACCACTGATTACTTCACTAGATGGGTTGAAGTTGTACCTCTAAGAAATGCTACAGAAACAGAAATCCTAGCATTTCTGGAAGAGCTAGTATACTGATATGGCCCGCCAAAAACCATAATATCAAATAATGCACAAGTGTTTATAGGTTCCTGAGTGACCTAATTCTCTCTCAACCAAGGTATTTACCTAAAAACTTCTTCAAACTATTACCCATAGAGGAATGGTCTGGCTGAGTCTACTAACAAGAATGTGATAAGACTCATCAAAAGGATTGGGTCTAAGTACAAAAGGGAATGGCACCATCACCTGAAGAGTGTATTATGGGCAGACCAGATCACACCCAAATAGATCCTCAAGAATTCTCTGTACAAGCTAGTTTATGGTAAAGATTCCCTATTCCCTATATCAATGGAAATCCCCGCCTTACATCTCCTCAAATCCATTGAGGTGGAATAAAACGATTCGATGGAAGTAAGGTTATCAGAACTCATGGAACTACAAGAGGCAAAACAAGCATATTTTGAGTCACTTCAAAACCACCAACAAACCATCAAGAGGTGTTTGACATTAACAAAAGTTCTGACCCAGGATTCAAGGACGGGGATCTCGTCTTGAAATACAATGAGAGGGCCGCTAGGCCAGGTCAGCACACGAAATTTGATGGCTTATGGGAGGGACATTTTTCGTGTAACCAATTGCAAGAAGTTCAACACATTTGACCTTGAAGACATGCAGGGAGAATCCCTCGAAATCTCGGTTAACGGATTTCAGCTCAAACATGTCCATTAAAGAATTTGAATCTCCATGTAAATAGTGCATTTTTAAGAGTGTAAATTTTGTGTGCCTATATTTATTTAATTATGATCTTTCATACATTGTAAAGAGAAAAAATTGAACCATAAGATACATTATAAATGAGCAAAAAGAGACATTATATTATATTATAGTATCTATTTTGTACAATGCAAAAGAGAGGCTCGTAGCTTGTGAAGAAGCAAAATAAAGCAAAGCTGGCAGGTTGTTAAAGCAAGTTGCGAAGTTCTTTTATCAATCATCTTATTCATCCTCCTCCTCTTCCATGAGGAAACCAGAGTCATTGTCACCATCATCCCATTCCTTTATCCATTCATAGCTAGAGTCATTGTCCGACTCTTGGAATATTGTGGTGTGCACTAGGCATGGAGGGATGTGTGACATCAGAATCCTCAAGAAGATGTAGTCCCAGAAATCAATATACCAAGTCCTTCTAGCCGGAGCAGGAACTATCATATGAGCTCACCCCAGAAATTCAGCAACAAGTTCTGCTCGAAAGCGGTGAGCAGACAATGTCATCGTCCTAAAACCACCAATTAGCAGATGTCATTCCACATCTTCTTTGAGGGCTACAAAGTGTTGCAAGTCTGAAGCCAAAGGAAGGCCCCGAAAGGGAACAACGCACTGCACTTCATCTTTGAGACCACCCAAATACTCTGATGGGAAGAGTGTCCGAGTCAGCTCCACTAACAAAAAGTCATTCATCCCAATGTCCAATAACGAGGCCACAAAGCGTGAGAAAATGTTCATGTTTACACAGTACTAATTTATATCATCAATAAAATCCTCGCCAAGCACCCATTTGATGGCTGCAATAATCAAAGGGCTTCTTCATCACGTCATGCTCTGCAAGGGATGGTCTGAAACATTTCCTAGAAAAGCGACCTGCACCTTGCTGTTGGTGAGCCTAACAGGAGTATCCATGACTCTAGAAATTTCGTCATTAAGCTAGCTATTGTGCAAAAAGATGTCTAAAAAGACATATTTATATCTGATTTCCACACTTGAATAATAAATGAAAATTAGGAGCCAATGCCCTCAATCTTCGATGTGGTTGTCCTTTCTCATGGCTCGTGCGAGTGAATGGAGTTAAGACTAAGGATTGTGTATATCTTTCTTAGATTCTTGAGAAGAGAAGAAGCGTACTCAAATGCCACGCGAATCCCAAAGTATATTTTTCCTTAACCTAGTAAGCTTGAGGAACGTTTTCGCTCGTGTTAGCCTTACTAGTTGGGAATGTTTTCCTTAATGAGGAGATATGTCCTGACAAGTGAATCGTCTCAAGTGGCTTAAAATGACGACGTAGTGGATGGATGTTGTTTTAAAAACACAATGGTAGTGCCTCTTCATGTTTTAGCATTAATGTCGCATGGAAAATGAGATGGCATATGTGCAGACCAATACCAATAATAAACGGAACATTTTCCCACGCAAATCTAGGTATGCGATGCATTTAAAGAAGGGAGCCTCAAAAGTACATGCAAGATACTCATTCTACATTTCGAGCACCAAAGTCCTCAAGAAGTGTCAAGAAGCTTATTTACAGAGAAATGGAGATTGCAGCAAGAGCCTCTAACCCATCTCAACTCGAGATGTGGGTTGATGTGTACGGGGAAATCTCATATGCGTCTCAAGCTATGCCTCCAAAGCCGAACTACCCCAAAACGAAGCCCAAATTGAAGACAAACACCCACGACCCTATGGCAATGATTGATACATTTGAAGATGTCATTGAGCCTGACCTGCACAAATAGCTAAAGGGCCTCAGGGAGGTTGCATGCACGATAATGTTGAACATAGGAATGAGTCACAGTCTACGATGTTTAAATTCTGGAATGGCGGTGTTCCCCAATTCTTGGTGCCCATGGTTTCACATTGTCTAGAGTTTGTTCCAGCGTGCACAAGCAGATTTGTGCCTAATCCTCCTTCAATACAGCACTCTTCTTTGTGGGTTATCATAACCCCAAATGCTATTAGGGACATGTTATTTTGCCCAAAAATTGATGTTATAGAGATTTTTTACAAGGATGTCATGGAAGACTATTGGTATACCAGGAGAGATATCATCCCTTTTTGTCAAGCTGCATTAAATCAGAGCTCAGTGATTGAACCTCACAAGCTCCCAATGCCCTATAGCAACCTAAAGCAAGATGACCTTAAAGACATTGCCCAAACAATTGTGTTCTTGTGCAGTCATGACAGTGACCGGGAGATCTCAGCTCCCATGATGGGGTTGCTTTTTAAATGTCGGAAACAGAGACAGCCATTTCATTTTGACTTCTCTATGTTGATAGCCAAAGAGATGACAAGGTAGTTGGCCAAGTTTGAGCAGTCGAGATAGTTCAAGTTCGCCTCTTTCCTAGTTCATCTATTCGTACACCAGAATTGCCCTTTCTTAGTCAGTACATGTGATTGGCTACCCATGATGAGCAAGGAAAAAGGATGTCGGTGTCTACTTGGACACCATCTTGTCGGCCACCTATGACGCATATCGGTTTACAGATTGCTTCTTGGCCCCGTTCTTTCAGGATTTTGGTGTTATTCCTCAAGAGCCTCTTGCCTGATTTTCCCAAATTTGGGTGAATTGGATGAGTAACGAATGCCCCCATTGTGATTGGTTATTGGGGAGAGATTTTTCTTTCATCCATGTACATGGTTTTTTTGAGGAACCATTTTTCCTACCTACGTATGTCACCGAAAGGACCTTGGCTCTTAAAATATTCAAGTAGTTTGTGGAAGTTGAGAAGGCTATATGGTCAGGGAAACATGATACATCTATAACTGAAGACCACAAGGCAATTGGCACCATCATCCTCGAAGGGATGAGTATCACTGAGATGCTCTTGACCTCCAAGCTGGTGCAACTCGTCTTGGTAGTAATTGACAATGTATGGAGTATTGACCCGGATGGGTGGTTGTCCAGCAAAAATAGAAGGAATGCCATCAAGCATGTGCCACGAAACTCATGGGAAGGTCACGCCAATCCTCTAGTGATTTTTCTAAAATTGTGTGACCCCCATGGTTGAGTTTCTACACTCCCCTACAGAGGCACAACCTGGCTAAGCCTATTCCCTAGAATACGTTGCAAACCATGAAAGAAGATTTTTAGCCTAGAAAGAAGAGAGAGCATTTATGGATCTACCATCAAGAAACTCAACATCCCGGGGCTAATGTGGGTAATGCTCCCTTGGACAAGGATTTCAAAGAGACATGGAAAAAGTATGGTAATGATGAGGAAGAGGCAAGTGACAAGTCCCCATGTGAGGACTCATCCCCCGAGGAGGCTCAACAACAAGATGTGGAGATTATAAATGTAGAAGAGCAAGATGTTGAGGCCGACATTTCAGTTCCTTTTGCCAGCCCAGCTCAGAAACTGCATTCCCAGTCTTCAAAAACACTAGTCAAGAAGCAGATCTTTGACCCCCCATCCAGAAATAAACAATCTATGGGTTCTACAAAAAAAAGTTTGTCTTCTCGAGTTTTTGCGGCTCCTTCGGCCTCCCAGGAGGCCGCAACTTCTATGGTTCAAGTACGCCTTCCTCCTCATCTCCTCTCTTCTCAGTCTCTATTTTACTCGACGTTCCAAGTTGCACCCATGTCTACCCAGGTCCCTACTGGTCTTACAATAGCACCCGTCGAATCATTGGTTGAGCCTCAAGTTGTGTCCATGACCACCCCTTCACAACAGGTATGTTTTTACAGGCCACTTCCTCGTTACCTACCCCTAATGTCATTTTCTCGGCAACGTTCTTTCTGCAAACTTCCACTACAACCCCTGTAGTGTGTATTCTTGGTTTCAGAGAGTCCACTCCTCCCCCTAATGTCAGTTCAACGTCCACTGATCCAGCTTTTTCTGGAGCGTCTCCATTTGTACCAATATTCTCCCCAACCACACTTGTATAGCCCATTAAGACAAACCTTGGTGGTTCCATTTCTTCTTTTCCCTATGTCATTCTCCCCGGTTCAGCGTTTGCGGGTCAAGCTATTCCCACATTGGATACTTTTCATCAGCAGATCACCTACTCCTTGACCGAGCGTCTTAACCAGGCCAACAAGAGGAACGAGAAAGATGGACAGAAGCCATCCCAGCCGCATGTGTAGACACATTTCAACAAGGAGAATCAAAGTCTCCTCTTTGCAACCATGTTTCCAAAGGTCAACAAGCTAGAGGCCCTAATGAAATTAGATGATTACTCCATGCATGTTGTCGGGATTGATCTCATGAACACCACTGCAATGGATAAGGTGGAAATGATGGAAGAGACTTCAAAGGTTGTGTCTTTGTATTTCATCAAGAAGAGCTCAATTGCATCAAAGAATCCTTGGACATTCAGAGGAAGGAGGACAAAGATAAAAATATTGAGATCAACCGTTCGCGAGGCTTGTTAGCTCAAGCAAATTCTGAAAAGGAAAAGTTGCAAGCTGCCCTAAACAACGTGATTTCTCAACTACAGGGGCAAGAGGCAGTGAGGAATGTAGCACTAAAGGAATTGCAAGAGACAGAACAAGAAATACAGTAGCTGAAAGCACTAATACATTTGGGGTCAAATTCCGATGGAGGTTTCCGACGGACAAGGAGCATTGTGTGAAAATTTGATTTTTTTTTTTGAAAATGCCCATGTTCGTCGGAATTCCGATGACCTCGAGCATTTTATTAAAAAAAAAAACACAACGCATTTTCATTTTGAAAGCAAACCGAAGCAAGGGGCGACCATCTTGCCTCCCTGCCCCCCCCCCGCCGGAACGATCTCTGCACAAGCAAGGTAAGGTTTTTTTTGCAATCAAAGGAACTCTTTGTTTTTCAATGAAGGGCAACTAATTTTTTTTCGCAATCAAGGGCAACTAGTTTTTTTTTGCGAATTAATCCATTTTGTGCATATCCTGCGATCTTAAAATTCCATGAAATGACATCTCTTTGAGGTATTCCATCATATAGTTCACATGCCGTGTGTATGCTACCCCATTTTGCGATTTTTGTTATTGGAGCATTTGCAACTAATTTCTGAGAACAAAACCCCTTCGATTATGCTTTGATGGATGTCCATACCTTGTTCCAAAGCTCCTATTTTGGCACACGCAGGGAGGATGTTGGCAAAAATTGCATTGAGATAAACATGATTGTATTTCATGAGGATTTAAACTCAAAGCGTTGGCACTATCACTTATGGCTATATTATCTTTTTAAGACACTTTCATAGTGCACTTCACCTATCCTAATAATAGACTATCATGAGATTCTTAAGAATGGAAATACTCCAAACATTCATGCCCTCTATGTTGTCATTGTAGTTTTCAATCATTGCGACTACATGCTTTTCAAGGACCAAGTAGTGTTCTTTTTTCATTGTTCTACTGTGCTTCTCCAGCTGCACCAACATAGTTTTATTTAATGGCTTTGTTTTGATAGTTATTTCTCCATGGCTTCCACTATCTTTTTCTTGGCACATTCAATGCTTTGCCATCTATCACTACTATTTATTGTCCTTTTTACCTTTATTGAGGTTGTTCTCATACATGTCATTCACTTTGTCTATGAGTATATCTCAACCAATTCACTGTTGTAAGTAGAAATAAAAGATTAGTCTCATCTCTTTTACTATTTTAGACCTTCATAGTAATCTTTGCAATATATCACTTCCTTCCAATTATATGGAATAATGATTTTCTTTTTATGGAATGTGATGAAGGCTTGAGTGTGTCTTCTTGAACTCACTTATTATCAGCTCCTCTATGATTAACTTAGATCTTTGTGGCTAAGAATTGTTCTTGATGAACTTATGCTCTTTATTGATTTCTTTTACTACCATTATATTATCCTGAAAAAGGCTTGTTCAATGCTCCCTTAGCATGCATGTGCTCTCTTTGTATTGATCTAGGGCTACTCATTAATGTATCTATGGATTTCCCTTATTCACTATGGTGTGATAGTCATTTGCAGATTTGGGACTATCATCTTTCATAATTTGATGCCTTTAAGATGTGGGTACACTGCTTGACAAGAAAAGCTCAAGCATTTGTGAAGTTCAAAGAGTTTAAACCCCTTGTTGAATGGTCATCCAGTTGTTCTCTAAATGCAAAATGCTCAAGTAAATGAGAAATTCACTCAAAATGGTTTATCCACAACTAAAAGAAAACAACTAACCACTACATATATGCATCAACAAAACAATGTTGTATAGAGACCTAATCATGCCTTCATGGATATGTAGATCAAGTTCCTACATTTTGGACAAAAGCAATTCACACAATAATATATTTGTTGAACACACCCACCACAAAGATTTGGTTATGCAATAATATATTTGTTGTTAACTTTATCATGGAGGATTTGGTTATGCTTGTTACAATCAAGGTTTGACCAAACTAATTATTAAATATACAAATGAAGAGTGTGGTTGGTTGGTGACTAATTACTCTTTTTAACACCATTTACAAGATCATATCTAAATCAAGTGTCTCAAGAATTAAGCTACTACTAAGAAGATAGTTTGCCTAAAGCAAATGGGTTTCTTGGGTGGCTATTTATTGTAGATAACTTAGTTCCTTCATGAGAATCAATCAATTTGGAACATGTATAACTCACATTTGTGACATGTCACCAATGCAATTCCTTAGTACTTGTTTGAGTACTATATCCTCTATTGTTTTCTATCCACTTTTGTGTCCTTAGAACAAATAATAGATTAATGAGAAGGTGGAAAAGGTGGATTCACCTAAGAGGGAGTGGATTTTCCCAATAATATGTTAGATTCTCCCAAGGATGGATGGACTATACACTTGAAAGGTAGATGATTAAGGATGATGCCAAGGTGAATTTTCCTTAGAATGATAGGGTTGATTTTCCTAAGAACAAGTAGATTCATGTAAACTAGAGGATACAAATTTGGACACAATAATGGAAGGAGACTAAAACTAGATAGATTCACCTAAATGGGAGCGTAGTCATCTAAGGATAGGAAAAATTCACCATTTGCGTAAGAAAGATGGATAAGATAAATGATTTATGTGAAATAGATTCACCTAAGAGAAAGTAGATTCACATAAGGATAGGTGGATTTTCCTAAAGATGAAGGGATAAGACTTAACAAAAAGAGGACTTAGGATGATGACAAGGAGGATTCATTTAAGGATATGGCATATTCACCTAAGGGATAGTGTATTCTCCTAAGAATATGGAAAAATTATTGATTGGTGGAATGACATACTAGATCAAGGAATGATACAAGGGTAGATTCACCTAAATATAGGGTAAATTCAGCTAAAAGGGTACACATGAGATTGTGGTACTGAGTACCTATCTATGGATGGTGTATTTGGATACAAGTATGATGAAACCATGCTTGTGTATGATGAAACAAAGTCCAGATCTCTATTATAGGTCCAACATAATCTCTATTTTTTGAGACACCATTTTATTAGCATATCCAATTAGGGTAATTGATGGGTTTAATTATGGATCATGTTGTCTATTTCCATGCACTATTGAACTTATTTGGATGTATTGTGATTATTTTAATTTTGAAGTTATAAATAAATTATGTTTGTACCTTAGAAAGGGTAACTCCAATTGATGTTTGGGCAGTTTATTTGAAAACTTATGGTGATTATTGCCCTATGTTATGTAATGGAGTTATTTTTACACTAAGTAATTAACTAGAAAAATGAATTTGTATTGTTGTACAAGTATGATGAAACCATGCTTGTGTGTTTACATGTTTGTGCATCCTATTGAGAACCAACCTCGATGTTGAGGAACTCAATAAATGTGGTGTTAAGTAGAAGAATGGAAAACTCGAGAAGCTATGGTGACATATTGTGGCATTAGTAGGGATTATCTCTATTGACCACACCTTTCAAAGATAGTATCCCCTAGTTCTCCTCATAGAATGGACCATTGGATGGCTCATAGTGGTATCCTATCCTACATTTATCTTGATGGCATTGCCGATAGTTGGTATGTGGTTCTTGGTATGGGTTTCCTCTTACACTATTATCTTATTTATATCTTTGTTCCAACATGTGGAGATTGATTTTTGTCATGCTATGATGATTTTCATGTTTGCATGTGTTTTGACATTATGCAAATAGATATGATGTCACACCATACTTATGTTTTGATATAGTGTAGGTGATGGTTACATGTTGTTGATGGTAGCAATTTGGGTTCAAAGACACAATTCCACACACACACACAAATATTTGAAGATGCATTTTATATTATTCCTTCTTAGTGGCGATTAGTGTTGGAAGATTTGCACACATGTAGAGAGGAACTCATGTTAGATACAATAGGTTGTGTTTGATAACATATGAATGTGCCTCATGATGTATACATATAGCTTTGGTGTGTTACATGCATGCAAATTTTTCCATAAGACACATTGCTATGTGGCATGTGCCCTATGCATGTCTTCTTTGTGAGGCACGTTGCTATGTGCAATGTGGCCCTAGGTGTGTCTTCTCTATGAGGTGTATTTCCATGATATGTTAGGATTTGTAGTGTGCAGGGCACAAATGCATGCATGAGGGACTATTATTATAGTCATGTTTTTTGGGCATGTAGCCTAGGCATGTCTTCTCCATTAGGTACATGGTCATGCCATGTGGGAGTTTTTGTGTTCATGCCACAAATGCACACATGAGGGACTGTTATTGGATTCATGATGAATCTTCACTCTATTTAGCCACAATTTCTAGTCGTATAGTTATGTAATGTGCACTTTTAAGGATTGTGAAGTTTCCTTGAATTATTGATGATCTCTCATCTTTGTTGCATGGGCCAACAATTTTATTTTATCTTGTTTGATTTAGTTTAATCACTATTGTGAGTTTTCTCTATTGTGTAGTTATTGTGGCTATGTTTGATTTGCTATTGGAATTGAACACATTTATTTGACTTATTATTGGTACTATTTTTTCTTTCTTTCAATATTTATGATCTTTGGTAGTTTAGTGAAACTCTTGCTATTTTTAAATGTTGCCTTCTTTGTTGTGATGTGATTCCTCAACAAGATCGACATAGATAACCTTGGATGAGTGTATATAAGGAATCAAACATTGGGAAAATTTGAGCATAGGGGTAAGTGTTTGTTGTAAGGGTAGCTACGATCCACTTGTACATTCTTAGTGATTATTGGCGGCTATGTCTTAGAGGCTAATCCCATTAAACAAACAAGGGGGAAGTCATACATAATCGTATGGATCCTCCCTAGTTGTGTGTGGATTCAAGACCATCATTTCATATGGTTCTTGGTTACTTTGTGAGACCATGGCATCCTCTTAGACCAATATGTGAGCCTTGTATTGTTATCCCTGCAATGTAGATGAATAAGTGTATGTTAAAATAAATGCTTTGCATGCCATATAGTTGCATATGAGTTGTTCACATCATCAGATCATGATTTAGAATATGTGAATTCTTTTATCCATGTGAAGTCGAATGATTGATTATGAAAATGTGTTATACATTGAAGCATAATCTGTAAGATGTTCTCTTCAAGAAAAAAAAATTATGCTTTCATAGTGAAATGTTCACGAAATGGGGTCCTAGTCTAGGAAAGTAAACTACAAACTTATACATTCACCATTTCAAAACATTTTATTGGGGAATAGTCAATTTGGTTTAATTTAATTCCTCTAGGAGAGACCAGCAATATGATTAATTGTTCCATTTTGATGTGATTGGATATGATTAGATATAATTTCATTGAAGATGCAAGAACTAAGTAAAATTATGCAAAATTGACAAGATTAAGCATAAAAAGGCAAATAATAAAGCAAAAAGCTAATAGAGGTACATATTTGGAAATAAGACTCTAAAATGAACCTAATCAGTTACCTATAGGGTAAAATGAGGTTAGAGATAATCTACCTATATGGAAAGTGGTTAAACTCTACCTCTAAGTGGCTCATCTTGAGCATTGTCGATATATGGGCATTGATGGCATATTATATTTGGTTCTATCATTTTTGTGGGTGCAAAATTAACAAGGCAAAATAGTATTAGTGGGATCATGATCTCATCAAAATGGTTTTGGCTTTGCATTTATGATAGCACATTGATCACACCTTACAAAAGGTTCCAATCTCATACATAGCATCCCAAAGTAAGGTCAATAATGATGTAACTTAATGCTTAAACTGGAGTTATGGGTAGTCATATACTGATCATTTCCAGGATTGATGCTTAAACTGGAGTTCTGGGTAGTCATATACCCATGGCATAGGGTAGGGGTGACCTGCAAACAATGCTAGTTCTAGATGCCTATTTGCCCTGCAAAATTTGTAAGGGCTTAAAGACTAGAAGACTTCTAATCAAAACAACTAAGAAACATTGTAGGTAGCATGGTCACATTGAAGGGGGACATGATTATCATCCACTGGTAAGTTGTTCATTATATCATTTTAACAATTTATATACATAAGAAATCACTTGATAATGAGATCATGATCATGGTTTATTTATGTTGATCATTTTTATATAGGTCGAGCACCCCAGGGCACATGATATGGACCAACACAACCTGAAGAATATGGTTTTCAAAGTGGAGGAACATGGAGGTGTGAATATCGAAGCTGAAGATAATGATCCCATGGAAGATGACGATCATGCACCAGAAAACACAATTGAAGATGATGGTACAAATACATTGATCCATGACACATTTAGTACTGGCACAGCTAATCATGATGATTAGGATGACCTTGATGTTCATGATTTACCTCTTCTTGAGAAGGCATATGAGCCCCTTTACAAAGGCTCCTAAACAACTCTTCTCTCTGATTGTTGTTGGTGAACTTGAAGGTTATGAATGGTTTATCCAACATAACAATCTCACGTATGTTAAGGTGTGTCATACATGTCATTACAGTTAATAAATGGTGAATCATGTACCATTAACATTCTTCATATTAACACCTCAAACTTTTTTTTTTGTTGTAGATTGATAGGTGAGTTTTTCTTACCACCATCAAATATTCTACCTCGCTCATACCGAGAATTATCTGCCATTATGAAAGATATTGGAATGGAGTATCAAACAATAGATGCTTGTCCCAATGATCATATTACATATCATAAACAACATGAATTTGAAACAGAATGCCCTGAATGTCATATCAGTAGATATCGAACAGATCAAATAACAAAAAAGGTGCCTCGCACGGTTCTTCGTTATATTCCCATTATTCCACGTATGCAACGATTATTCAAGTGCACTAGCTTGGCACAATTTATCTTTCTTAGGTGATATTAGATAGTAGGGTCTCTTGGCTTAGACAAAATCACCCTCTCATTGTATTCAAAGTAGATGCGTAGCAAAGCTAGATGCATCAATCATTAAATCATAAACAAACACAAGCTCAAAAATTGTGTTACCAAGTACTCTTGGAACCTAGCCTGTAACTAACTAGTTCATACTAGATATTGTTTGGGTATGGTATTCAATTCTATTAGAATCTACAAAATAAATATTAACCTAGAAATTAATGTAAGTGATAATATTTTTAAAATTGTTAAATATAAATGATAATAAAATCAAAATAGCATAACATAGTTGATTTCATAAGAGAGAAAATGAAAAAGTTCACAATATCTTCACTCGATATCCAAGATTTTTAATCCACGAGGATGAAGATGAGGATGAGATAGAAAACCAAAAGACAAGGAATTGTTTATCCAAGTTTCCAAATTTTTGAGGATATGGAAAAAAACATAATCCTATGAAAGAAGGAGAATGTGCAAGTCATTATCTCAAGTTAAAAGAAATTACTTAAGTAAACTAAAAAAACAAATGCAATATCATACTTACAATAAAACATATCCACTTGGTGAATAAAATGGTACATTGGCACACCCCTTTAAGTGCAATTGAGGTAAGAAGAAATGGGTCACAAGGTTAGGTATCCATGTAAAAGATGAAATAACCCCAAATTATAAAGAGAGTGTACCCTCTCAAAGTAGAGACTAGAAAATCCATAGGACAAAACTCCATCCCAAGTGACATATGTGAAGGATAATATAGACCCACCCCATCCCCTAAAGTTGGTGCCTCCACAAAGAAGAGAGAAAAGCAATGCAAAATGTTGAATGGTGAATGTTGTAGTAGGTTCATTTGCAACAAATGATGCACCTTCCTTTCACAATATGGAAATCCTGAGTTGTCAAATTGTTGAATTCCCATTCAAGTGGAATGTAGAAAGGAATTCAGATGTATGGTTTTTGAAGCGACTCATGTGTCTTGATGTTGATGTTAAGCTATGATTGTTCCATAGAAGATTCAGGGACTACAATCATTGAAGTGTGAGACCTTAATTAATCTGAAATAGAATGTGTCATGTTGCATGATATGGTGGGGATAGAACAAGTGAATTTACAATGGGAGACGATGTAACTCGATGGGCATTGTCATCAATGAGAAGACAAATATTCTCAATTGTTTCATCAATATTTGAAAGGTGAGAGTCCACAAACAGATGTGAAATGTTTAAGTAGGCCTCCCAATGAAGTGGATCTCATAGACACGAAGAATCCTATATAGAGAATCATTGAGAGCCCTTGACGAAGCAAATTTGAACTTCGATGAAGCAATACATGATGGAGGAATATCTTGCAAGAGGAAATCAAAGTCATTATGGTGTCATCTAGATCTGAAATGTGGTCTACTTTTCAAAAAAGTAAAGATGCTTGATAGGAATGTGTCCTAGTGGGGTGAATCTAGAAGACATATAATCCTATTGCAAAGAATCATGGAAAGTTCTAGAAGAAGCAACTTTTAATTCTGAAGTAGCAATGTGTATAAGAGATGTTCTCATTTGTAGATGGAGTATCAAGAGGAGGATCACTAGTCCATGGACCATGTCATTGTTGCTAAATACCTACGCTTTTGTTCATAGTCACTTGGTGTAGGAATGAATTCAATGAGATAGGGTAGGAGATCCTACATAATGTAATTTTTCACTATCCCTTGTTTCAAGTACAAATGGTTATCTGAATTTATCTTGACAATAGAATGTCGGAATTTAATACCATAATCCATGATAAAAACTGCCAAAAATGGAAATTTATCTTAGTTCGCAATTACAAAATGATTTTGTATAGGCCTCTCGAAGATTAAGTACATCAAATTGAGACTTTATAAATTGAGTGTATGTATTAGCAATCTCCCAAATTGTTCAATGGTCTCCAAACCTTGTCAATTTTTTATTTTTATTTTAACTCAAATATGTATGGTATAGGCATATCATTGGTTGTGTGATTTTTTTTTTCCTTAAATGCTTCTATGACCAAAAGAGCCAAGTTTTAGATGAAAATGGGGTCTTATGTGCCTTTTGACACAATGGTAGGTTCTTTAGACCTGAAAAGCCCCAAAAACTAGTCGATTACCTTAAGTTACAAACAAATCCTTGTTTCTGAGCATGCTTCTTGATCTCCAATTTTGGTGGAATGAAAGATAATATTGAATTTCTCAAGCCTTTTGGATGCTTAGAAACCACCAAAAAAAAGCTACTTTGATCATTGAAATGTTGTAGTGACTTGGATAAAAAAAGAAAACTAAGTCTAAACTTTAGAAGTTAGTTTTTTCTTGTCAAATTGTTTTCAATTTTCAAATCATCCAAGGATGCAAGAGGAGTATATTTTATTAAGACAAGATTAAAAAAAAACTTAGAATCTTTTGAAAGCATTGGTCCCCCCCTCCAAAACCCTATTTTTTCAAGATGCAATACTTAGGGGAAACATCCCCTTGCCGCACCACTTAGGGACGTCCTAGGGACTCCAAGGAGTCTCTTGACCATCTTGAGGATGCCTATGAGTCTCCCATGGGCCCCAATTAGAAACTCCAATTCTAAACAAAAATGGTGAAATTATTGTGAAAATGTCATCCGTATTAAAGGTTTGGCAATGCCCCCTAACCTTGATGGGGGCTCTGCCCCAAATCCCCCACAAGGGGCACTACCCATTGACCCCAAACCTCTACCCACCATTCTTATTGTTAATGCAATCGTTTCCATTTTTTTTATGTTGACTAGTTTAAACACTATGTATGTCAAAGTTTCATCTGCAATTCTTATACTTATTCTTAGTTTGTTCCCAAAGTTCCAAAACTCTACCACCATTGTTAATATTCAAATTTCAATGCAATCATTGACATATTTTTAATGTTTATTGTAAAATTTACATAGTGTGGCAAATTTTTATTTACAGTTGTTATACTTATTCTATACACATCCTTTTATAATTAATTTTTTTAAGTTGTATATATATTTGCATCCCACCCCACCCCCTTCGTCATCCCCAAACTTAAGCCCTTGGTATGTTAAGATATGAAAGCTCACAATAGTTTCATTTGATATGTTAATCGAGGAAAAACCTACAATATATAGCTTCCAAGATTCCAAATCCATGAGGATCATGAGGAGGTAGAAAACCAAAAAAAGAAATTGCTTATCCAAGTTTCCAAATTTGTGACAAGGAAAAAGTAGAATCTCAATCAGAGAAGGAGAATGTGCAACTCATTATCTTATTCTACCTAAGTAAAAATATTACCTAATTAAGCTTTTTAATAGTGGAATATCACACTTAGGATAAAACATATCCAAGGTAAATAAAATATTACATTGATAGGCTTCTTTGGTTGCTCTAAAAGTGGTGCCTTATGAATTATGTTCTTGGATACTAAAGTTTCCAAATTATGGGCACTCTTGATAGCTTCTCATAGAGATTGTGATTCGAAGGCTTTAACCAAACCTTTCAATGGTTTCTGTTGATGTGTTTTTTATGCACTATGCAACACAAAATAAAATACTAAGTATTCTATCCTCTCTTGAACAAAATCCTCCCAAATGCTAAACTACGTGATCAAATGGGATGACTCCAAGATTCCAATAGTCAGGTCTTGACTTTATATTGCAGATAGACTCAATGATTGTGATGTGATATCTGTTGGAATCACAAGGGGGACTTACGTTGCTTGGGTCAAGACCTATCCATTCTCATGTTTCATGATTGATTTACACTCCATGATTTAGGTCATCCTTGAGCAACATCTCAACTTAGCCAAATTTTGTTTTTTGTACCCTAATTCTTTAATTTTGACCCCCTACTAGCATTGCCTTATGTTTTATTGGAATTCTTGCTTCTCTAGCATGGGCACATTTCTAGGGTTCATTCGCACAAATTGCTCTTGATGAGCAAGCTAGTATCATGACCATGACTTAAACAAAATTTTAACTTAGTCAAATTATCTCCTCCAAACTTCTATGAGTTCATCTCCTTCATTCTTCATCATTTGGATGTCTTTTGTCATTGGAAGGTAATTCTTGACCACCATACCTCAATCTTGACCTATGCTACCCTAAAACCCTAGAACCTAGTTATGTTTACAATTGAGATCTTGGTGACTTGATCACTTAATACAACTTAATCATGCAGGTCTCATCTAACTCCGACTCCAACACTTAAGCAAATCAACCCTAGCAACCACGTACTTTGGGAAATATCTTGCAACATGACAACATGGGTAATGATGGAGGAATCGAAGGTGAGACCTATAGAGGTGAGAGAGAGAGAGAGGGTGAGAGGAAGAGATAATGACCTGGAGAGGGTAGAGAAAGAGAAGTAGAGAGGGAGAGAAGAAGAGAGGGATGGAGAAAGAGACCCAGAGAGGGGAGAGAAGAGAGATAGTAGAGAGGCATAGAGAAGAGAGATAGAAGAGAGATACCAATGTCAATCTTTTTCTATAAAAAAAAAATTTCTGAAAAATCGGCCTATCATCAGAATTCCGACTCCAAAGGGTAAAATTCTGACAGAGGAGTGTCGTCGGATGCATAGCATCCTCGTCGAAACTCTCCTGGAGGCTGTCATAATTAGGAGAGTTCTGACGAGGATATTGTGCATCTGACGGCACTCCTCTGTCGGAATTTTACACTTTGGAGTCGGAATTCCGACGATAGGCCGAGATCGCGATGGTATTCTTTCGGGGTATGAGCACCCATGGCGGTTGTCGGAAAGGTTAGAGGTGATGTCGAAATTGCGACAACCACAAGGATAGTCGGAACTTTCGACACAAAGTTTTCGACGACTTTTTTTGTCGGTACTGCGACAAAATTGTGTCGGAATCCCGAAGATTTGTCGTCGAAATCTTGACCCGAATGTACTAGTCAGCTCTGAAGCCAAAGGAAGGCCCCGAAAGGGAACAACGTATTGCACTACTTCTTTGAGACCACCCAAATACTCTGATGGGAAGAGTGTCTGAGTCAGCTCCACTAACAGAAAGTCATTTGTCCCAATGTCCAATAACGAGGCCACAAAGTGTGAGAAAATATTTATGTTTACGCAGTACTGATTTATGTCATCAATAAAATCCTTACCAAGCACCCATTTGATGGCTGCAATAATCAAAGAGCTTCTTCATCACGTCATGCTCTGCAAGGGATGGTCTGAAACATTTCCTAGAAAAGCGACTTGCACCTTGCTGCTGGTGAGCCTAACAGGAGTATCCATGACTCTAGAAATTTCGTCATTAATCTAGCTATTGTGCAAAAAGATGTCTAAAAAGACATATTTATATCTGATTTCCACACTTGAATAATAAATGAAAATTAGGAGCCAGCGCCCTCAATCTTCGATGTTGTTGTCCTTTCTCATGGCTCGCGTGAGTGAATGGAGTTAAGACTAAGGATTGCATATATCTTTCTTAGATTCTTGAGAAGAGAAGAAGCGTACTCAAATGCCATGCGGATCCCAAAGTATATTTTTCCTTAATCTAGTAAGCTTGAGGAACGTTTTGGCTCGTGTTAGCCTTAATAGTAGGGAATGTTTTCCTTAATGAGGAGATCTGTCCTCACAAGTGAATCATCTCAAGTGGCTTCAAATGATGACGTAGTCGACGGATATTGTTTTAAAAATGCGATGGCAGTGCCTCTTCATATTTTAGCATTAATGTCACATGGAAAATGAAATGGCATACATGCAAACAGATACCTATAATAAACGGAACTTTTTCCCATGCAAATCTAGGTATGCGATGCATTTAAAGAAGGGAGCCTCAAAAGTACATGCAAGATACTCATTCTGCATTTCGAGCACCAAAGTCCTCAAGAAGTGTCAAGAAGCTTATTTACAGAGAAATGGAGATTGCAGCAAGAGCCTCTAACCCATCTCAAGTCGAGATGTGGGTTGATGTGTACGGGGAAATCTCATATGCGTCTCAAGCTATGCCTCCAAAGCCAGACTACCCCAAAAGGAAGCCCAAATTGAAGATGAACACCCACGACCCCATGGCAGTGATTGATACATTTGAAGATGTCATTGAGCCTGACCTGCACAAATAGTTGAAGGGCCTCAGGGAGGTTGCATGCATGATAATGTTCAACATAGGAATGAGTCACAGTCTACGATGTTTAAATACTAGAACGGCAGTGTTCCCCAATTCTTAGTGCCCATGGTTTCACATTGGTCGGAGTTTGTTCTAGCGTCCACAAGCAGATTTGTGCCTAATCCTCCTTCAATACAACACTCTTCTATGTGGGTTATCATAACCCCAAATTCTATTAGGGACATGTTATTTTGCCCCAAAATTGATATTACAAAGATTTTTTACAAGGATGTCATGGAAGACAATTAGTACACCAGGAGAGATATCATCCCTTTTTGTCAAGCCGCATTAAATCGGAGCTCAGTGATTGAACCTCACAAGCTCCCAATGCCCTATAGCGACCTAAAGCAAGATGACCTTAAAGACATTGCCCAAACAATTGTGTTCTTGTGCGGTCATGACAGTGACTGGGAGATCTTAGCTCCCATGATGGGGTTGCTTTTTAAATGTCGGAAACACAGAGAGTCATTTCATTTTGACTTATCTATGTTGATAGCCAAAGAGATGACAAGGCAGTTGGCCAAGTTTGAGGAGTCGAGATAGTTCTTGTTCGCCTCTTTCCTAGTTCATCTATTCGTACACCAGAATTGCCCTTTCTTAGTCAGTACATGTGATTGGCTACCCATGATGAGCAAGGAAAAAGGATGTCGGTGTCTGCCTGGAAACCATCTTGTCGGCCACCTATGACGCATGTCAGTTTACAGATTGCTTCTTGGCCCCCGTCTTTCAGGATTTTGGTGTTATTCCTCAAGAGCCTCTTGCCTGATTTTCCCAAATTCAGGTGAATTGGATGAGTAACGAATGCCCCCGTTGTGATTGGTTATTGGGGAGAGATTTTTCTTTCATCCATGTACATGGTTTTTTTGAGGGACCATTTTTCCTACCTACGTATGTCACCAAATGGACCTTAGCTCTTAAAATATTTAGGTAGTTTGTGGAAGTTGAGAAGGCTATATGGTCAGGGAAACATGATACATCTATAACTAAAGACAACAAGGTAATTGGCCCCATCATCCTCGAAGGGATGAGTATCGCTGAGATGCTCTTGACCTCCAAGCTGGTGCAACTCGGCTTTGTAGTAATTGACAATGTATGGAGTATTGACCCAAATGGGTGATTGTCCAGCAAAAATAGAAGGAATGCCATCAAGCATGTGCCACAAAACTCATGGGAAGGTCATGCCAATCCTCTAGTGATTCTCCTAAAATTGTGTGACCCCCATGGTTGAGTTTCTACACTCCCCTACAGAGGCACAACCCGGCTAAGCCTATTCCCTAGAATACGTTGCAAACCATGAAAGAAGATTTTTAGCCTAGAAAGAAGAGAGAGCATTTATGGATTTATCGTCAAGAAACTCAACATCCCAGGGCTAATGTGGGTAATGCTCCCTTGGACAAGGATTTCAAAGAGACATGGAAAAAGTACGGTAATGATGAGGAAGAGGCGAGTGACGAGTCCCCACGTGAGGACTCATCCCCCGAGGAGGCTCAACAACAAGATGTGGAGATTATAAATGTAGAAGAGCAAGATGTTGAGGCTGACATTTCAGTTCCTTTTGCCAGCCCAGCTCAAAAATCGCATTCCCAGTCTTTAAAAAGACCAATCAAGAAGCAGATCTTTGACGCCCCATCCAGAAATAAACAATCTATGGGTTCTACAAAAAACGGTTTGTCTTCTTGATTTTTTGCGGCTCCTTCAGTCTCTCAATAGGTGGCGACTTCTACGGTTCAAGTACGCCTTCCTCCTCCTCTCCTCTCTTCTCAGTCTCTATTTTACTCAGTGTTCCAAGTTGCACCCATGTCTACCTAGGTCCCTACTGGTCTTACAATATCACCCGTCGGATCATTGGTTGAGCCTCAAGTTGTGTCCATGACCACCCCTTCGCAGCAGGATATGTTTTTGCAGGCCACTTCCTCATTCCCTACCCCTAATGTTATTTTCTCAGCAACATTCTTCCTGCAAACTTCCACTACAACCCCTGTAGTGCGTATTCTTGGTTTCGGAGAGTCCACTCCTCCCCCTAATGTCAGTTCAGCGTCCACTGATCCAGCTTTTTTTGGAGCGTCTCCATTTGTACCAATATTCTCCCCAACCACACTTGTACAGCCCATTAAGACAAACCTTGGTGGTTCCATTTCTTCTTTTCCCTATGTCATTCTCCCCAATTCAGCGTTTGTGGGTCAAGCTATTCCCACACTTGATACTTTTCATCAGCAGATCACCTACTCCTTCACCGGGCGTCTTAACCGGGCCAACAAGAGGAAGGAGAAAGATGGACAGAAGCCATCCCAGCCGCATGTGTAGACACATTTCAACAAGGAGAATCAAAGTCTCCTCTTTGCAACCATGTTTCCAAAGGTCAACAAGCCAGAGGCCCAAATGAAATCAGATGATTACTCCATGCATGTTGTCGAGATTGATCTCATGAACACCACTGTAATGGATAAGGTGGAAATGATGGAAGAGACTTCAAAGGTCGTGTCTTCGTATTTCATCAAGAAGAGCTCAGTCGCATCAAAGAATCCTTGGACCATCAGAGGAAGGAGGACAAAGATAAAAATATTGAGATCAACTGTTTGCAAGGCTTGTTAGCTCAAGCAAATTCTAAAAAGGAAAAGTTGCAAGCCGCCCTAAACAACGTGAGTTCTCAACTATAGGGGCAAGAGACGGCGAGGAATGTAGCACTAAAGGAATTGCAAGAGACAGAACAAGAAATACAATAGCTGAAAGCAACTTCCAGAGATGCTACCTAGATTCAAGCTCAGCTGCAGGAAGAGGTTCTGAAACAAGAATACGTTCGATATTTGAGCGATGCACAGGTCACTCTTTCTGAGGAAAAAGGGCAGTTTGAAGCAACCACGCGTGGAATACAAACTAGCCTGGAGAAAACTGAGAAGGAACTCCAAAATGCAAATGAATTATTACAACAAGAGCAAGATCACACAGTGCGGCTTTAGGAATCTTTTCAGGATAGAGGCACCAGGATCCTCACTTTGAAGTATCAGGCTACTAGTGAGCAGGACAAACATAAAGATTTGCTAAATAAGATAAGAGTGAAGGATGATGAAATTGTGCGCATATCTCAACTTCCCCCCCCCCCCCCTTTGGAAGTTCCTCAATATGTCTCCTCAGTTGTGGAAGAATTGTATGTTTCTCATTGGGAGAAGGTTAATTAATATTTCCCTTCGCTCCAGCCTGTGTTGAGGTTCCTTAGTGAAGCACAGTGTCTTTATGCTAGAGTAGGTGTTCTCATTAATGGGGTTACACTCTTAATTGGTCCTAAGCTCCCCATTGCCCAGAGGTTGATTCAGTGGCTATATGTCACTTCTAATTAGGATTTGCTAGCAAAGGGAGTTGCAGATCGTAAACAATTGACTAGGAGGGTCAATATTTTCATCAATCATCACAAGAGGGCCATGCAAGCATCAGCAGCACTTAATTCCTTAATGATTTCGGTTCCAGATATCAAGCGGCGTGTAGAGAGGTTTGTGTACCTTGGCTTGCCTTCGCCTTTTCCTGCCAAATGGCTCTATTTTAGGGGTTGAGAAAGTTATGAGCCAAATTGATCAGCTACAACAAAATCAGAATTTCCTACAATGCCTTAGTAGTTCTATTTCAATCGAGGAAGTTGAGCAGCTCCTGCACCCCCTGGCTCAACTCTATGCGCTTCTTCAACATGGTCCATGAGGAACCAACAACCTTACCATTTGATGAATTTATCTGTTTGGACTAGAATTGCCAGATCTTGGAAGCTCAGGTGTTGCCTTCTAAGGACGATTGGATCCCGTAGCAGCGGGTCTTTGATCCACTTTTCCCAATTCAAGCTTAAGTTTGGCCTTCAAACTAGCAATTTTGGGTCCTAGCGTTCCCCAGGCAGAATTCCCCGTTGAGTCACCAGAGATGTTAATGTTTTATTGAAGTTGTTCATAGGGTGGCATTTTGGTTAAGTGTTTGCCATCCCCCTTTCTCTTTTTGGCCCGCTCTTCCATTTGTATGTGTCTACCCCATGGTGTCATAACGTTGCTCTAAGCGGCTTTCCTTTCATGCCCTACATTGAGAAAGCATGGAGGTTCCGCGTGGTGCAGATCTTCCCTTTGTCGTATGTGCTCTCGGCCCCACCTTTCTTCATGCACTAGCAGTGGCACTTGGCACCTCCACACTTCATTTCTTGGTCCTCCTTTTGCGCTCGGCTCTGAGTCTCCTCTGAATTGTCGTGTGTCCCTTCATCGTTTCGTGAGCTGGAATGTTATTGGCACCACGGGTTTCTTGTTTTGGCAAGTATAGAGGTCACCATGATGTAGTTAGCATAATGATATCAAAGACTCATTTTCGCCTTTTGATTGCATGCGTCTCTATGGACACCATGCAAAGAGATTTCTGACAGGCAGCGGTTGCGGGGGTTTTTTCTCGTGCTTTCCTGTTGGTAGTTGTTAGGTACCTGAGGGCTATTTATTGGCCTTCCTTCGGTTATTTTAGAGGTTCAGACTTTGAGGAAAGATCAATAGACTTTGGCTCTATGAATCGGACCTTTATGTTAATTATGTTTTGTGGATGATAAATGTATCAGGTTGTGCTTGTGGCCTTTATGGTTATTTTATTTGAAGCTAAATAGGTTAACTTTTGTGTTATTTTCTAATTCAGTAACTTCTATGATATGTGTTGTGAGACTATGGATAAAACTATGTTATTACACTTGTTATATGTTTGATGAATAGTTTATGTCATGTTATGTTGAATGAGCCTTGTTTGATTTTCTTCTCTAACTATATTGGGCATGTAGATTGTTGAATGGGCCTTAAAACTGCAAATGCCTGGGTTTTCTGTCCTTCAAATGTTTCAAAAATATTATGTCGCATCGCCTAATTAGTGTATCTTTTAAGTATTATTTCTCCCTTTTCTTCCCCCCATTGTATGAAGAGTTGGCTTCTCAAACCTAGAGGTTATTCAGTGAACTTCGCGCAAAGGTCCCCCATCATTGAATTTCCCATAAGTTTGTTAGCGTATAATGTAAAATTAGTAGTCAACAATACAATATGCATATTGATCAAAAAATGTTCTCTGACCAAGAAGATGAAAGTAAGATTGGCAACCAAATATGTGTGGATAAACATCAAGAAGATTAAACATATTTAAGAAGTCCAAGAGAAGAAGAAATTAAGGCATTAGCAGTTGCAGCAGTAGCCTAGGCAAGAAGTAACTATAATCTCATATATAGAAATGTTAGCCTTGATCAAGGTACACCAATTGGAATGTTTGTGAAAGATAAAGCTATTGCAAGCCAAATCCTTAGATTACCAAACAGAATGAAGGTAAACAATTACACCCAAATGTCTCCCAAAAATATATCCCAAAAGAAATAGCAATAGATAAAAACAAAATGCCAAAAAATTATCATCAGAAGCAAGAAAGTATGGAAAAATGGAAGCCAAATGAGCTTGAGGTAAGTAAACTTGACCAAAATGTAAGTTTGTCATCATTTGATATAACTCAAGCTTTGTCACAAATTAAAATTCTAGTCCCACTCTTTGAAATGATGAAGATTGAAGAATATAGAAATGGTGTTGTCAAATTAATTTCAGGTGTATCCCACAAATCCAAAACTTGTATGGATGAAGAAGGTGGTAAGTATGATAACAAAAGGAAGGACAAAAATTAAGTAGAGGTGATAAAAAGCCCTGAAGTATATTTAGGAGACACCCTAACAAAGAACCCTTCATAAATTGACCCCTTTTATACTAGTCTATTGATAAATATCAAATTGGTTATAAATTGCATGATAGATTCGGGAATAGCGATAAATATCATGTCATTTGCAGTAATGAGGGAATTGGGACTATGGGTGGATACCACCTATGGGAAATTCTATGTCATGGACAATCGATCTGTCACAGTGATTGGACTAATGTGGGATGTAGAACTTAAATTAGCATCATACCCTGAAGTCTCATATAAAATTTATGTTACAGTGGTTGATACTCCTCCATACTTTAGGGTGCTCCTTTCTAGAGAATGGACAACTAGAGTAGGGGAAATGTCTACTTAGATCTATCCTATGCAACAATACCAATGAATGGAAAAGGTGTCAAATTATACATGGAACCTAGAGTTGGACATGTAATTGAAAATATTTATCCTAATCAGAATTTTTTCAGTGATGTTGATTTAGGAAGCTTCAAGATCGAGCCTTCACAACCATAGCTTGAAAACACTCATTCGATTGACTAGAAAATACAGTTGGACAAAGAAGGTGTATGGCAGATGTATTTTGATGGAGCTTGCAACAAGGAGGGAAATGAGGCATTTGTGGTTTTTATCGCATCAAGTGGTAAAATATTCAAATATTCCTTTTTAATATCATTTGAGTGCACAAATAATATAGCTAAATATGAAGCACTAATGTTGGGGTTTGAATTTGGCTATTAAACATGGCAAAAATTTACTGAGTGTTTTGGGGGATTCAAAATTAATAGTGTCACAAGTTAGATCTAAATATTCCTGCAAAAATAAGAGGCTAAAGAAGTATAAACATGCAGTATGGGATTCAGTGGAAATGTTAGATGCTTTCTCAATTGATTGGGTTGACAGATCATAAAACATAATGGCAAATTTCCTAGCAAATATTGCTCTAAGGCAAAATGATTTAACTCTTGCTGGCATAATTGAGGTAGAAATTAAAGTAAGGCTTTCAGTCCCAAATAATGTGTATCATTGGCGGGTATTTAACGATGATGATGATTTATTGAAGTTTTTATAGTGTATAGACCAGTATAAGTCCCAGGAACTAGATTGTAATGCTCTAGTCCAAGTAGTAGATGGCAAGGAAACCATTTTTAGGAATGAGATAGCACAATTGAAGACAAATAAAATACCTAAGGGGTTGGTAGCCTTAGAGAGGGTATTTGATGGAAATGATAGGATAAATACAAAAGTCACCTTGGTTAACGATGGAGACCTAGAAGAAGTGAACATGGGAATAGACAATTCTCCAAAGAAGGTATAAATTGGCACAAAAATAAGTCCAAAGGTCAGAGAGATGATTATAGATCTGTTAAGAAAATATAAACATGTCTTTTCCTGGTCATATGATGATCTGAAAGCTTACAGAGAAGATCTTTTTCAGCATGAAGTACCATTGAAACCTAATGCTAAGTTGTTTCGACAAAAGCAAAGGCCCATCAATCCTAAATTTTGCCCCTAAGGTTCAAGAAGAACTACAAAAACTCTGATACGATGACACAATAAAACCAATTAGGCATTCATCTTGGGTGTCAAATCCAGTTCCTATAAGAAAGAAGAATGGAGAGATCAGGCTATGTGTAGATTTCAAAAATTTGAACATAGCATCTTTAAAAGACAATTACCCTGTACCAAACATGGAGGCCTTCTTACAAAAGGTAACTGGGTGCAAATTGTTATCTATGATGGATGGATTCTTAGGGTACAATCAAGTTAAGGTCAAAGAATCTGAACAATACAAAACACCATTCACCAATCTTTGGGGAACATATGTTTATGTTAGAATGTCTTTTGGTTTGACTAACGCTGGAGAAAAATTTCAAAAGCGATGGATGCGGCTTTTGTTGATTTGATAAATATCATCATGGTAGTGTATTAGGATGACTTAACTACATATTCAAAGAAGGTTAAAGATCACTATATGCACTTTGAGAAAATATTTAATAAAGCATTAAAATATGGCATTCATTTAATCCTAAAAAATGTCACTTTGTAGTTATAGAAGGTAAAAGGAAGGAGTCAGGATTGATCCTAATAGAGTTGAGGCCATAGATAAGATTCTCATCCCCAAGACGGTGAAGGCTATCCAATCTTTCTTTGGATAGATTAATTTTGTTAGAAGGTTCATTTCTAACTTTGCAAAAATTGTCAAGCTAATATAAAAATTGGTGAAGAAAGGAGCAAAGCTTGATTGGACATCTAAGGCAATATAGGTATTTGTATCCATAAAAAGGGCTACTAAAGAAGCCCCTATGCTAAAATCACTATTCAGCAAATCCTTCCAAATTTTTTTCATGTGCATCCTTTCACATCATTGCAATTGTCATGTTGTAGAAAAATGATGGAAGGACATGAACAACCAATCTCATTCTTTAGTAAGTCATTGCAAGCAGCTGAGTTGAAATATGACATTACTAGGAAATAAGCCTATGCTTTGGTAAAGGCAGTAAAAAAATTTAGATCGTATTTGGTAGGAGCACAAGTAGTGGTTTATGTGTCAAATGCAGTAGTTCAAAATGTGTTTTCTGAAACAGAGGTCACGGGCAGGAGGTGTAGATGGATAAATAGAATGTAGGAGTTCAACATCGACATCCAGACCACTAAATTGGAGAGGGGAAAAGGTCTAGAAAAGATAATGGCTTAATCAAATTATGAAAAGTACAAGTAAATAATGTAGAAGGTTGGGATAGTTTTGTTTATAGCATAGAACATACTCCATGGTATACTAATATAGTATACTTTCTCATAACAAAAAAATTTTGAGATGGTATGAGTGAAAATCAAAAGTGAACCCTGAAACTTCAAGCCTCTAAATATGTGATGCAAGAGCATCCTCGGTTCACAACAACTTTGCATCAACCAAAAACATTTTCATTTTTGTTTTGTTTTATGTTTTCACTTTTAGTTTTCCTTTTTGTGTGTCCTGGTTTTGGTTCACCGGATCCTGTGGAGTTGGATTCTACTTGAAGACTTGATCATCTTTCTTGCTTTCAGACCACATCGCATATGGAACACTTTGCGGCAAGATATCACTACCGGTTTCCATGACAGTTTCTTGTTACCGGTTGTTCCTTTGTTACCGATTGCCTAAGACCTATTCTGGTGATCTACCAGAACCCATTTCGAAGCTTGTTGAACCTTGGGCGTTGATTTCATTGGTCCTTGGCTTGTCGCCAACCTTTGTTATTTTCATGTTAGATCTTGTTCTTCGGGTTTTGATCCATTTTGGGCCAACTGGATCCTTTGGATCGATATATATATGTGTAATCATGCTTTAGAATGCAATCAATTAGAATCAATCAGAGTATTGGATAGATAGACTATACATAAAAGATAGATCTTTTGATTCAAGGTCCCGGTTGTGACCTATTCTACCAGGCTTGTGTGTCGATATGTTGTAACCCGATTGTTACCGGTTGGATGTAATCAAATTTCATGCAATAAAACTATCTGTTATGCATTGCTTCCATCATATCTTTGTGTTTACTCTTGTTGACCAGTCTGGATTGATCTCTTTTAGGTCCCTCCTCATCGGTGACTGCTTCAGGTGGTATCAGAGTGAAGTTTTGTTTCAAAGGTTGTGTGTCCTAAAATTTTGTTATAGGGTTGCGGATAGCAGATGCGACCTACAATTGCAGAGGACTAGCGTGAATCGATGGCATGAAGAGGAACTAGGAATGGTGGAGTGTGTGGGAATGTAAACCTTGTTGTGATGGAAATGTTATGAGGAATAGCATCCCGGTTAGAAGCCATGGAGACAGCCCAGAGAAGAGACCGACATATCGAAGATATGAGTGAAGATGAAGGAGAAGAAGCCTCGAAAGAAGAAGTAAACCTACCAGCAGTTGATCTGGATGAAGAAAGGTTTTTAAGGGTTTTGAGTAGGGCGAACACTAAGCCTCATTTTACACCACCAAAATATGATGGGAAGGTAGATTCGGATGAACTAATGGATTGGATCTTGGGGATGGAGAAGTATTTTAATTTTGAAAATACTGCAGAAGAGAGGAAGGTGAAATATGCTTGTACCCAGTTGAAAGGTCATGCATCTCTTTGGTGGGAGCATTTGGAAGTTGATAGACAAAGAAGAGGTAAAAAAAGATTAAGACATGGGATCGGATGATTGCTAAGTTGAAATCAAAGTTTGTGCTGGCGAATTATCAAGTAGATTTGTTCTGGAAATTGTAGAATCTGAGACAGAAGGAATCTAGTGTGAAGGAGTACACCGAAGCATTTTACAAGTTGAACATCAAATCCGGACATGTTGATGATGAAGTTAAACAAATTGCAAGATATTTAAATGGATTGCAGATGTCTATACAAGATGAACTCAGTATGATCAAATTGGAGAGCGTTGAAGAGGCTTACTAGTATACTCTGAAGGCTGAAGAGAATTTGAAAAAAAGACATGAGCAGAGACAAAGAGGTAGAGGTGGAAGGTTTACCAGAGGAAGATTTCAAGTGGGGAGAAGATATACTGGAGGAAGAGGAACTAGTGTAAATCAAAAAAAGGACAAGGAAGTGAGCAAAGAAGGTAATTCATATTGAAAGGATAATAGAAACTTCTACCGGAGGAGAGAACCGGATGGTTATCGGAATGAGAAATTTGGAAGACAAGACAAGAGGACATTTAGAGGAACTTGCTTTAAGTGTGGAGGATAAGGACACCTTGCATTTGAGTGTAAGAAAACAGAGGCTACTGGAAGAGCGGTAGTCCTAAAAGTAAACCCCACTAGAGTAGACAATAAACCGGAAGATGGAGAACTATTGATGATGAGGAGAGCTTTGTGTCATACCGGAGGAGATGAAGAGCCCTTGTAGAGGAAGAATCTATTCAAGACCAGATGTAAGGTATCTGGTAAGTGTTGTAAATTTGTTAGTGATAGTGGTAGTTCAGATAATCTTGTTTCAGAAGAGATGGTGAATAAGTTGAAATTGGAGAGATTGAAACACCCTAAGCCTTATCAGATAGCATTGATTCAGGATGAACATAAGTTGTTAGTAAGTGAATAATGTTTGGTAAAATTGAAAATTGGGAATTATTATGATGAAGTTTTGTGTGATATTATGCCTATGGATATTTGTCATCTTTTGTTGGGTAGACCTTGGCAGTTTGATAGACAGGCAATACATGATGGGAGGAAGAATACATACACTATTGTGGCCAATGGGATGAAGCAAACCTTGTTACCTTTGGAGGAACCTTTGAAGAATGAAGTCTGTACGAATGTCAGAATCTGTTTAGTAGATGGAAGGAAATTCATGGATGGACTAAGACATGAGAATGTGTGTTTTGCCTTAATTCCTAAGAAGACTAAGAAACTGGAACAAAAGGAGAGCACCTGGAAGAGATAAGAAATTTGCTGACAGAATATGAGGACATCATTTCAGATAATGTACCTGATGGATTTCCAATTGTAAGAAGTATTAGTCATTGCATGGAATTGGTTCTCAGAGCTAGTTTGCCTAACAAATCTACACACCAGTTGACACTGGTAGAGAATGAAGAACTGAATAGACAAGTGCAAGAGATGTTGAGGAAAGGTTTGATCAAGGAGAGTCTAAGCCCTTGTGTAGTACCAGCAATATTAGCACCTAAGAAGAATGGAGAGTGGAGAATGTGTACCGGTTCAAGAGCAATAAACAAGATCATAGTGAAATACTGGTTTCCTTTGCCTAAGATGGATGACATAATGGATTGTTTGAGTGGAGCAAAATACTTTACAAAGATATATTTGAAGAGTAGATATCATCATATAAGGATCAGAGAAGATGATGAGTGGAAGACAACATTTAAGACAAACGAAGGACTATATGAATGGTAGGTGATGCCTTTTGGATTGACTAATGCACTAAGTACTTTCATGAGGCTGATGAATGAGGTATTAAAGAAATTCTTGGGTAAGTTTGTTATTGTGTATTTGGATGACATTCAGATTTTTAGTAAGACAAAAGAGGAGCATTTGTTGTAGTTAAGACAAGTTTTGTAGAGGTTGAGAGAAGAGAAGTTGTTGATCAATATCAAAAAATGTACTTTCATGAAGGATGAGTTTGTCTATTTAGAAATTGTGATATCTGAGGATGGTTTGAAGATGGACCCTGAGAAAGTGAAAGCCATTGTTGAGTGGCCTACACTGGAAAGCATTGGGGAGGTAAGATCATTTCATGGATTGGCTAGTTTTTACCTGAAGTTTATCAAAAATTTCAGTCCAGTTTGTAACCCTATGACTAAGACCATGAGAGGAGATCGGAAGGAATTCAAGTGGACCACCGAAGCAAACAAAAGTTTAGAATTGTTGAAGCAGAAAGTGATTGAGTAGCCTATGTTGGCTTTACCGGATTTTAATAAAGTATTTCAAGTGGATTGTGATGCAAGTGGAACAGCAATAGGAGCATTCTTGAGTCAAGAAGGGAGGGCAGTATCCTATTTCAAGGAGAAATTGAATGATTCCCAGAAGAGATATTCAATGTATGATTAGGAATTTTATGCCATAATTCAAGCCTTGAAGAGATGGAGACACTACTTGTTGCCTAAGGAGTTTGTGTTGTATACAGATCATCAAGCTTTGCAGTATTTGAACAGTCAGAGTAAGTTGAATCAGAGACATATGAGATGGGTAGAATTCTTGCAGACTTACACCTTTGTGTTAAAGCATATAAGTGGAAAATCTAACAAAGTTGTTGATGCATTGAGTAGGAGAAGGAATTTGCTAACAAAGATGAGAGTGACAGTATTAGGTTTTGAAGATTTTAAGACCTTGTATGATGAAGACCCGGATTTTGTAGAACCTTGGAAAGCATGTAGAGAATCGGTTATGGCTGATAGGAGCAAATGGTTGGATTATTTCATTCAGGATGGGATGTTATTTAGGGGAGTTCAGTTGTGCATACCTAAGAGTTCCATGAGAGAGAACCTAATAAAAGAGAAACATAGTGGAGGACTAGCTAGACATTTTGGCATTGACAAAATAGCAGCATTGGTGAGTGAGCGGTACTTTTGGCCCCAGATTCATAAGGATGTTAAGAGATATGTGCAGATTTGTAGAGTTTGTCAACTTGCAAAGGGTAGTAGTCAGAATGTGGGATTGTATAAACCTTTGACAATACTGGTAAGACCTTGGGAGGATATAAGCATGGATTTTGTACTTGGATTGCCTAAGACACCGAGAGAGAATGATTCTATATTTGTGGTAGTGGATAGATTTTTGAAGATGGCTCGTTTCATACCTTGTAAGAAGACATCAGATGCATTGCATGTAGCAGACCTATTTTTCAAGTGGTGAGATTGCATGGATTACCTAAGAGAATAGTTTCAGACAGAGACACTAAGTTTGTTGGCTTTTTTTGGAGAACACTTTGGAAGAAGATGAAGACAGATTTGAAGTTCGGTTCTAGTTTTCATCCATAAACTGATTGATGGGTAGAAGTTGTTAACTGGAGTTTGGGAAATTTGTTGAGATGTTTAGTGGGAGATAAAACCAGAAGTTTGGATTTGATCCTTGCACAAGCAGAGTTTGCCTACAACAACTCACTGAATAGAAGTACTGGAAAAACACCTTCTGAGATTGTTACCAGAGTGTACCCTAGAGGAATATCAGATTTGAGAGGCATTAGTAGTGAAGACCGGAAGAGTTTAGAAGCAAAAGATTTTGAAGATCACATGGCAGCATTGCATATTCAAGTTAAACAACATTTGGAAGACATGAACAGAAAATATAAGGAGAAAGCAGATGAATAGAGGAGACATAAAGAATTTGAAGTTGGTGATGAAGTGATGGTATATCTGAGAAAGGAGAGATTCCCGGTTGGAACTTATAATAAGTTGCAGATGAAGAAGTTTGGACTCTATAAGATTTTGAGGAAGTTCAGTTCTAAAAATGTATATGAAGTGGAGCTACCGGATAGTCTAAGTATTTCACCTATATTCAACATTGCAGATCTTCAAGAGTACCATGAACTAGAATTCAGTGAGGATAGTGTTGTAGAACTAGAAAAGAAATTGCCCCAAAAGGAACTGGATCAAATTGAAGAGATTTTGGACAGTAGGATTGGGCGTAGTACCAGGAATAGTTAGTATAAGGAATATCTTGTGAAGTGGAAGAACAGACTAGTTGAAGATTCATCTTGGATTTCACAAGCAAAGGTAGACTGCCTTGGTTTCCCTCTGACCCTAGTAAAATGAGAGGGTCACTTTTTTCATTAACCCCGGATGTTTGATGCAGGAGAATCCTTGGTTCACAACAATCTTGCATCAACCAAAACCATTTTCCTTTTTGTTTTGTTTTCTATTTGCACTTTCATTTTTCCTTTCTGTGTGTCCCATTTTTGGCTCACCGGATCATGTGGAGTAGGATTCTACTTGAAGAATTGATCATCTTTCTTTCTTTCAGACCGCATCGCATTTGGATCACTTTTCGGCATGATATCGCTACCGATTTCCATGACAGATTCTTGTTACTAGTTGTTCATTTGTTACCAGTTGCCTGAGACCTATTATGGTGATCTACCGGAACCCATTCTGAAGCTTGCAGAGCCTTGGGTGTTGATTTCATTGGTCCTTGGTGTGTGGCCGACCTTCTGCATTTGATCCTTTGGATTTTTCGAAGGAATCTCTTGGCAAAGGCCCACCTTTGTTATTTTCATGTTAGGTCTTGTTCTTCAAGTTTTGATTTGTTTTGGGCCAACTAGATCCTTTGGATCGATATATATATTTGTAATCATTCTTTAGAATGCAATCAATTAAAATCAATCACAGTATCAGATAGATAGGCTGTACATAAAAGATAGATCTTTAGATTCAAGGTCCCAGTTGTGATCTATTCTACCAGCCTGTGTGTCGGTATGTTGTAACACAATTGTTACTAGTTGGATGCAATCAAATTGCATGCAATAAAACTATTTGTTCTGCATTGCCTCCATCATATATTTGTGTTTTCATTGATCTCTTTCAGGTCCCTCCTCACTGTGACTGCTTCAATATGTCCTTGTAAAAGGAGATTTATTTTGGAAGGATAAGGATGGGGTCTTATTACTGTGCTTGGATGACGAACAAGTCGACATCATCTTAAGAGAAACGCATGAGGGAGTATGTGGAGAATATTTCTCAGCCAAAACCACGGCCCACAAGACATTAAGGGCTAGCTACTATTGGCCTTCAGTGATCAAAGATTCTTATCAACATGTAAGAAAATGTGAGTCCTGACAAAAAAAATTCTGGTAAGATAAAATACCAGGGAGCATTGCCTTTGAGGCCTATGCAAGTGGAAGCAGCATTTCATCAATGGAGGTTGATTTCATAGGAGAGATATCTGATAAATCCAGTAGAGGACATATATGGATTTTAGTAGCTACAGATTATTTCACCAAGTGGGTGGAAGTTGTCCTCACAAAATAGTCTACTAGTAAGGTAGTCATGAATCTCTTAATGGACAATATCATTACATGTTTTGGGGTACCTATCAAGCTCGTCATGAATAATGGAATGAGTTTCAAATAAGAGGAGTTCAAAGAGTTTTATGAATCATATGGCATTGTTGTTTTGTATTCCTCACCTTATCACACTCAAGGCAATGGGCAAGTAGAGTCGAGCAATAAAAGTATATTAAAGATAATAAAGAGAATGCTAGAGAATAACAAGAAAGCATGGGATTCTAAACTAAGATTGGTTGTTTGGGTAGATAGACTGATAGTGAAAAAGGCAATTCGAAAATATCCTTTTGAATTAGTGTATGGGGCATAGGCAAGAATGCATGTACATAGCATACTGCCAGTCTACAAATTCATCTTGCAAGAGGATATAGATATACCTAAACCCATGGAGGAAAGGATGGAGCAATTCGCAGAATTGGATGAAATCAGTTTAGAGGCTCAAAAGCCAAATATTGAGATGTAGCAGCAAGCTAAATATCTACATGACAAAAGGGCAAAAGAAAGAAAATTTAAAGTTGATGAATGGGATCTCATGTGGAACACTAAGAGCGAAGATAAAGGTAAGCTCAGAAAGTTTGAAGCTTTATGGATAGGACAATTTGTCATCACAAACAAATGTGGAGAGGATTCTTACTACTTGCAAAACATGGCTGGTGAAAATTACGAATTGTCAGTGCATGGATAGTTCTTGAAACGCTTCTTTTACTAAAAGAAGATATTTCCCATGCACAGTAGTTTAAGTTTTCCTTTCCCTTTCCCCTTTTCTTGCTACTTTTTGGTCTACACCCCAAAGACTCCTAGGATTATTGCAATGACTGTAACAACCATTCATCCCCAACCAGAGCCACTGTTGTAACCTCCAAACTTTGCATTCCTTGCATAACAATAAAATAAAAAATGAAAAATGATGTTGTGATATAACGATAATAGCTAAACATGGTATCGCCATATCACAAGGGAGCTAAAATAGAAAGGAAATGGGAGTTGTGATACAATGATAACTAATGTCTCTATTTCGCAACAATAAAACAAGTTTAAATATAAATTTTTGCAATAATGTGAAAATGGTGAGTCGAGGCAAATTGAGGGTGACATCACCATTATAATAAATCAAAATTTTGAAAAGAGTGGCAAAGCTGTTAATGGCACGCACAAATTAAATGCAGAAAAGACCTCAAAAGTCACCATTAATAGTTGATTTCTTGCTCAAATTTTTCATCTCAAGCTATAGAATTGCACAAAGTGAGCTCTACAACTAGGAGGAACAAGCCAGAATTGTTTGTGATAGCTACAAGTAAGTACTCAATTACTTCTGCAACTGCAAAATTTATAGAAGTCATTTGAATTTCTAGTTAAAAGCATAAGATAGAAATGCCTAGAAAGAAGGAATAACCTAGGGAAAGTGGAACTTCAAAGGGGGAGAAGACTCTAAGAAAAAACCTAGGACACCGAACCTTGCCAACATGCCTATGAAGAAGTCATTGTTGGATGCATTACCTGGCTCAGTAGACACTGGAGCCAAAACTATTTTCAAAGATAAATTGGAGGGTTGTAGGGATGCCATAATCCTCATCTCGGGGAGGGATTTATTTTGGTATTTCTATAAAAACAGAGATGGAAAGTTCCTTGTGTCAAATCCCTCAACCCTTGACATTGCGAAGTTATTAGTGCCTAATGTCTTCATAGTGATAACTCAATGATGAACGGATAGTACCAAACCGGTACTGAGAGGGGGGGGTGAATCAGTATAGACAAAAACACAATCCTAAACCGGTTTGTCAGCAGACACTGTGCTTTGGCAAACAAACAGTAACACAGGTCTTAAATAAAGTACAGCCGGCAAAACCCAGAGTAACTAAGACAAGCATAAACCGGTTGACACTTATCTTTTCATACAATCTAATACTTCATTTCCATTTCACCCTAGTGCATGAACAGACAATCTATCATCAAGGATATATATAAACAGCTAGATCAACATGATTTACCTTCAGACACAAATCACTCAAACCATCACATGAATAACACCACACATGACACACAGATTTTACATGTGGAAACCCCACTGGGAAAAACCACGATGGGGATGAATACCCACAAGTTGTTTTTGAACTCTTTAGAAGTCCGCTCTGTTAGGAGCCTTGTCTGGTTAAAGACTGATACAATAGGTTCTGTTAGGAACCGATCCTGTTAGGGATCACCCGGTTAAGGGTTAAACCCTATTAAAGGTTACCTTGTTAGAGGACTTCAAGAACTCAATGGTTTTGAGTCACCCTGTTAAAGGATTTACAGTAAGCTGGTTAAAGCTACCCTGTTAAGGGATTTCCCAACTGTTGAAGTGGTTAGAGATCAATAGGTATTAGAATGATCTGGTAATAACACTCAATGCCAATGCAGATCCACTTTATCTCCTCTTCACCTTCTGCACTTACACTCTACAAGTATCACTTTTCTCTTCTAGTCTGGCAAGAATCACGTATCCCTTCACTTGGATACACACACACAACTTTTGCCAACAACCTCAGAAAGAAACACAATATCGACCTTATAGGAAACAAACAGGTCGATAGCTTAAACCCTAAACCCTAAACCTGTTAGGTTAAGCAATTCAAATCGTTCAATCCTGACCATTGAGCACATTGCATTAAATGCAATAGTCTTGAACCAATCTCAAGACGTTCTCCATCGTTCGTTTTCCACCGATTTCATGGCAGCTAATAACCCATCACACGTTATCATCGTTTACAGACTTCGCACATTCCCGAGGTAGATAGGAACAATCTCCTTTATGCAGGATCCTTCACATGCACAAGGATGACATGGCAACATGATCTGTTCTTCGTTACAATGCTAACTCATCACACAAAGTCACCGATTGAGTCACACAGGCTTGAGGCACTTCAACTGGAAACCCTGAAGTTGAGACTACCAATCGGTAGTCATACAAAGCTTCCATGTGCCAGTTCCCATAACCACATGCCGGTTCACCTTAAACAAACACACCGCTTCACTTTGGCACAAATGCTGGTTCATAGTGTTATACTGATTCTCACATATACTAGTTCTTGGTAACATACCGGTTCTCACATATACCGGTTCTCTCCTCTTCAGCATATTAACATCAATGACAACATACAATGTCATCATGTCCTCATACCGGTTCAGATAATGCCAACACATAGATTTTGAGTTAATTCAATTATTGGCAAAGAATTACCACCTTGTAACCAGAACCGTCAGGATGCCTAGTGGGAATCCTTTGCTAGTAGTCACAAAATCAGCTATCATTGACTATTTCATGTTGAATAAGCAAAGGTAGCCAATGTTGACCTTAAGTAGTTTGAAATGGATTATAATAGATTGCACAAAATATTCAGGAAGGAAAAGCTGCCATATTATAGAAGGAGAGGTATAAATAATAAGCCCTTAATGATTACAAGTAGTGAACCCTTCCTTGTTGATGATTTTCTTTTATATTTGCGAAGAACTAACTTTGCTTTGTGTCAAATATTAGGATAAGATGATAAAGTAAGGATGGCAGTATCATTAATGTACATGGCTATAAGGATCCAAAATTCAGAAGTGAACTCGGAATTTTATTTTGCATCTGAGGTAGAAAGGAAAATGCATGAACAATTGTTGTCTTGAAAGGAAAAGAAAAGTTGTCACTTCTGCCACTACTCCTTATTGGGTTATTTAATCATGTATCAAAACAAACAAGCTTTCACCCAGGGGCTAAAATTAGGAATGGTGGATGAGAATGGCAATAGACTACCGATGCATCTGTGGTGTTATTTGTGGTATAAGAGATACAAAGACTGCGACTACAAAGTCTTCCATGATTCATTTGTTATTGTAGTTTTTGGTTCCCTCAACCATCAATTTGAAACATTGTTACTGGACCTAAGGAGAGTGTTGAGACCATTGGCCTATGATCCTGAAAAAGGGCCATACTCAAATTTTTGCTGATTGGTTCTACATGGGAGAACATACTATTATCAAAGTGTATGGTTGCCCACAAACTCCTCACTTGTTACTCCTATTTGTGTTAGATAGACTTTCCTTCTTGGAATTCATGTGGCAAATGCTATGGCTTGAGAAAGAAGTGACTGAGAAAAAGAAGGGGGGGAAATTCTTGCCCCATTGTACTACGTGTGCAAATTTTTACATTGGCTCAAATATGTTAGAAAAATCGCAAGGTTACTTGAAGACCAATTACTCTCTAAAATCTGGAAAGGAGAGAGTACATGATCTTAAATATCATATTGGTTCTTTTATGAAAACAGTTTCACATGAGGTACTAATTTAACAATATTTGATTAAAAATGTATATCCTTTCAAGATATTGTGCAAAGAAGGGAAAAGTGGCATATTCAAATGAGCATAGAAGAGGAAAAGAACAAAAAGGACCCCACTTCCCTGGGATTTTTTAATGAAGAAACTCATGAATTGAAAAAATTGATTTGTGCTTAAACATCTTTGAAATAATTTATGGGAAATCAACAAATGGTGGATCTCCACCAAAACAGGTCATAGTTCCACCCAAAAAACCCCAAGGGGTTGTTAATCGTAAAGTGTCTGATGATGAATCTAAATGGGAGGCTTCTTTTACTCTTCCCCCAACCAAAAAACAAAAATTAGATGATCAAGATCCCCCTATACCCTATGAAGAATCATAAGGAGACGGTGACCCTGATGAAGCCATCAGTGCACTAAGGGCTCTAAAAGGAGATGAAGGGGTGGAGTAATCACAGATTGATCCACCTAGATAGTAAGAAGGGACCCATGGCAATGAATCCCGAATGAAAGGAGTAGAGATAGTGAATATTGTTGATTAAAGGGTGGCAATGTCAATGAGATTCCTAGAGGATGATGAATTCATCCATACTTAAAAAAAAATTGGATGAAAATAAAACTGAAGGAATTTGAGGAGAGAAAGCAGATGAACTTTATGGGAGTGGATGAGTCAAAGCATGCAGAGGTTATTGGTCAAACCTTCAAAGAAATAAAATTTGATGATATACATAGTACTCCAGCAAAAGAAAGAGAAGTGGTCCTGAAAAGTAACATGCTGATTGTCCTAGGGTTAACCCTAAAACAAATGTTTCTATTAGACCAAGTAAGGCAGCAAGAAGACCCCACGTTGGTAGAGGAGTTTGACTCTGAGGAGGGGGTAAGTGGCACAAGATATAATCCAGAGGCTGAAATACTAGCTGCTTGGTTGAACTTCAAGAGTACTAGCAAACAAAGGCTAGTAGATATGGTAAAAGAAACTAAAAGGACATCAATCCTCAAAACCATGAAAGACACCACCCCATAGGAGGTGGCCACAATAACTATGCATTCTAATATGTTTACAAGAGATGCAATAAAACATATGCAGTAAAAAATAGTTGACCTTGAACAAGGGCATAAGGAAATGAATGATGAGATTAATAGATTGTATATTGAGAATGCTACATTGAAAGATAGGGCAAAGGGACAACTTGATAACCAAAGCAAGGCCATCATCCTGCATAGACATTCTCCTCTTGCACATGTGGATACCATAGAAGATAACAAGGGATGGAATGAAGAAAAGAGAAAATATGAACAAGAAATCCAAGAATTGAAACTAGCTAATGAAGAAGCCTTGTAAAGAATGCTACAACAAATCATCAGCACCTTTGAGAAAATGTTGGCCCATAGGGTAAAGTTCATTAATGACAATTAGGATGAGGTGTATAAGGGCTATGAGTCCTTGTTGAATATATTAGATGTGTTCAAACAAAACAACCCTAAGTTGGAATGCTTCGCAAAAAGATGGCAACCAACATACCACACTATAGTCACCTTGTGCAAAGTAATACATACATATCCTGATGCTCGCCAAGCAAAAAAAAGAGTGAAAAAATAGTAAGTGCAATTATTGAAGAGCTCAAGTATGTTAATAGTGAGGAACAAAAGGTGAAGGCCAAGATTGACTCTTTTCACAAATTCCAACACTAGACCATACTACAAATCACTAATAAGGATAAGCATATGAAGGATTTCAATGATTGCAAAATTGATTTCTGTCAAATGGTACCAAAAATTATCACACATATGAAGGAAGAAAAGGATATGTATTCAAAGTTTCAATTTATTATATGACATACTCATTGTGGATGTTGGTTATTCAAAGTTTATTACAAAGGTGAGAACAGTGACGGACAAAAAGTTTGAGATCATCTTATGAACATGCCTATCATTCAGAATTACAAGTGGTGAGCGATTACGAGGTATACTAGTGGGAGGCAACATATCTGAAGGTCGGAGGAGATTAAGAGCACAAGAAGTCAGTCGGTGGATGTGGAGGTCGCCCAACTAAAAAAATAACCTTGACTAGACGCAAGGGTCACGGGTTGCTCATCATATTGTCATGATAACGGGCTTACTTGCATCCACCGTCTATTCTCACATTTTATTGTTATGATCTATTTCCTGTTTGTTATAAAAATTTGTCAAAAAATTTATGATGTTTTAATCAAGTTTTCTTTTAGTTAAGCATTTATAATGAGTTATGAAAAGTATTAATGTAATGGTCTGAATCTTGTTGCTTCTCCCCATTTTTCTATGTAAGGGAGAAACCATGACCGATTAAAGAAAGATATATAATATAGAAGAATATGAGAAAGTACTAAAAGAAATTGTACTTCTTTACAGTGGCCGAATATAATGAAAGAATCCAGATTTCCTATGCTTAGTTATTTGTTGACTGTTGATTTGGCTTTATCTATTTTGTGTGATTTAGTTTATTGGTTTCTATAAGGCAAAATTAAATTCCATCTGGTCAAATTACAACAGTTTGGAGGGAATAATGTGATTAATAAGAAGAACCATATAATACTACATTCTTGCATGTTTATATTAATATGAATACATCTGAATGCCAAGTAACTTGAATTATAATCAAGAATTGGATGTATGTGACTCTGTAGCCCTGAAGGAGGCATTGACCATAATCACGTAAAATAGTTTTTGTTGGAGATTCAATTCTCTTTATTTATTCCCGAAAATAAGTAGGAGTAGGAGTAATAAGGTATTAAGAATTCACTTCAAGTATATGTGCCATAATGAATGGATCTGAAACAAGGGTTTAAATAAGATTATAAATGTGCTATATTTAAGGTATACCCACCAAGGTTTTGCAGAGGTTGAAGAGTAGAAGATATCTTCTTTCAGAAGATTATTGTTCGTCGCCAAGTCAATTGCACAGCCTAAACATAGAACCTGGCACATTCTTAGGGTTTTGCAATCTGCTGATTTGGGAACCAACAGAGTCCAAAATCTCAAAAATTTCCTATGAAACACTTTCGACTTGCAAGAAATGAAGAAAGGTCTCAAAGGATGTTGCTAATCAATCTTTGAGACCGTTGAATTCTCCTTAGAACTACTTGAAACCTACAATTACACCCCTAAATTGCCTAAAAAACTTTGAAAGGTGCCTTAGAAAGTTTGAAGTCCACAAGGAAGAGAAAAGTGTGAATAGTGAATGGCCAAGACTGGCATCTTATAGAGAATTCAAATTCTCGTTGCATTTTTTAAGGCAATGAATGTCATCTAGTTTTGGTTTCCATATCGCACCTTCCTTGTGCTTTATTATTTTTTTGGTTTTAAAGCTTCTTGCAATTCCCATTTTTCCTCCTTCTAGAAGCCTTCTTCATAGGTGAATTTGAGCATATGATGAGTTTTTGTGCTCTAATTATCCAACTTTCTATTCTCAACTTGGGCGAATTCCTCTTCATCAATTGATTTATTGTGGTTTATTTCCAAACACTTTCACGAGACGAGCAAACTTTGCTTTTCATTTCTTTATTTGACTTTGCCAAACTCAAATAAATAATTAAATTTCTCTTAGGTTGGGTGGATTGCACATGTGCCTAGATTTATTACTGTAATCCACCTCATCCTCAAGCTAGGCGAATTCATCTTGCAAGATTTGTGCTTTATTTCATGTTTTAATTGTATTTTTCCTCTTTTTGCCATTTCTTTATCCTCGTCCTAGCCAATGGCAAAAAAATTTGAGTTGCCTTCACATGGTAGGACAGACTTGGGGTCTTACCAAGGAAAGTTGCCAATGTTTTCCATACTTAACCAACCTTCTTAACTCCTTAACACTAAATCATTTGGCATTTCCCCTACGAAAAACTTGATGATGGCTTGAGGAATTTTCTAAGTGTACCTAAGCATACTTCAACATGAGGTTGGAAACATTACCAAGAGGAGTGGGTGAACTATGCCTCTAGCCAAGGAAGTCTATACCATTTTGAGGGTGGACTTCACCATGGCTTAGGAATTTTCCACCTTAAGAAGGGCGGACTATTTCTGTGAGAAAGGAAGTTTGTATCTCTTTGAGGGCGAACTTCACTCTTTTGATAGGAATTTTTCATGATGCTACAATAGTTAAACAAAATTCCAAACCTTTCTTGCACACTCAATCACCTCTATTACCCCTTCTTGGGGAGATTTGAAACAAGCACAAGGAAGAAGTAAATCATGCCATGGCGGAGTTCATATTGACTAAAATTTATTTACCATGAACCAATGATTCTAGAGTAATCAACCTCAAAAAAAGCAACTTTCTATTTTTTTTAAAAAGCAGGCCAAAAAAGCAAGTTCCCAAATTGGCCACAAAATGCCAAAAACAAAACTTTCTAAATTCTAAAAATAGCAAAAAAGCAGAAATTCCTAAAAAAGCCAAGTTGGTAGAATTGACCCTGAGAAATTGTGATTTGACTTCATCGCATTTGTTACCATCCATAGCATTACAACATTCTTTTGACCATTGCTCCATTTTTTGACTCTTGCTCCATTTTTTGACTCTCGTGACTTCCCCAAATTTCACAAAACTTGATTCATTTCTTATTCTTAGAGACTAGAGACGAAAACCCTGACCTAAAAAATGAAAAAAAAAAAAAAAAGAGGGGGCCCTTGTTTGCAATGGGGCAATGTGTGATTACGTTACAACATCTGACAACTCTAGGTAGGAAATGTTACTGAATATTCCAAAAATAAAACCCATTCCAAGCCTAGAATCTCAGATTAATTTTAACCAACTTACCTGGGGGCTAAGTGTATCAAGACACTTCATCCTCCAATCATAAGTGTGTGCAAATGTCTTCATTCATGTCTCATGAGAAGAAGGTGACCCTTCAGTTCCATCATGACAAGTTGCACAGTTTTGCCTTAACTCCAAAAGCATCCTTGGATATAGTCTCGCTACCAATGACCATCCATAGCCTCAACGAGGTTATCTCTATAATATCATGGAGATTGCAACACTTTTGGCAATTTATTTTCTTTCTTTTCTTTTACACCTATGGATATTTGCGCTCACCCAAAGCTAAGTATCTTGATATCATATTTTTATTTTTTTTATTTTTTGGATATTTCTTTTCTTTTCACATATTTCCACACTTTGGCTCATGAGAAATGAAGCTAACGTGAGCTTGAGAATCACAGTGATGTTGAAGTAATATTTTAGTCTTCTAGTTAGCCACGACTTCACCTAAGAAACTACAATGAATCAAAGAACTTGATTATGTCTCTAAGATATAATGATCACAAAATTTGGTGTCAGGACACAATAGATGATTTCCTTTCTAGTCAAGCACTAATCTTAACTTTAAGATACTTTAGAAATAATTAATCCAGGACTCAAAGGTTCTTCATAAATATTTATCAAAAGAATACCCGAAACATAACTTAGTAGGCTACACCAAAGTACATGCGGAAGCAACATCACTTTTCTCACAAATGAGGATCCTTTATTTATAACCAAACTGGGGAACAAAACTAAACTAAAAACAAGCCAAAGAAAATCCAAATCAAAACCCTAAAGAAAGCAAACCTAAGAAAAACAAGACTAAAAACGGAAAAATAACTATGTACAAGTAAGCCCCCAGGGAACTTATGGTTGGAAATAATCCTTCAGAATTGCTCGTTGATAGGCAACGAAACTTCTTCTCCTATCAGGTTTTTTAGCTTAAAAGCATTATACCCACGTTATCTTTGAAATTGATAAGCACCCTTCCATAAGTTGTCAAATTTATCGTGATCTCCTTTTTTCTTGTGTGCTTTGTCTCAATACAAGACCAAATCAGAAATTTTAAAGGTTTTGATTCTAGCTCATCTATAAAACCATCATTTAACTACTCCTTGGTGTTTTGCAAAATTATCTTGAGCTTGATTATTCTTCTCTTCCAACATTAACAGCTATGATAAGCATATTTGAACTCTCTCCTCGGGTTCTAAATATTCTTGCATAAATCTCAACATTGGGATCCTAAATTGGACCGAAAATATGGGATCTTGTCCATAGACCAAATGGTACGGGGAGTTTCCTAAGGATCTTTTGACTCGTATCCTATCTACCCAAAGGGCATACTTAAGTTGGGAATGCCAATCTCTTGGGTTCTTGTCAATCAGTCTTTTGATGACGGTAAGTTCTTGTTGGTTGATTCTACTAAGCCATTGCCTTGGGGATAATAGTTGGATGAAATTTTTTAGGTAATTCCATAATCAAAAGCCCATTTAGAAAATTTCAAAGTAAACATATAACCATTCTCACAAACTAAAGCATTAGAACATCCAAACATGGTGATAATGCTCTCTTCTAGAAATTTGATTGCCACATTCGTAGTGCTAAGTTTCAGTGCTTCGGCTTTAGACTATCTTGTACAATAATCAGTCACGATTAGAATATACTTGTGTTGTGTTGAGGATGGTGGACTTATCGTACCAATAAAATCAAGTCCCCGCATCGTGAATGCTCTTACATCGGTAATGGGATAGAGTGGCATTGCAAGATTCTTCTCTCGAACAACAGGTACTTGGCAGGTATGGAAGGTCTTCACATGCTCGTACACGTCTTTGAAAATTGTGGGCCAATAGTATCCTACCCTTAAGATCTGGTGAGTTGTTTCTAAACTCCCATCGTGACTGGTTCCGAACTTAGAATGGAAGTCTTCAATAAATTGCTTTGCTTCTTGTTCTCCCACACACCTGAGGTAGATTCCTTCATGGTTTCTTCTATATGAAACTACTCCTTGAAGCTTGTACTTCTGACTTCTCTCTCTCAATGCTCTCCTTTGTCCTGTATTCAAATGACTTGGGCACTTATAATTGACGAGGAAGTAGACTATATCCTTGTACCATTCATCTGGGGATACATTTTCTATCTCATAAGTTTATTTTATCAATTTGGGTCTTGTGGCAATGGTTTGCTTGGCCTCGCACCAACTTCATGGGTTGAATTTGTTGGCCATTTGGTGGAATTAATTATGTGTTGCATTGATGTTTTTTCATTGATGTCAACGCCAGTTGTTTGGATTCTTTAACGGCACCCTTCTGGTCTCGGTAGGATGAATGGTTTCTAGTTAACTTGGATCCGGCATTATCCAGTAGACTCCGGTATAATCTGGTGATGGAATTGGCTTGTTCATGATACTTTGATGGTATGATGAAAGAATAAGGATCCGATCAACTACTGAGGGGGGGGGGGTCAATCAGTAGATAGAAAAAATAATAATAAACTTTCACTAATCTCAAACTCAACATCTCAAAGTAAACTTAGAACTAACAAGTTAAACCACTGAACTATAAATACAATATCATTGTCATAATAAACCGGTTGACTGTTACAACAAATTAACAGTAAACAACTTGAAACTCATAAACATCTAAATACTTTTACTGACATAAGTAAAACTTCATTTCATATTGTTGTCAGTTATCATGACTTATCAAAGTGGATTAAGTAGTTAAGCGAATCAACCATAGAAAACATAACCACAAAAACATTCACCACTTGACACAATAATTTGACGTGGAAACCCAAATGGGAAAAACCACGGTGAGATGAGACTCACAAGATAACTATCTGAACTCTTTTGAAGTTCTCCCTGTTAGGAGTCAAGCTTGTTAAAGCTTTCACAAAAAGTCTTGTTAAGAACAGATCCTGTTAGGGACCACTCGGTTAAGGGATTGACTATAATGCCTTGTTAGAAGCAATACCTTGTGAGGAGTAACCTCGGTAGAGGATTTGAAATCCAAGCTAATGGACCACCTAGTTAGAGGATTTAAATAACACCAAGCTTGTTAGAGCTTACCCGGTTAGGGGATTTCAAAATTGTTGTAATTGTTAGAAAACAACATGGGTTTGCTAATCTGTTTGAATAGCACTACACTTGCTTGTTCATATCCTTTTCATGCTCCTATCTTCCTTTACACAAACTGCAAATGCATCATCCGGTTTGGCAGCCACACACTCAACTGAAACGTTGCCAACTCTAAAACAAAACAACTCGTCGACCTTATACACAAATCAATAGGTCGATAACACAACAAAAACCTAATTCTCTCATAGAGATTACAAACAAGTCAGTTCAAGTATGACCGTTGGATTACATAACAATTTTTGCACATAATTCAAAAAAGCCTCGACCGCTCCTTGATCACCGCTTCATTGAACTCAGTAACTCATCATGCACTTTGCATTACATGCAATATACTTGCTCATTCCCTAGACAAAAATCGTTATCTCAACGTGCCAAAAACACTTTGAAACTCTCTTCATACAATATGCATACATGTCATAATCATTACCTCTCATCATCAGATCATAAACCAATACAACCAATTCACCAAACTTAATCGGTTAGGGTTTATCAAATCAACATGTAGGGTTTACCGGTTCAACTCTCCAATACTTAGCAACATCGGTTCACTCCACAAACTTACCTACCAGTTACAGTTTCCTTCACTAGCTCTTCCTACCAGTTACAAAACAACATTATAACAATATCATTACCGGTTAATTAACATCAATGACAACATAACATTTCATTAATGCAATCTTCATGCAAACGCCAACATACTTATACTCTTATTTGATCAATTGGTTTTGGTCTAGTGATTGGATGCTATCATGCTTGCTTAGAAGATTGGTTTCTGGTTCCGGTGAGGGTTTCACCGGCAGAGCTTTTAGTGGAGATCTTTGATGAATTGCTTAAGTGGTGTTGGTGTAGCTTTTGATGGAGTTTCGGGATGTTGTTGGTGATTGTGTTCGAGACTTGGTGTTTGGAGATCATTGTTCAAGCGTGTGGACCTATACTTGGTCTCGATTGATCTAGGTTATGCATCGACATTAATATAACGTGTGGATAGGACCTATTGATGTATTTTTGGGATGTCTTATGTGTTGATATTACTTGTTTGGTCTAAGGCCGACATGGTTTGTAAATATGTAGTCGGTTTATTGTCTGTTGGCCGACCTAAGTGTTTATGGTCGAGGGTTTGTATAAATAGATGTAAGATCTCATTGTAGATCATCATGGTTAATGTAAGAGGTCATGGTCAAGGAATGTAATGTGCGAATAAAGTAATATCATTCAGGAAGAGGAGTTGGTCGATCATTGGAGATGGAATTGGGTTTATGTAAGAGGATTTAGTCCTCTGGTATTGAGCTTAACCGGAACTGTACTCAGGCATAGGAGATGCTATCTTTTGCAGTTCAACACTTCTCTGGATTGTAGTCTGGATTTATATGTAGTCAATGAGGCTCCTTTTGTGATGAGCAGTGTGCTCTAGGCTGTTGGTCTTCCTGCAAGTGCAGGCCCCTTCACTGTAATTCACATACTTACTGCAAAAGTATTATTTGACTGTGGGTACACTTCCCACCGTGGTTTTTCCCTTTACCGGGTTTTCCACGTACAAATCTTGGTGTCATGTGGATGGTATTTACTCTATGATTATTTTTTATGCTTAATTGGTTTATTTGATATTTTGGTATTCATGTTTTGGGTTCCGGTATTAAAGTTTAAATTGCTAATGCTTCTAGCATTTGTGACAACCAATTCACCCCCCCCCCCCCCCTCTCTCAGTTGTCTTTCGGTTATCTAAACTGTCTAGAAGAATTTCAATGTTGTATTCTTGTATGGTGGTGACCCACTTTCCTCTCCTTTCTCCTCTGCATGAGGAGAGCTTTAACAGCCACGCCTGGCACTATAGTAAAGACTTTGCTCCTAAGAATATAATGCCCAAATAGTTTTATTGCCTTCACCAAGGCATAAGCCTATTTCTCAATGCTTGGATATTTCAGCTCTGCATCTTTGAGAGGGGAACTCATGAATGCTATTGGATGTTCATCCCTTTCTTTAGTGCGTTGAGTGAGTTTTATTGCACAAGTTTGTTCGGATGCAAAGGAATACAGACAGAATGGCTTTTTATAGTCAGGACTAACCAGCACGAGTGCGTTGATTATAGCTTCTTTAATTTCTTCAAATGCATTTTTGGAAAAAGGTGTCCACTGTATTTTTGCACCTTTCTTCAACATTTTATTTAAGGGCCTAACTATTTCAGCAAATCCAGCGATAAATTTTCTCACAAAATTAATTTTGCCAAAGAATGATCTTAATTCCTTTTGGCTGGTTGGGGGATTGATCTTTGAAATTGCCTCCACTTGATCGGGATCTATTAAAATCCCTCTCTCTGTGATTATGTGACCTAGCAATTTTCCATTTGTTAAATTTCTTCAGATTGAGTGAGATTCCATATTTTCTATATCTAAGGAATACCTTTCTTAATTCTTCAACATGATTTTCTCTTTCTTTTGAGAAAACGATGAGATCATCCATATAGATCACTATGCACCTTCTGACCAAATCTCTAAAGGCGATATCCATGGCCTGTTAGAAGGTGGCATCGGCATTAATCAAACCAAATGGCATCCTCTTGTAAGAAAATGTGCCCCACTTTGTCCTAAATGCAGTTTCCATCGTATCTTCAGGTGCAACTATCACTTGATTGTAACCTAAATATCCATCCAAGAAACATCATTTGTGAGCCATTGACTATTTGCAAAACTTCATCAAGTGAAGACTAAGGATAATTACTTTTCTCAAAATCTTTGTTGAGATTGTGAAAATCTACACACAATCTAATTTATCCATTCTTCTTTCTAATAGGCACGAGATTGGCGACCCATGTTGAGTGGCATATAAGATATATAATTCCCAATGATAAAAATTTTCACTTCTTGATGTACAAGTGGTTCGAGCCAAGGATTAACTGGCCTTTGACAATATCTGAATGGTTTTATATCCATCTTGAGAGGAATTGTATGAGTAATAATGGAAGTATCATATGTTTTTAAATCCTCATAGCTCCATGCAATAATATCTGAAAAAACTCTTAAACTTTTAACAATGCTAGCCTTTTCTTCTGGCGTACAGATCTTTCCAATGAAAAAATTATTTAGTTGATCTACTATTCCTAAATTTACTACTTCATGTTGCATTCCTTCGGACTCTTGATCTCGACAACATTGATTTGGTCTTGATCAAAAATTCTTTTCGATTCTATCATACCTCTTAGAATTATGTTGGTTTTTAAGTTCATTAATCCATCAATGTCGAACTCAACTTCTCCTTTGTCTTCCTCTTCATCGACGACTTGGATCAAGAAGACGTCTGAATTTGTAAGGAATTCTAGAATATGCTTATCATCCTCAAACACTTGGAAATTCGTAATGTTGTCAAGAACTAATGGCACTAGAGTGAACTCAACTATGAAGCTTTTCATCCCTTCCATCATAAGGGGTTCCAAAGAGCTTGCCACTTGCACGAGGGAATTTGTCGCTTTTTTTTGTGAATGGAATTGACTTGATGTTAAATGCATCAAAACTTTCTAGAAAATCCCACACTCAATTCCGATATCTAGCTAATCTCTTGTCATGGGAGACATATTTCTTCCTTACTTGTCTGACAAGTACTTTGGAATCTTTGGTAACATGCATGATCTTTGCTCCCTTTTGAATTGCGAGCAATAAGCCATGTATTAAGGCTTCATACTCTGCCACATTGTTGGTAAAAGGGAATTGCAATCTAAGTGCAGCAAGATATGCTTCTCCTGATGGACTAATTAGCTCATAACTCACTTTGGATCCCTTCCTAGATTTTGAACTATCAAACCTCAAAGTTCATATTTGATTACTATCTTCAACTCCCTGATTACCTAGTATTTGAGAAGATGGGAGTTGTTTTATTTCTTCTTCTTCTAGGATCTTTTCATCTTGTAATAAAATTTCTTCAACATTACTTTCTTCACTTTCGATTGGGTTGAAACATGCATTCCTTTGAGATTTGACAATCCTTTTCAAAACTTGGTCCAATGCCACCTTGCACATTGTGCAAAAGAACTCAGAATGATAAGCATTATGGATTCGACACCAGTTAGGTAGTAATAAATATTGCATTGAAAAGTGATTTCCCAATTCTACGTCTTGTTCAACACATTTAAGGAATAAACTTCTTAAATTTTCAAAAGTGCCTTTGCTTTCATCGGATGAGGAATCATGATCATTTTCAATCAGGACTTCGATTGAGCATGAGTTTGCATTCAAGTTCTTTTCTAGAGCTCAACAAATTAGCATCAAGACCTCGAATGTTTTTAACTTGTATTGCTCAAGGTCGGATTCTATGAACAAAACTCCATTATTATCTCAATACTCAGTAATCATCAACTTGAGTCTCAGAGTGCTCTCTATTCTAAATTAATTTGGGATTCCTCTCCAAGGTAGCCATAAGGGAGAGAAGTTTGTTGAGAAGAAGTCATTCAACCTTTGTGTCCACTCTCTTCCCAAAATCATACCATACCCATCTGATAGGTCAACCACCGAGATGATGATGAATTGTTGGACTCTAGGATCAATTGAGAGTTGCATGTGAATATTGTTTAGTTCCCCAACAATTGGAACTTCAGTTTTATCCAACTGTGTCACCTTCTTGTTTGTTTTGGTGGGCGTCAAACCCATCTTGTGATATATCTCCAAGGGCATGACAATGTTCGACGCTCTTGAATCTATCAAACAATTATATAAGAGCTTTCCTAAGATTTTGATGGAAATGAGAAAAGGAGCAAGATCATCCTTCCCTTGGTACAAGACAATCGATTGTTCTTTACGCGCCACCTTCTCCACTTCCTTAGCTTCACCTAAGGGAATTATATTCTCTTTCGGAGAATTCTTGTTCTTTTTCAATTTTATTCTCAATTTTCTTCTACTTGGGACTTTGGGAAACCTCTTGATTTTTAGGAGCATTTCGACTTTGCATTACCTTTTCCTCGTTTATGTTTTAGATTGGACTTGGACTTGAGGTCCCTTGTACCATATTCATAGATTGTGAATTGTCTCTCAAACCTTGTCGCCCTTCCTCTCTAGTTTGGGGTCATTTTTGAAACATATTCACAAGGTGAGTTACACTTGTAGTGCTTTGAGGAGCACTAGTGGAGCTTTGAGTTGTATCCTTGAGACTTTCAAAGAATGTTTCTCTGATTTTAGAGACCCACATTAATTCAAACAGAGATCAAATAACTTTAATTTTCTTGACCTCCTCTATGACATACTGACTTAATCTTTTCAACTCACTCTTTGTAATGGGAGGATTCACATTTTTTCGTTGTCTATATTCAAGCGCATCTTTTGGAAAATATGGATTATTATTTGCAGTCGGATGTGGTGCAATCTGAAAATTGTTGGGAGACATTGATGATGTCACAAGTTCTTGTTTCCTTCTTTGGTATACCTTCGGCTGATCACTTCATGTTTTTTGAAAGGCTTGCACTTTTCTAGTCCCTTCTACTAAGATGATGTTTAGAGCAAGAAAGCTATACTCTCCTACTTGGAGCGGTTGGTTTTGCAGATGCGGGAGGGAAAACTGGAGGTGAAACCTCCATTGGATCATTCGCAGACACTAGAAGAACTCTGGGATATTGATCCTGCGGCTCATAATTATCAAAAGTCGGCGGGAATGTAAAGTCTTCCAAAACTAACGCTTGATCATATATTACTACTAGAACAATAGCTTTGGACGAGCTCTCTTTAGTTTCTTTTTGCAACTTCTTCTGAAAGATGCCTGCTGCAAGCTTAAATTCATGAAACTGCATCTCAGAATGTTGATTAGTGTTATGCAATTGGCATCATCTTGCTAATGCAGTTTTGGCAAGGAAAACTTTATTAGTCGTTGGTTTTTTGGATTTGGAGGAGACAGCACATTTCCATTGTTGGGTACAGCATCCCATGTCCTCCTTTGATATCCTTGATTATTGCTATGGAACCCTTGATTGTTATTTTGATTGCTACTTTGATTCCCTTAATAATTGCTTTAATGTCCTTGATAGTTTCTTAGCATACTTTGAATCTAATTATTTTGATTTCTTAGGTATGTGACCTTAGTTGACAATTTTTTAACTTGCTCAATCACCTCTCTCATTTCTTCTTTTTTCTCTCGAGTTTTCGAAGATGAAGTTGAGTCATAGAGATAGATTAGTGTTGATGGCAATGCTTCAAAGACAGGTGCTCCTGGATGGGGTACCAATTGATTGTTTAGAGTAGGAACCGGATTCATGACTCCTGGATGGGGTACCAATTGATTGTTTAGAGTAGGAACCGGATTCATGACTTGCGTGTTGTGAGCCAATGCCCGATTGATTCTGTGAATTTGATTTGACATAGTGGAGTTGCCTATGTAATTCAGGGGCCCTGAGGTAGCTCCAACTTCTAATTCATTGCTAACTAAGAGTGTTATAGCATATGCATCTTTTAAATTAGCAGGAGTTGGGTTCTCTGACTTTACAAACATAGCGATGAGGTGATCCAAGGAGGCACAATAAATTGGCAATGTTGAGGCGATATTTAAATTATATGGATCTCGCAACCTTGTCTAAGCCTTATGAAACCTATTGTTGAAGGTAATAATTGGTTCGTGCTCTTGCCTCTTTACCTCCACAAATTGCTTATATAGGTTTGTTGGCAAATTTGGTGCCCTAAATATTTCCAGAAAGGCATCTTTCAATTGTTGCCAATTGCGGATGGAATCAGCTAGTAACTGGATGTACCAATAGTATGTTTCATTATTGAAAGTACATGGGAATAGCCTACAAGCCATGACTTCTTCTCTAATATCTCGATTTTGAAGATCTTCAGAAGACTTGATGTGCTTGCCCGCAATGTGGCTTAGGTCACCACTGTGGAACTCGGAACAAACGTTCTGGATTCATGGGTAAATCATGATATGCACTAAATGTCATGGGAAACGCATTAGCAGGATGCCACGCCCACGCCCTTGGAACATTTATTTGATGAACTCCTTCTTGAACTAGAGTTTGCGGGATAACTGGTGGTGAAACTACTTGAATTGGGGTTTATTGAATTGGAGCTACTTTAACTAGAGCTTCTTGAAGTGGAGTTTCTTGAGTGTCTGACTGGGTAGCTCATGGAATTAAGGCTTTGGGAGCTAGTATTTGGAACAAACTTTAATGTGAAACAAACTAGAAATATCATCTTCAATGGGTGTTTCTCACCTGGTGGATTTGCTTCTCCACTTGATGAAACTGACATTTTTCTTTGCTTGGATATAGTAGAAGATTCCAACTCTACAAATTCCTTGGATGAGCTTGGAGAGGATTTTAGGACTCTTCAAAAAAATTTAGGTGAGAAGGAACCAATGTGATCCAGTGTGACTTTGTTCAATTTTGTTGAGGATTTGCAGGTGTTGGTTGCGGATTCACAAGGGCTGGTTGAGAATTTTCTTGACTTTTTTGTACCGCAATTTCTCTTTGAAAATGAACCTCAATTTGTTGTGCCCCTTGTTCTTCTTCATCAAGGATAAAGCACATTTGAAACCAATCAGAAGTATTTCTTCTACTTCTCCATGCGAGGGTATACAATTCTGAAATAACAGCCTCTTGCTCGTCCTAGAAGCCTAAATCTAGTTGAAGTACCAAAAAAATACCACTACTTGAAAGCACCACTTTTTATCATATTGCAAAAATCTTCAACACTTTTTTATTTCTCTTTATGGGGCCCTCCTTCTAGTGCTAATTATGTTGATGTGTTTTTATGCACGTGCAACTCAAAATAAAATACCTTGAGATATCCTATTATCTCTTGATCAAAATTTTCTAAGTGCTAAACAAATGGCCTGTGTGATCATGAAGACGACTCCGACATTCCAGATTGAATGTGGATAGTCTCAATTGGTTTGTTGTGAAAATGTTAGTAATATCAAGGAGGACTTACACAATTGTCCAAGGAGCTTTAATTGATTTGAATATTATGTTGAGTTTTTACTTCTCTTTCTTTTTTTCTTTTTGTTTTGGACAATTTTCAAATAAGTTCTACTTCAATTTGAAAAAATAGGCAAAAGATGAGGGTTGAGGAAAATAATTCTAACCCTAAACTATTCCTCTGAACTCAAGAGACAGAAATTGCAAATGCAGAATTAAAACCAATTCTAGCTTTGCCAAATTCAACAACTAAGCAAGAATGGTGCAATCTTCTGTGTAATTTCAAAAGATTTTCATATTACTTACATTCACCAACATTTTGAACAATGAATGAAGTAATAGAAGTTACATTTCTAAGTATTGGTTCAAACTAACTTTGCACGACAAGTCAGTGGCGGTAAGCCCCACAGTGCAACAGAAGTTGTGATCCCTATTGATAGGGATACTTCTAGTTCAATTCCCTTGCAGGTTTATTGCACATGCCTTGGGCCTGCCTCCGCACATTCACCACTTTGGAGATCGCTTGTTCATATCTTCTATTGTTAATGGATCAACAGGAATGGGTTGTTGGATTGGTTCTATATTTTGTTCTTCTTTAACTAGAGGAGGCATTTCCCTTTCAATTCATTGATTGTTCAGAGCTGGAGCTTTACCCCTGTTAGTGGATGATCCAACTTCTTCCACCAAAGAAGTAATGACTGCGGAAGTTGCTTTACTTGTTTTCTACTTCTTTTGTTTTGAAATTTCTTATACATCCTTGAGTCTCTTGGGAGTCTCGCTTTTGGTCCTCTATGTGTCTTGTGTTGTCTCATCACCCCTAGAAGAACAGGAACCCAAATTCTTCATTAAATCATATGTTAAGGCATTGCTCTTTCCTTTCAACTTGAGAACATGTTCTACCCACCAATTGGTAAACTTCATGACTGGTCTCATTAGGATATCCAAATCAACGAGCTCAAGTGTAGACCAATCCATTGTGGGAAAGGGTTTGTCTTTTTCTCCCTTGTATCTTGGGTGAGTGAAGATTACATCATCTTGCAACTGATTTGGTATTGGAAAAAGGTCTAGTGCCTTGATCATGTTGACTGGCAATTTGGATAGCATTCTCTTCCTTACATCATATTCATCTTCATTTGGCCAAAAATCTTCAAGATCAACTTTGTGCTTGTACCTCTTTTCCTTCACCTTTTTGATATGGTGATGGAGATCGAAGTTGGATCTTGATCGGTAGAATGAAAATGGGTACCATTGCATTTCAACATCTGTATTCTCTTTTGCTTGGGTTGATGGACATGACTCTAGCATCCTTCTGATGGACATGTACCAAGACTCAAATCTCCTAATTAGCTCCTTTGCTTCAGGTGTCAACCTTTGATGGATGCCTCCTTGAAGTTTCCTAGTGATATACATGAGGAATGCATCATTGACTCTCTTGAAGTGGTATTTTTCATGTATTTGCAACATTGGGTAGCAGTCATATGCTTTGAACTGGCCTTCTTTGCTTCCCACGATGCCCTTACATACCAACCCCCAGTATTTGAAGCACCATGCAAGTATGTAGATGACATAGGAACTCATGAAGAAAGACTCGGTATGTTCCAAGTTCCCTAATTGTTCATCAATATTATTACTGATTATCTTCACCCAATCTATCATCTTCACACCTAAAGTGATTTCATCAATGAAATAGTAAATCCAAGGTTCATATGTAAAGGCCTAAGGAATTCCCATGACCCTATTGAGCAATAGGATGGGGTCTCCATACTCTTCAATGAAGTTAATTCAGTAGGGTCTCTTTGGCACTTTGGAGTAATGTGGTCTTGGTTTCAGGAGCCATTGCTTGTTGAGTTTTTTAGTAAAAGTGATAGGATCAGCTTCAAAGATGGCCAAATATTCTTCCTTAGTCTTGTATATGGTCGAATTGTAGCTAGGTATGCCAAGTTCTTCTTTGATTGTGTCTTCTCCAAGATAAGCTCACACTTTGTCATCATGAGCTACAACTTTCCTTTCCAGAGCATTGTAGTTCTTCGCACATTCTACCATCAGCTCATAACACTGTACTGTAGGAGGAAATCCATCTGCCTTAACAATCTCATTCCGCATAATTTTTTGTGCAAGTGGTGAAGGAAAGCGATCATTTGTCCTATAAATCCTCTTCCTGAGGTCTTCAGTATCACCATGACCTAGGTCAGTGTCATTGACTTTCTTCCACTTTGAATGAAATCTGGATTCCATCTTCAGGCCCTTGCTAATGAACTTCATCTAGACTTGTGTTGACATCTACTATCTGCAATATAGATAAATTCATAAGTTAGGAAGCACAAATATGGTGTCAACTTGACATAATAACTTTGATTTTCTGATTAAACTTTGAAAATCTGACTCAGAATCAAATTGAGTATGGTCTGAGAAACAAAATCAGAGTTAGAGTAACAAGGAATTTATGACAAAAAATTGCCTAATTTTGTACTTAGAATTGAAAATCAAGTGTAGTAATACTCTAGAAATTCAAAGAAAATCTTGAAATCCTGAAATTTAGTCTTATTTGAACTTCTAGAGGTGAAAATCATATCAAAGGAAGTTTTGGAAATCAAAACCAGAGCTCATACACATTATGGAAATCCAATATCAGACCTCATACACATTATAGAAATCCAATATCAAACTCAAAAAAAAATTAGTCTAATTAGACTTCATGAAGAATTCTACAACTTAAAATTAAACTTGGAAAGCCCTGCTCTACTAGTGAGACTCAAAAATCCGATGCTAGAAAACCCTGCATTGGTCTAATAACCAGGATTCAAAATGAAAGAAGGGTTTTTAGAGTCCAATATCTCATAATTTTGCCTTGGAAACACTTCAGACCTGCAAGAAATGAATAAAAGTCTTAGAGAATGCTACTAATCAATCTTTGAATGCCTTGAATTCTCCTTAGAACTTCTTGAAACCTGCAATTGCAACCCTAAATTGCCTAAAAAACTTGGAAAGATAGAACTTCATGAGCATGAGAGAAAAGTGTGAATAGTGAATGGCCAAGACTGACGTCTTATAGAGAATTTGAATTCTCCCTACATTGTTTTTTTGTTTCAATGAATTTTTTAAGGCAATGATTATGGTCCAGTTTTGGTTTCCATATCAAACTTTCCTTGGGCTTTATTGTTTTTTGGTTTTAAAGCTTCTTGCAATTCCCATTTTTTATCCTTCTAGAAGCCTTCTTCATAGGTGAATTTGGGCATATGATGAGTTTTTGTGCTCTAATTATCAAACTTTCTATTCTCAACTTGGGTGAATTCCTCTTCATCAATTGCTTTATTGTGTTTTTCCATTGTCTTTTATTTCCAAACACTTTCACAAGACTTGGGTGTGTTGGCAATTGACACTCATCTGATGGATTCTAGTGCATGGATAATGGATTAGGGTTGTCATTGATGGCAACTCTCCTTGGAAATCATATCTGGTAGTCATGGTTTTTGGTAATTGATAGAGGAAATAGTTTGGTAGTCTGTCTCCGGTATTTCAAGATAAGCAGAGCACTTCTGGTCCAAAATCTTTGCGGTGATTGCAGTGGTGAAATTCGTGATAGGGCCGACATATAGAAATCATTTTGATTGATCCGCATATGTTTTAGTGATTTTGTCTAAGACGACACCCGGTTACACGCTACATTGCATATTATGGTTGGTCGACTTGATGAATGTTGTATGTTGTGATTGCGGATATATATGACCGATAAAGGAGATCATTTTGGAGAATGGTATGAGCAAGTAGCGATCGAGAACCCTTTTTGGCACAGTTTCACGTGCGCATTCTTGATCTGGTAGCTGAGTGAGAAGCAAAAGAGAGCAGAATTATAGAGGTGTTACAATCAGACTTTTTGCACTTAACCAGAACTCATCCAGGCATTGTTTGTTGCTATTTTGGAGTTCAATTATTGTAGTTATCATTTTAAATGATTCGTAAGTCAGTGAGACTTCCATATTGTAATTAAACCTTTGGTTCTAGGTGTTGAAATGTGGCGACTGATCAACAAAGTACTGTACACTCAGCATGTATCCTTGTCGGGGTCCTTTTTTTGGGTTTTTTTTGTTGATGAAAACCGACATTGTACTAAAACCCTAAAAAGTCCGACTTTGTTTTTGCCCTAAAAACGCATGTTATAAGCGACTGGGATGCTTAAGGCATTGTAAGGTTGATGTACTGTTTTTGCTGGATAATAAGAAATATTGAATGGCTATGTATGGTGGATGTAACCCATTCTGGGTGAACCACGTTAAATCTCTGTGTTATTTGTGTCATGTTTTATTTCTTTATCTTTTGTATTTAAATCTGCATATAATTGTTAGTTCATATTTGCTTCGGATCTGCTTGAAACCCTAACAATTGGTATCAGAGCGAGATTTTTTGTAAATTGGCAAGACTTTCAGATTTGAGTGGGAGCAATGGAGGATTCCAAATTCAAGGTCGAAAATTTTAACGGCCAGAATTATCAATTATGGAAAATGCAGATGGAGGATTACCTGTATCAAAAGGATTTGTGGCGGCCATTGGAAGGAAATGCAAAGAAAGCGATCGCAATGTCAGATGAAGAGTGGGACATTTTAGATAGAAAGACACTGAGATCCATTCAATTGTATCTTGCACCGTCTGTAGCATTCAATATAACAGAAGCAAAAACGACTGTATATTTGATGGCGACATTGGCTAAGTTGTATGAGAAACCCTCGGCTTCGAATAAGGTGTTTCTTATGAAGCGTTTGTTTAATTTGAAAATGAGTGAGAGAGGATCTGTAGCGGAGCACTTAAATGAATTTAATACAATTACCAGTCAATTGTCTTCGGTAAAAATTACTTTTGCAGAAGAGGTTAGGGCTCTTCTGATTTTATGTTCTTTGTCAGAAAGCTGGAATAGCTTGGTTATCGTTGTAAGTAACTCTATCTCTAGTAAAAATACTTTGGTATTTGATGATAGTGTTGGTGTTATTCTAAGCGAGGAAATGCGAAGGAAAAGCAAAGGTGAGACTCCAACATCATCGGGTAGTGTTTTGAATGTAGAGAACAAAAGAAGATCAAAGGAAAGAGGAAAAGGCCCTGGGAATGAGAAGTCACGAGGGAAGTCAAAGAAAGGACGCTCTCAATCTAGAGGAAAGAAAGATTGTCGGTACTGCGGAAAGCCTGGTCATCTAAAGAAAGACTGTTGGTCTCGAAAAAACAAAGGAGATAAAAATGAAAATGACAATAAGGAAGCTAATATTGCAAGTAATACTTACAAGATGTTTTAATCTTATGTTTGGATAACGTTAATTATTCCTGGGTAATAGATTTTGGGGCTTCATTTCATGCTACACCCCATAGAAAATATTTTCTAGATTATGTTCAAGGTGATTTTGGACAGGTATATTTGGGTGATGATGAGCCCTGTCAAATTATTGGAAAAGGAAAGATAAAGATCAAGTTGCGGAATGGAAATGGTTGGTTTCTGCAAGAGGTAAGACATGTTCCTAACTTAAGAAGAAATTTAATTTCTGCAGGGCAACTAGGTAGTGAAGGTTGCATAGTTACCTTCTCAAACAGTATCTAGAAGGTCACTAAAGGATCATTAGTAGTAGTTAAAGGTGCGAAGGTAGGCACATTATATTTGTGTATTGGTAACACTTACTCTACCTTAGCTGCTACAGATAAAGTTACTGCAGGACAGCAACAATAGATGTTGCAAGAACAGATTCGATAATGTGGCACCATAGGCTTGGGCACATGAGTGAAAAAGGGATGAAAATCCTTCACTCCAAAAATCTATTCCCAGGACTAAAGAAGATTGATTTAGAGTTCTGTGAAAACTGTGTTTATGGCAAACAGAAAAGAGTCAGATTTCTCAAGGTTGGGAAACAGAAGAAGAGTGAGAAGTTAGAGCTTGTGCATTCAGATGAATGGGGACCGGCTCAAGTATCATCTCTTGGTGGCTCTTGTTATTATATTATTTTTATTGATGACTCAACCAAAAAAACATGGGTATATTTCATAAAACAAAAATCAGATGTTTTTGAAACTTTTAAGAAATGGAAAGCTTTGATTGAGAATGAGACAAGAAAAAAATTGAAGTGTCTCAGATCGGATAATGGAGGTGAGTATTGCAGCAAAGCATTTGAAGATTACTACTCCTTAAATGGGATTCGAAAGCAGAAGACAGTTCCCGGAACTCCACAGGAAAATGGTGTGTTAGAGAGAATGAATAGGACTATCATGGAACGCGCGAGGAGCATGAGATTGCATGTTGGATTGCCCTTACATTTTTGGGCAGATGATGTACATACTGATGTCTATTTGATAAATAGAAGACCTTCAACCCCTTTGGATGGTGGTATTCCAGAGGAGGCATGGACTGGTAAAAAGGTAAATTATTCTTTTCTGAAAACCTTTGATTGTGAAGCTTTTGTCCATGTTGATAAAGAAAACAGAACCAAGCTTGATGCTAAATCTCATAAATGTACCTTCATTAGATATGGGATAAATAAATATGGCTATCGGTTATGGGATATTGAAAATAAGAAAATAATTAGAAGTAGAGATGTTATATTCAATGAGAAGGTTATGTATAAAGAACAAATGTAGGAAAAGAAGTATGAACAAGACAAACAAGAATATGTGGTGTTGGATGAGATTCCTGAAAAATGAAATGCCACAAGTACCTGATGCTCAGCAACAACAGATTGTCCCACAAACTCCTGCAAGTGTTAGACGTTCTACAAGGTCAAGTAGACCCCCTGAAAGATTTTCTCATTCTTTATATTCTATTTTATTAACTGATTCTGGTGAACCCGAAGAATATGAAGAAGCAATGCAGGTGGATGCCAAACAACAGTGGGAGATAGGCATGAAAAAGGAGATGGACTCCTTGATGAAAAATAAGACTTGGGACTTAGTCCCTTTACCTGCAGAAAAAAGAGTTTTGCCTAACAAATGGGTTTATAGGCTGAAGGAGGAGGAAGGAGGTTAGAAAAGATATAAGGTCAGACTTGTGGTAAAAGGTTTTGCACAGAAAAAGGGTATAGATTATGATGAAATATTTTCTCCAGTTGTAAAAATGACTTAAATTAGAACTGTACTTAGTCTTGTGGTTGCAGATGATTTACATCTTGAACAATTAGATGTCAAAACAGCTTTTCTCCATGGAAATTTGGAGGAGGAAATTTACATGTTGCAACCACGGGGATATGAGGTCAAAAGTAAGGAGAACTTGGTGTGCAGGTTGAAGAAAAGTTTGTATGGCCTAAAGCAAGCACCCCGACAATGGTATTTAAAATTTGATAGTTTCATGGTTGAACACGATTATCATAGATGTCATTCTGATCATTGTGTATATTTTAAGAGATTGGATAATGACAGTTATATTATCTTGTTGCTTTATGTTGATGACATGCTTGTTGCTGGGTCTAACATGCAACATATAAATGATCTTAAATAGAAATTAGTCAGGTCATTTGCTATGAAGGATTTGGGTGCAGCTAAGCAAATTCTCGGTATGAGGATTACACAAGACAGAAAAAATAGAACCTTGAATTTGTCCCGAAGTGAGTATATAGAGATGGTGTTAAAAAGATTTAACATGCAGGATGCAAAGCAGTTAGTACACCTTTGGCTAGTCATTTCAAATTGACTAAGGAGATGTGCCCAAAGGCACAGGAAGAGGTTAATAAAATGTCTAACATCCCGTATTCATCAGCTGTTGGCAGTCTGTGTATGCAATGGTATGCACAAGGCCAGATATTGCACATGCAGTGGGAGTTGTGAGCAGGTTTATGAGTAATCCAGGTATGGAACATTGGAATGTTGTGAAATGGATCCTTCGGTATTTGAAAGGAACCACTACGAAGGCATTATGTTTCAAAGGATCTAATGTTGCTCTGAGTGGATTTGTTGACTCTGATCTGGCAGGCGATATTGATTCACGGAGGAGTACTACAGGGTATGTTTTTACTATAGGGGGAACTGCAGTCAGTTGGATTTCTAGGCTGCAAAAGGTTGTTGCACTTTCAACCACTGAAGCTGAGTATGTTGCTGCTATAGAAGCCAGCAAGGAGATGATTTGGTTACAATGTTTTCTAGAGGAATTGGGTCAGACACAGGAGGATCGCCCATTGTATACTGATAGCCAGAGCGTCATTCATCTTGCAAAGAACTCTGTTTTTCATTTAAGGACAAAGCGCATTCAGCTCAGGTACCACTTCATCTAGACTATTTTTTAGGAGGGTCAGTTACGGCTTGAGAAGATTCACACAAGTGAGAATCTTGTCGATATGTTCACGAAGGTAGTTCCACAAGAGAAGCTAATTTCTTCATCAGTTTCTGTTGGTCTTCTTGATTGATAATTGTGGAATTTATACCAGTCGAGTCCTAGTGTTTTATCCAACGGATGTTGCATGTACAGTGGTGTCATGTAGTATCAGTCTCCAAGTGGGAGATTGTTCGGTGTGGAGCTTGATCAGTTTCCAAGTGGGAGATTGTTGAAATGTGGTGACTGATCAGCAAAGTATTGTACACTCAGCACGTATCCTTGTCAGGGTTCAGGGTCGGGTCGGGTCGGGCTCCGAGTAGGGGTTCGAGGGCGGCAGCCCCTGAGGAAAGCGGGGGTTCGGGGGCCCAAGAAAAAAAAATTTGGGTATTTTTTTTGTTGATGAAAACCGACATTGTAATAAAACCCTAAAAAGGTTGACTTTGTTTTTGCCCTAAAAACGCATGTTATAAGCGGCTAGGATGCTTAAGGCATTGTAAGGTTGATGTACTGTTTTTGCTGGATAATAAGAAAGATTGGACGGCTGTGTATGGTGGATGCAACCCATTCTGGGTGAACCGCGTTAAATCTCTGTGTTATCTGTGTCCTGTTTTATTTCTTTATCTTTTGTATTTAAATCTGCATATAATTATTAGTTCATATTTGCTTCGGATCTGCTTGAAACCCTAACACTAGGCAGTGTATTGTGGGTTCTAATCCCACCGTGGTTTTTCCCTTCTTGGTGTTATGATTTTGTGGTTGATTATCTTGTGTTTCTGCATTTTAATCTCTTGCATTTGCTTATGGTGGTATGAGAATAAGTTTGAAACTTTATTTACTGGTAGATTCACCCCCTTCCCCACCTCTCAGTGTTCCTTGATTCCAACAATTGGTATCAGAGCCTAGTTCCTCTGAGGAAGCCTAATTGCTTGAGGAAGGTCCAGGAGATTGAATCAATGGATTCCAGTTTGCAAAGATAGCTTTGTGTGGCACTTGAGGATCTTGATGCAGCAAGAAATGAAATAAGTTCTTTAAAGAGAAACTTGAATGCAGTTGAAGACTTCATTAATGATTTGAAAGACCAAGTCAACACTTCAAGAGACAAGAGGAAAGAGGTTATGGACAAGCTAAAGGAGAAAGAAGAACAAAAAATAGAAAATGAGAACAAAGTTGATGAATGTGATAAGTTTGCTAGAGAGAATGTTGTATTGAAGAATGAGATGCAATCCATTGTGATGAAGCTAACTAAGGAGATTGAAAATCGAAAGAAGAATGAAGAAATTTTCACTCAATCATTGAAAGACAGATCAGATGAATGCTTCAAGCTTACCTATGAGAATGATCAGTTGAAGCTTGAGTTGACACAATCAAGAAATAATGGTCAAGAACTTGAAAGACAGATTGTTGCCCTAAGAGATGAACTTGCTACTGCAAATGAATACAAAGACAAATTCAATGCTAGCTCAGCAAGGCCCGATGAGATGTTGGAAAGACAGAGACGTGGAAAAGACATGCGAGGACTCGGATTTGAGAAAGGAGAATCCTCTTAATCTGGACAAAGCAATGCAAAGCCTAGTCATAAGAAGAGCAAGAATCCTCCGATAAGACAGCCTAATGCCTATAAATTCAATGGTAGATGTTTTACTTGCAATAATTTTGGTCATATGGCAAATCAATGCAGAAGTAGGAAGAATAATGGGAGGAACAATATGAACAATGGTCCTACTTTTACTGGTCAATATTTCATATGCAATAATTTTGGTCACAAGTCAAACATGTGCGGAGCAGTAATGAACAATTTTTAAAACAAGAGATGTTATGTTTGTGGGATGCTTGAACATATCTCTAGCCAATTCAGGATGAGACCACATCAGATGAATTTCAGACCTATGCAAAGAAATATTGTTTGTCGTGCATGCAACAAAACTGGTCACATTGCAAATTTTGCAAAAGTGAGAATTATGATCTGGTAAACAAAGGCAAAGCAAAAGTAGAAGAGATCAAGAACAAGCATGAGAAGATGTGGGTCAAAAAAGATGAATCAAAGACAGACAGTGGATCTGCACCTAAATCCGGTGCAGGATCTTCATCTAGTAACTAAGGCATTTGGCCTTAGGAGTTGGCATCTTCATGTACAATCTTGCAGAACCCCATGAAGAGATCTATGATTGAACAAGGTTGATTGCAGATGTTTGGAGATGATTATTGGAATTCATCATGCCGATCTTGGAATCCGATGGAATGGATTATGTTGAATGGGACATCTGGTTGAACTTTACAGTTGCATTTAATTCAACTTAAATTTAGGGTTTGCAAAGTTAAAAGGAGCGAAATATGAATCATTTCTCACATTGCAAGCGAAGAGTTGAAGCTACAGAGCGAGGTGAACCAGTTTTCAAGGCGATCAGAAGGCTTAAGGTGATCCGACAAGGAGTTCTTGTGCATCCGACAGAAGAAAAAGGTATTTACCGAAGCGTGTTTATCCTTTGAACCCTGAATTTCTTGAGATGGTGTCTTCTTATATTGATACACCTTTGGTAGTAGAAGTTTATGAGCGAGCAAGGCCTCAATTCAAAAGACATCCATTTAAGTTTGTTGAGGATGATCCCAATGGTGCTTTTTCGTCTGTGTCATACAAAGTTTTGCATGTTGATGATGTTAGGGCATACATTCACTGCAAAATTGAGGAAACCGGAAATAAGGACATCTTAACCATGTATACTGACCACATAATGGATGAAGTTGGAAATCCCAAACCGAAATATGCACAATTACAGAAGAAGGGTTTCACGCAGTTTGTTCACTTTCTCGACGAGGATGAGTGGGTAAGGTATATTTTGAGTCTTGTCCACAATGAATTCAAATGGTTAGACCGACCCTACAAGATAACCAAGCAGGCAATCCATGTACTTACATGCTTGAATCAAACTGGTTGAAACCCTAATTTAAGGAAGGTGACAAATCCAACCGTCACAAAGCTAATCGGTGCTCAATTTGACAGCAAGTCAATGACGATTGATGATATCTTAGAGCATGATGTCAGATTTGCATCAATGATCATTGGGTACAAATTTTATCAGTCTAGTAGATTGAATTTGGTCTCTGGTATTGCGATATATGCATCTTATCAGATGGTGAAAGAGGATATGTAGTATGATTTGTGCACAGTCCTTCTTGAAGAACTCCTGAGCAATTTGAAGAAAATCAAAACTGACAAGAAGAATGTTTTCAAATTCGATTCACTGATTATTTGTCTAGCACTGTACTTCATGAATGAGATTTCCGTGACATGCAGAGTCCAATGGGCATATGACTTACTGGTAGCCACTCATATCAAACAAGGTTTGCAGAGATTGGGAAATAGAGAGAATCAGACAGCTACCCTGTGGAGTTTCTTCAAAACCTTCCAAGGCAGAATGAAGAATAGAGTAAGGATTCCTAAGGAAGTGGTGGACAAATATGTTGATACTATCTGTTTTATGGTTGACAAGGACTAGTGCCATATGGAGGTTGTAGAACCAAGAACAATATGGATAATGTCGATGGGTTATGAGGTTGATGCTCAAACTCTTGAAAGCTACGCTAAACATCTTCTGAGCAAACCGGTTGACCCTCAAGAACCAAAATTTGGCACTTGCAAAGAAAAAGATATGGAATTGCATAAGAAGATCACTCAACCTGAAAGGAAAAGCAAAGTAACAAAAATGGTTGAGGTTGTGGCAGAATAGATGGGCTTTACCAGAGAAGCTATCAAGAAAGCTAAGGAGAAGAAGGCTCAGATGGAAGCAAAGATTGAATCAAAGAAGCCAAAGACTGAACCGGTTCCTTCCAAAGCAAAGTCTAAGGAGACTAAGTCTTCTCCCACTCTGGTGGTCATCAACAACTCAAAGCTCATCTGAAAAAGGAATGCTAAAGCAGGAGAAACCAAAAAGAACCTATGTCGCTATATCTCCTGTTGCATCTGAGATAGAGTCAGATGAGGAAGAAGAGAAAGCAAAGAAGAAAGGAGAATTTGTCAGAGTAATTAGGAAACACCAGTCCGGTGGTGAGAAAAGTAAGAAGACAAAATCTGAACCCTCTATAACCAGCAGGCCTAAAAGAGGAAGAAGGCTAAGGATGAAGTTTGATAAGGATCTTGAATCCAGCAAGGTGGAAGGTAAATATATCTTTATTCCCCCATTAACTGAAAAGAATTGACTGATGAAATAGTTAATGATGGTAATCTCAAGAACATTAGTGCATACTATGATGATCTTGATGAGAATGAGCAGAGGGAAGTTGAGGAAGTTGTGTTGCATTTGGATAACTTCAGCGAGTCATAAATTGAGTTAGAACGTAGTATTCTGAAAGATTTATATAACATTCTTGATGCTAGAAGGCTAACTGCAAGTCGATTAGATAAGGAAATGAAAGAGCGTGAATTGATAAATATCAGTGCTTGCATTTCTCAAGAGGAAGTTGATAGACTCGTGGAGCTAGCCAACAAAAAAAAATTCAGAAATAAAAACAAAGTAAACAAGCTTATGGTTGGCAGGGTTGAGGAAGTAAGAAAAGAAACTGAAGAGATTTGGAAAAGGTTCTTAAAGAACAATTGATTGCCAATCAATGATGATGAACCTCAGAAGGAAGATACTTCTCATTTGGTAGACCAGGCCAATACAACCCTTGATGCAACAGACAGTCAAAATCCTCTAGTTGATCACCTGGAGATGGTGGAAATGAAAGGTGAAGAGGCCCAAGAGACTCCTAAAGATGATACTGCACCAAGTAGTGACATTGGTGCACAGGCTAAAGAAAATGATGCAATAAAAGGAGATGCATAGAAGGACAAGGCATCGGATAAGGAGGAAGAGGTTGATAAGGGAAAGCAAAAACCTGACGATGTCCCGGTAATCACGGCAATTGACACTCCAAAGGACAAAGGGAAAAGAATTCTCCCGCAGATCTCCATCAAATTTGATAGACCACTTGACATTGGGCATATGTCTCCAGCTGAAAGGTTGATGGTTGTTGCAGCAGTCCAGGGTCAAGCTAGTCAAGACTTAGTCAAATCAGAGAATGAGGACAAGAAGTTGATTGAGATGTTTGTAGGTATTTTACAAAAGGTGGTCCCAGAACTACAATTAGATCCAAATTCTAACCCCTCCAGCAAGCTCTTACAGTTAATCAACAATATCAGTACCAATTTTGAATCACTAGAAAAGGCAACCACCAAGGAAGTATTGGACAGATTCAAGGTGCATATGCAAACTTTTTGGAAGATGATTGAAGATGACAGAGTCAGACTGAACAAAGGACTGCAGACTATCTTCGAGGCATTGAGTGAAGGAGGAAAGATATACAAGTCATCCTTATACTGCCCAAATTCACCTCAAATATAGATAAGCAGATAAGTGTTTGTCAGGGCAAGTTTGACAGTATATCTCATTCATTTGATTCCAATGTTGCCCTTCCCAGCAGTGTAGAAGGTCAGGTGATGGCTCTAACTGATCAAATCTCGAGCCTAAATACAAAAAAGGACAGGATACTGAGGCGGGTTGGTGAACTCCAGAACCTTATTGCTCCCCGAATGGACACCATGTTGAGCAACAAAGTTGATTGCTTGAAGACAATGGCACAACCAGTTCCGTCAGAATTGAAAGATGTGGAGATATATGCTTATGTTTTCAGCGCTTTCATCATAGTTTTCGACAAGTTGAAGAATGGATGGGACACACACTTAAGATTTTGGAAGACCATTTTTGCAGATATCTTCAAGTATGTATAGTATATCCGATATATACCCCTGTATATAAGTTTTGTGTGACACGCCATCTTTGGCATTGTTGTCAAAGGGGGAGAGTAGAGTGGGAAATATACAGAGAAGGATACAATATTTTGGGTTGATACAGGTTTTTGATTTTTTGGTCTAAGGGGGGCCCTTAGAAATTTTTTATCCAGTATATAAATTTCAACACTTAGTCATTTTTCACGAGTGTTGCCATCAATGCCAAAGGGGGAGATTGTTGGCAACTGACACTCATCCGGTGGATTCTAGTGCATGGATAATGGATTAGGGTTGTCATTGATGGCAACTCTCCTTGGAAATCCTATCTGGTAGTCATGGTTTTTGGTAACCAATAGAAGAAATGGTCTGGTAATCTGTCTCTAGTATTTCAGGATAAGCAAAGCACTTTTGGTCTGAAATCTTTGCGGTGATTATGGTGGTGAAATTTGTGCATGGGATGATAGGGCCGACATGTCGAAATCACTTTGATTGATCCGCATATGTTTTAGTGATCCGGTCTAAACCGACACTCGGTTATACACTACATTGCATGTTATGGTTGGCCGACTTGATAAATGTTGTATGTTGTGATTGTGAATACATATGACCGATGTAGGAGATCATTTTGGAGCATGGTATGAGCGAGTAGTGATCGAGAACCCTTTTTGGCGCAGTTTCGCATGCGCATTCTTGATCCAGTAGCTGACTAAGAAGCAGAACAGAGCAAAATTACAGAGGTGTTACAATCAGACTTCTTACACTTAACCAGAACTCTTCCAAGCATTGTTTGGTGCTATTTTGGAGTTCAATTATTGTAGTTATCATTTTAAATGATTTGTAAGTCAGTGAGACTTCCATATTGTAATTGAACCTTTGGTTCTAGGCAGTGTGCATGAATGCAAGTGCATTCCCCTTATGTAATATTTATGTACTCCTGATCACAGTATATAAATATTGTGGGTTCCAACCCCACTCTGATTTTTCCCTTTCTGAGTTTCCAGGTAAAAATATTGGTGTTATGATTTTGTCATTGATTATCTTGTGTTTCTACATTTTACTCTCTTGCATTTGCTTATGATGGTCTGAGAATAAGTTTGAAACTTTATTTACCAATAGAACATTTATTCACGCCATGGCGGAGTTCATATTGACTGAAATTTCTTTGTCATTAATCAATTATTCCAAAGTTTGAAAATTTTGACTCCATATTTAGCCTTCTCGCCATGATCTTCAACTTAGCTTTCCTAGAATGCATCTTTTGGATTTTAAACTATTTCATAACTAGTGCATTCTAAATGAATTCCTATGACTTGAAACTTGCTCTGGACCTGAAACAATCCAAAACGTCGAAAAAAGCAAAAAGCAACCTTAGAAAGAAAACAAAAAGCAAAAAAGCCTTTATTTTAAAAAAAAGCGGGCCGAAAAAGCAATTTCCCAAATTGGCCCCAAAATGCAAAAAAAAAAAATTTCTAAATTTAGACAAAAAAAAAAGGCAAAAATTCCTTAAAAAATAAAGTTGTCAAAATTGACCCCAAGAAATTGCGATTTCTCTTTCATCCCATCTGAGACCATCCCTAGCATTAAAACATTCTTTCGATCGTTGCTCCATTTTTTGACTCTAATTACTTCCCCAAATTTCACAAAACTTGACTCATTTCCAAGTCTTAGAGACTAGAGACTAAAACCCTAACCTGAAAAACAAAAAAAAAAGAGGGGGTCCCCATTTGCAATGGGATGATGTGTGATTATGTCACAACATAACACTAACATCATCATCATATATACTTCATCTAGCATTAATACTTTCATTGTAGAATCTTTTTAAGCCTTTATAAAATATCAATTAACGATCTATCAAAGAAAACCAAGAGAAATCAAGAAAAAAGTCAAGGTTGCATAATGTAATGTGCACTTTGCTCTTATTTAAAGGTCCTAAACATCCTCATCCAGGTACATTATTGTCATATGTGACATATTTTTCGTAAAATCTACTAGTGTGAGCACTCTTCATGGAATTTGAACCTATTACCATATCAATAACACTTTTAAAGACCAGTAATCTTATGAAAGATCTTTCCTAGGTATCTCCTACATCTTATCCTTTACACATTGGATTTTTTCCATTCTTGTGAGTACTATACATTTATTTTGACTAGTTACGATATCAACAAATCATTTAAAGATCATTTATGTATTTTAACCTCCTCAATGTCATTTTATGACAGATATTTCCCAAAAATCAAATATCTTAATCTTATAAATTGGAATTCTTTTATTGTTACTTTTTCTGTAACAAAGAATAGAGGTGTTTTTGTTAATTTTTGGTTTTTTTGGATTGTACTGTGTGATCTTTTTCATCATCAATATTTCGGATCATACTACATGATCTATAATCATGATGAAAGAATTAGTTAGAGAGGAGAAATAAGAGGCTAGTTGCAGACTGGAGAGTATAAATAAAAAAAGGATTGTAGAGTTCGAAAGAAGGAAGAAAAAGAAAAATATAAAAAACACTTTATAAATTAAAACAAGTAATCAAAAACGACTACAGACTAGAAAACTAAAGAATCAAATTAAAACAAAAGGCTACATAAATTAAAATAACAATAAGAAACAAAACAACAAACAAGCATATGAAAAACTAACAATATATAAATAATGTAATAATTATAAAAACAAAACTACAAATAAAAATAAATAAGAAACAATAAATTAAGAAAGAAAATAAAACACCACACACACATGCATATATAATAAAAACTAATAATAATATTAATAATAAGCATAATCAATAATTAATAGAAGTAAAACTTAAAATAAATAAGTGCATAAACTAAATAAAAACCATTAAGGACAAAATGAAATACAAGAGTTATCATAATGTAATAATAAGTACATACAAAAAATACATAAAAGTTACATAAAATACAAATAATTAAGTACAAAAGCAATAATATAAGATACAAAGCAAAATATAAAAAGAACCAAAATAAATGCAAAAGAGTAAAACAATTAGATGATCAAAAAATAACAAACACAAGTGAATGAAACAATGAAAATAATAAACACACCAAAAAGCACATAAAATACAAAATAAAAAAGGAAGCCTAATTAATAATTGAATAAAAAAATAATAATACTAATTATTGCAAATAATAAATTAAAAAATTACAGAATGGTAGAATGACCAAAATTAGAAATAAAATAAAACACAAAAAATACAAAATAAAGAATTAAGTGATTATATTAATATAACTAATCAAGAAAAAGCAATTAACCACAAATAGATATGAAATAAACAACAATAAATAGTAATAATATAAAAATTAATGATCAACTACAAATGCTAAACTACCCAAGCTAGACAAATCTAGACAAATCTATAATGGCTAAAAACAAAAATGAAATAAGAACTAAAACAAATAAATGAGGTTTAAGGACACCAATTAGAACAAAAATAGGCATGGTTGACTAGGTAAGGAGTGAGGTTTAAGGACACCAACTAGAACAAAAATAGACATGGGTGACTAGGTAAGGAGAGAGGAAAGAGGAACAAGAATGCTAGTGAAAAAGGGGACAAGGAGAGAGACTAAATAAGGATAATGGCAAGGAGAAGGAAGCCAACAGGCAAGGGAAAGGGGGAGTGAGGGATGGAAAGGGGGAGTGAGGGGTAGGGATGGGGAAGGGTGTAGGTTGGGAGTCAAGTAGATGGAAGATCAACATGGTCGAGGTTAGGTTGGTTTTTGAGGTGGTTCAAAAAGGGTTGTCTAAGTTTGGTTAAAATTTCAACTGTTGTCTTGTTGTCTTGGTTGAGGTTACAAGGGATAATTATTAATAGCAATAGTCTCTTTTAGTTTTCTCTTGAAGTAGTTATTTACTTTGGTCAAGATTTGAGTTTCTTTCAAAAGGATATGGTGTTTGGTCTTGGCAGAGTGTTCGGCAAGGGCTGACTTTAAGATCCGCTCATGCCTTATATCTGCACAATACTCTTTGATTCTAATCTCAATAGCACGCTCTATTTCACCAATGTAGGGAAGGCCATAAAAACATACTACCTTGTAGACTCATGCATTAAGGAAGGGGTCCAAAAGGTCCTTCGAGGAAGGGATGCAATTTCTAAGTATACAAAAAAACTTGAAGGTGTAATGAAAGCCTTTTTTAAGAGGATATCTTGTTTTGAGAGGCTTTCAACATAAGGTAGAGAGGCTACAAAGAAGGGGCTGAGGGAAGGGGAGGAGAAGACAACCCCACACTTGGTGGAGGCCCAAGATTTAGTATGCTTAATCACTCTAGCAATGTGTTTACTTTTGTAACCATTTAATTTGAAGACTTGAATAAGGTGGGCAATCTCTTGATCAATATTCTCATCATTACAAATCCAAATAAAATAAGCACTGCACATCTGCTAAAAATAAATAGAAATGATTAGATCTGCAATCTCAAACTTCATTGAAACAAATGTTTTACATTCAGAGGCAGAAGAACAAGATTTTGAAATATGGTACAAATTATTTTCTTGTAGCAAATTATTAACAAAGAAAGATTTTGGTATATAGCATGCCTTGCCTTCAGACAAAGCGATACAGTTTGGATGTCTCAAGAAAATCCAAATGCATAGGGAAGCTCGGTGGAAAAGGATATTCTTTTACCCATAAAAATGCGATCCACCATTTGAATCAAGTCAGCGAACTCAAGAAATTCTGTGTAGGCCAGCTGTGCCCATTAAAGTAGGCCAGAAAGATGTAATCATCATAAAGTTAATGTTATAATAATTCATTTCCAACTTGAATCTCAAACAAGACATTTTTTATAATGAAGCAAAATACTGACTTGCAATTAACTTGCAGCGTAAATATGCATCTAGATCATGTATGCAGTATATTCAAATATCTCTTCGCAGTTAAGGAATGCAAATAAACATACTTGAAGTGCCCAAAAATTCGGAAACGCAGAATTGCAGTCTTCTCAATCTGACACACTGCACATCTTCATATAGCAATTTTACATATGCACCCAATAGCCACCACCAGTTGGGCAGTGATGATGCAATTTTCAATGACCAGCTTACCGAACAAAATTTCATTTCCCAACACAGCAATTTTCATTGACCAGAGTTTGATTTCATCCGCTGAGCCTCCGCTTCAATCGAAGTGACCTGTCTTCTCAATTTCATTATATGATGTTGAATCTGCAAGCAAAAATTATAACAAGCTAAAATAAGAGATCCACTCAACTCTGGCATTTCTTTGTTAAATAAATGGCATACTTAAGATTATCTACCATTTGAAAATACAACATTAAGACAGCTACAGTAGAATCAGTGAAGGTATAAATGAAACTGTGACTAGAACAATTACATCTACACTGATTTTAAAATGGTTTAGACACAAGCTTTCAAAAGTTGGAGATCCACAGTTGATATCAACACGTTTGAAACAATTAAAAGTGATTTTTTAAATAAAATGGATAATTTTTTTATGTAATATATGTCTATGTGGTATTTGATATATTTAATTTTATTTAGTTTATTTATCATTTAAAAATTCTAATATAAAATGATTTGGATTCAAAAAAGAATGAAATAGAATAGAAAGTTGGTTTTAAATCTAGATTTTAGTTTTAACTTATTCTAAAATTATAATTAGTCATTGTTGATTTATTTTTAAATTTAATTTAATTCATTTGTATTAGATAATAAATATTTTAAAAATTTAAAACTTACAATTTTATAATTAATTGTAAGCTTTAAAAAAATTGTAGTGATTTGATTAATAATTTTAAATCCAATAATATTTATGCCTCATAGAAATAGAATTGTACTTAAAAATACTTTTTTTTTTTTAAAATATGTATTATTAGTATCGGAAGATCTCATTTAAATAATGTGAAAACATATCCTAACTAACTACATAATACATCATTCAAGATATGATAAATCTTTCTATTAGTTAAATTTTTTTAGTATATATTTTATTAATATTTCAATTCTAATAAATTTAAAAAATTAGTTTTATTTTTTATTTAATTATTTTTCAATTTAAAATATTTATTATTTATTTATTTTATTTAAATATTATTTTTATTAATATTTGAATTTTCATATATTTTGATTTTGCATTTAGTTTATTCTATTTTAATTTTTAATTAATATTTAAGTTTGAAATTTGTTTTAATTGTGTCTTTTTATGAAATTACAAATAATAATTAAAAGTTATTTGAATAATTTAATGTATAATTATTTATCTTTTTTAAATTTTAATTTATTGTATAACAATTATATTTTGAATTTTTATTTTAATTTATATAATGCATTTAATTTATCTTGTCATCTCTCTCTATCTATCTCTCCTATCTCTATTTCCTTATCCCCCCCTCCCCCCTCTCTCTCTCCCTCTCTGTGTATCACTCCCTCTTTCTCTCTCTTTATTTCTTTATCCCCTATTTATCTATCTTTCTCACTCACACACTCCTTGTTACTCCTACCCATATCTATCTCAATATGTCTCACTTTCACACATGCTCCTTGTTTCTCCCTCCCTATCTCTATCTCTCTCTTTCCCCCCTCTCTATTCTTCTCTCTATTACCTTTGTTATCTCTGTCTTGCTCCCTCTAGCTATATCTTCCCATCTCTCCCTCTCCCTCTCTATCTATATCTCATTATCTCTATCTCTTTTTTATTCACTACATTGCTCCTCTCTCTCTATATATCCTTCTACCTCTCTCTCTAGATATCACTTACCGTATCTTTATCTTCTTATGTCTCCATCTCTCCACCCCTCCCCTCACATCTCTCTCTCTCTCTCTCTCTCTCTCTCTCTCTCTCTCTCTCTCTCTCTCTCTCTCTCTCGCTATCACTCCTTTTATATCTCTCTACTTCGTTGTCCTCTCTCCTTTCCTTTCCTTTCCCTCCCTCTCTACCTATTATATATATTTATCTCTCTCCACCTATTGCAACCATAACATGATCCTGTTGGTAATAGAACCTAGTTATCTTCCCAATTAGTTTTTGTTTTTGTCATGTTCAGAACCATATAAATGGATGCATAGTTGATTTTAAGCTATCACTTATCAATTGAGACTTTGGTAGCACAAACATCATCATTTTTTAAATGTCCTGCCAATTGAACTTATGCACTGAACAAATTGTATGCAAAATACACCAAAAAAATTCCTAATTGACCTTCCACACCTCTTCGGCATACCCATTGCACACCAAAGTGCGATTGCTAATTGATTGCTAGTTTTTTACTTTCTCTATGGATGTTGTGGTATTGGCTAACTTTGTCAGCAAAGCATTCTCCATGAAATGAAAACCTTTTACCTTTTGTGCTTTCAAGTTTTTTCCTATCAATTAAAAACATTTCCTTAATCAATTCAAGCATGTTTCAGTTATAGGGTTCCCTTCAATAATTATCTTAGCTTCAAAATGTGACTAGAGGACGTTAGTTTTATCGTCACCTAAAGGCAAAGTATACAAATAGCTGCATTTGAAAGTCATTATGGTTAGCTAGTCTCAGGGCAATGGAAGGCGGTTAAAACGAACTCTTCATGAAACAATGGACCGTAGCAGTGGCAATATAAAACATAGAGAAGTGATAAATTTTAAACTATATAAATAATTAGTTAAACTACCAATTTTAACTTGTTCTATGAAATAATAATGATGCTGGTGGTAGTGTCTTCAAGTTCTCTTGCAGAGGGCATGGCCATATTTTGAGGCTTTTCATGCCCTTTAATAATCAGTAATTCTTTGTGGTAAGATAATTCAAAGGTTAGTAATAAGATAGCGTCTGGATTCACTTGGTAAGTACTTATACACAGCAAATCTAGAAGCTATCTTATTATTTCAACATGGACTGAAAAATTAATACCACTCAATGGTTGGTATCAATTGTACAATGTTTAGGAGGTTTCCCTATGGCTATCCCACCCAATTAAGAACAGCAGATAAAGAGTGTGGTCATTGTGTAATTCATAAGTATTTAAACAACGCTGACATAACATGGTCCGTGGCATTCTCTGCAGCAACAAAGTAGCTAAAGTCCTCTTCTTCAAAACACGGTGACCTCCTAACACTGTCTAGAAACTGTTATTTTCTTCTATTTACTATAATCTTTACGTTTATAGATTGATATAGTAGACTATTTAAAGATTGAAAATGATATGAGTGGAAGCAACACACTTCTATCTAGAGATGAATCCCCCAATCAGGATTAAGCAGGCCTTTCTGAATAACAGTGGGAGTCTCAACTGCACAAATGTTGATTTTGAGACTGGCAAGCTTCTAGGTATAGGCAGTATGATTGATAACAATAGCAGCTGTATAAAGGATGACTGCTGCAGATAAATCTGACTTCATCCTGACAAGACTCGATGTCTTTTTTAAGGCAGCATCTTTTATCTTATGATTTCATCTGAGAAAATAATCAGAAGTTCCAATTGATCATGCAATACAACGAGTTCAAGATTATCAACAGAATTATATAATGTTCCAGGGACACAAGGACTAAAACACCTGTATAAAAGAATGGATGCTGACATTCTACCATAGTTCCATGGGGATGTGTGTGCCCCTCCAAATCCCCACGTAATTTCCAGGATATGGGAACTTGGGGAAAACATCCCCCTGCCACACTGCCACCGAGATGTTGGGGACATTGAGGATAGCAGGATGTCCCTGGAACGTCCTGAGGACTCCCAGGCGACTTCTGATTGTCCCTGAGGCACCTAGGAGTCTCTCAAGGCCTCTAGTTAGAACTCCAACTGAAAACCAAAAAAGATGATAGAAATTGTGAAATGACATTCGTAATGAAGGTGTGTGAGGTTTTGGAGGCCATATTTGTGCTTGCTGCCCCTCAAACACACTGGGGCGCAACCCCTGCAAGGGGCACTAACCCTTGACCCCGCTGGGGAATCTATCCCCAGACCCTCGCATGAAGCGCTGCCCCTTGACCCTGTTGGGTCAAGCTCTACCCCAAATCCCCACAAGGGGCACTATCCCTTGACCCCAAATCTCCACCCACCATTGTTATTGTTAATGCAATCATTGCCATTTTTTTTTGTTTATTAGTTTAAACTTCACTTAGTATGCCAAGATTTCATTTGCAATTCTTATACTTATTCTTGATTTGCTCCCGAAGTTTCAAAACACTGCCCATAATTGTTAAAATTCTAATTTTAATGCAATCATTGTCATGTTTTTTATGTTTATTGGTTTAAACTTAAAATGCTAAAGTTTCATTTGCAATTCTTATACTCATTTCTTACATATCTTTTTATAACTAAATTTTCAAGTACTATAAGTATATGTATTTGTGCCACACCCCCCCCCGCTGCCCCGCCGCTGCTGTCCCCCCACTGTCCCCAAACTTAAGCCCTTGGTCCCCCCATCAAGAAACTCCATGAAACTATGTTCTGCACCCAACCCTGATGCAGACTAAAGCCTTGGTCTTTGCTGTCTCCAATGGCTCTATCAACATTTCTCTTTTCATTATGAAACATTCCTTTCACAGTTTGTAATTACATGGTTTTGTCATCTACGGACATTGGATATAAATTCTTTCTTTGATTAGGTCCTGATTTTCCCAACCTTGAGGTTATTGATTTGCTTCAAAACATCATTGACTTGTGAGAATTTGACCATCTAAGGACATTTTGTATTAATGTATGTCAAAAAAATTAAAAGGAATTCAAAATACCAGATTACCAATTCAGCAAAGACGAAATTTTGATTTTCATTATGGTTTTCTCTTCCTAGCTGGCAAAGAGAACATATTGCAAATAGTTTTTGCTTTTCATTATGTTCCACAGTGTTTCTGGTACGCGGACAGCAGGGGACAGGGTGACACATTTTTGGGATGGAGTCCACAAGGCCATTTTTGGGGGATGGCAGTATATATGTGGAAAATTCAAATTATTACTAATTTAACTATACATCACATCAAGATTCAAGTTTAGAGTCCTAGACATGCATATAATGCATCAAATTTGAGATTCAATGTTCAATGTTCATTGATTCAAGTATAGCTGCAATTCAAAAAATTAAAGTTTCATTGGTTTTCATTACAACAAAAACCCCCAGCTACAAAATGAATAAATGTCCAACAATAGCAATATGAGCTACACCTTATTTGAGCTCTTGATATCAAAATCAGTCTCTAACTTTAAGTCACTCCCTATATAAATTATGATTCATCCAATGAGATCCCCACCAATACTGTCATGTCCCCACTCCCCACCCATAACCCAATAGTCAGATTCATAAACATGTTAATAATAAGCAGAATATCATACACATTCATTAAAGTTACACATCACCTATTAATACTCTTATTAATATTAAATATTCATTAATATTCTTATTTACGTATTCTGTAATATTCTTATTAATATTACGTATTCAGTAATATTCTTATTAATATTACATATTCATTAATAAACATGATTGATGGCTTTAATACAATATACCTTACTTAATTACAAAGTATGAATAGGCAGATCACCATTGTCATCAAACATTCTCTAATTCCAAGAATATCAAAGTATGAAGAAACTAATCAAATTGAGCGATAATAACAATTACTAATGGAACAGTTTAACTAACCAACTTTATAAATGTTAACCTTGTTATGAAAAGAAATGGGTTGAATAATCAAACACCATCAGTTATGCTTTATTGATATAAAGGGGCACGATTAGAGTAACAATTTTAGGAGACAAGAGACATGTCTCTTAAGTCACCTTTTCCAACGTATATGAAGACAATCCCAATCATTTCCAAAGGCATCGACCAAGGAAGATAAGAAAAGAATAGAGAGGATTATTCAAGGCTGACAGCAAAGAAGACAGATCATCCAGACTGCCAGCAAGGATAGAAAAGAAAAGTAAGAGCAGTGACAGGTACGTATAGGGGTAATTTTCTGAGGTAATATTAAATATAACAGTCAGTAATTTATATATATTAAAATAGTATTTATATATCATTAAACTTCTGTGTATGATTATAATTAAATTGGTGACATCAATATAACATAATATTGAAAGGGCAAATAACATAAATTTATTCAAACAGCATTAAAGCTACATTACTGTTAAACTATATATATATTTCAGAAATGACTGAGGAAATCAAATTCAGTCTGCACAAATTCATACAATGTTAATAATATAAGGATTAACACAATGATTGTAATGGAATAATGAAAAAAGGCTGATATAAGCAGTACTAACAGAAAGCGTTGATAAGAATCTAATACAAGGCACTAATGTAATATAATGTAACATGGTAACTATGTCAAGTATAATTGATTATCATAATATATAACAATTATAACTTCATTAGAATATCACAAATGGTTCATGGTATTTGAGGGACTCTCTCTTAAGTATGCCACTCCATGATGGATGCTTAACACCTGCCACACGGGGCCAAGAGGGGTGTAGCATCTTCTTTTGGGCTTAAGGGGGAAGGTAGTTGTGATGAGGAGGAATAGCGATAGGACACCTCACTAGGTATGCCATTCCGTGATGGATGCTTAACACCTACCACATGGAGCCAAGAGGGATGTAGCATCTGCTCTTGGACCTAGCATGGAGGATCTCTTGGACACCCTATCCAGCTAGCCTATCCTAGTACACTAAGAAATTGGATAATAAAGAATGGCAATTAACCTACAATCTAATTCATCTCACAAATATAGTTGAATCACTCACTCTAATACATTAGCATATGTTTCAGTTTATGAGTATTACTTCGTATGTGTTCTCTAATTTGTGTTGCAGGAAAATAGTATACAAAGGTACTCCCATAAACTTAATTATCTATTTTAGTATTTGAGCAAGTTAAAGTTACTTTAAAGTATAACTAATTAGGAGACATTACAAATACCTATTGCATGCACCTTCATCTGATCAATCTATCTAGCATCTTCAAGATCAAAAACCCAACATACAACTAGATATTCAAGAGTTTGTTGATCCAAAAGTCACAAGACATTTATAGTTTCTTTCATTTCCCCGATTCAAAACAAATAACGAGCTAACGAATCTCCTTTGTGCCAATGGATTTCCCAATCCGATTCATCATAACATTCATTACAATCCACTTTACCAATACCCCATTGGATTCTAGAAGCTCATAGAATGAGTCCTGATAAACTCCAATATACTACTTCTCTATTAATAATGCCTACTCCCTCAACTCATTTCAAAAAGACAGGATTGCGTGTAATAAGCCTTTCATATTTTGTCATTTTGGGAAGAAATAATAGCAAAAATATAAGAATTTATCTTTTAAACTACAACTAGCTTCTACACTCATCTAGAAGTAAGCTTATTCCTTTTGATTAAATTAAAATTATGGGTGAACCACTTCATCAATGCAACAAAGGAACAAGCCACTTGTGGGAGCAAGCGAGTGAGAAGTTGCTTCAGCTCTATTGTATCCTCCATATGCTGTGCTCACCATTCAATAGGGTCAAGAGTGGCTCTATCCATCCTAGCCTCTAGGTTGCCGAATGTTAAGACCCCAAAGATTGAATGCAAGTCAATGTTCCCAAAGTCTAAATGTATTGCTAACACTATATATCCTCCCAAGGTCCTTCGTAAACCTCTCATTTACTTGATAATCATCAAAAAAGTAACTCTGCCAACCCAAGATGCATATCACTTGGGGTCGAGCATGTAAGCTCCCATATGACTTGGGATCTTCATTGTGTTCTGCCTTCGTATCACAATAGACCTAAAATGCTCTTTATAGAATTTCAATCTAAGCTCCCTTCATTTGGTCAATCATGTTGTCAAACATCTCATAAATCTCTCCTAGGCTAGGAGAGTTTGGTTCAGCATACCTAATTACCCACACAGATGATGTGACAAAGAAACATTATCTGCAATCAATGTTTAAATAACAAATCAAAATTTTAAAGTGAATGATAAAGTTTTTCAAAATTAGAATGAAGGTGAAATAAAAATAGAAAAATTAAAATTAAAAATAAAAACAAACAACACAAAATTAATAAATTACAAACATTCTAGATTTCTTACCTCGTAGTGCAGCACCAAGCATGATGTGAAATAAGATGGTCATTTAGAGGACAAACTAGTTGAGGAACTTAAATATATTATAAGCAATAATTAAACAAAAAAGTATTGGCAATTACTGAATACGTAGTTATTTCAGGATTAGATTGTGTAAAGAATTTTTAAATATATCCTTGAGCTCGCTTTATCATCCTGATGGTGGATCATAGAGTGTGATCCGAAACATTGATGCAAAAAAATTCTTTACACAATCTAATCCTGAAAAAACTTCATACTCGCTATGGATTATGGAAACTTGATATCATTAATTACTGAATAGTTAAACAAAGTAGATATTTATTTCAAGAGATGATACAAAATGGGAAAACTCTAGAGAAGAGATATATGCCTTCTACTCAGATTGCATGCTTCGAAACCAACCATTTTGTATATATTTTCATACAAGATACCTAAGTCACCAGGTTCGGCCGAATTTCTTCCTTGAAGTTCGAAATTCGCAGAACTTTAAAACAAAGTATTAAATTCGTTCAAATTTGTACATTGAAAAAAATTAATATTTTTTAATCGTGATTTTAGGGTTTTTTCGGGTTTTTTTTATAAATGAGCGCCAAAAACCCACAGTCTTTAAGCCGCTGTGAGTTATCGCTGGAGAAGTGTGGAAGCCGAAGTGGAAGCATATGTACCTTTTTGACAAAAGAACATCTTTGCAATCGTGAAAGCATATGTTTCCTATGGTTTATATTTTATAAATGTGTCATCTTTTTGTAATGATTTCAAATCTATTTATCAATGTTAAACTATTTAGGCAATTTTATAGATATATTACATATATTTATTAAAAATTTAAAAAAATTACATATGGCGAATTTAATTCGAATTTTATACATTTCGAATTTTTTCCTTGTTGAACTTCATTCGAATTTCAAAGTTGTCGAACTTTGAATTCAAATTTGAACCTGGTGACTTAGCAAAATACTATAAACTCATTGAATATATTTTCATACAAGGTACTGAAAACTCATTGAAATTTGGAAGTAATAAATTAGGGTCCTTGGTGAGATCCAAAGAGTGAACACACTTGGATATGTTGGAGATATTTGATTTTGGTACCCCTACTTGCCATGGTCAAACTCCACTTTGAAAGGGCCTAAAACAATGAAAAATATAAAAAATGTACAAAAAAATACTAAAATAGATTTTCAAAATTCCTCGTGATCTCTCCAAGATTGCCACTTGTATGAACTGGGATGTCCTTGGACCATTCCCTCTCCTTGACAAGCATGGGCCCCATTGATCCTAGTTTTTGCACTAGATATGGAAACTTTGGTGAATCTAATTCCTAGTGAATCACTTGCTCTAATGTGGAAATTGCCCTGCCTTCACCACCCAATAGAGTGGAATGTGTTGAGTCATCCCCTTGACCAATCAATGATTTGATGATCAAAGTTCTCTAAGCTCTGCAACTGTTGAGCAACCTCTAACGTGTCCAACAATGATCAAAAGTATGGCTAGAGTAATTATGGACTGGACACTAGAGGCAACCCAAGTTGAGATGGCAACTTGAGTTCAAATGCATTATCAGCCACTTTCTTGGTAATGGTGTATGGAACATATTGCAAAAGTTTGAGTTTCCTATTTGGGTATTGTACCTTTTCTCTCTAAATGTGCAACTATGCCTTGTCTCCTACCTAGAATTGACGAGGGAGTTGTTGTTGATCAAGTTGGTTGTATTTGTCACTAGTTATCTACAAAATCTCATGAACCTATTGTTGAATGTGTCAAATCATCTTACAAAGTCCAATAACTTTATCCAATTCCTTTTTAGCATGTGGTGATGCCTCATCTAATACAATAGCTAGCACTACATCAATGGGTGTCAATGGTTGAAACTCAAGGCAAACACCAAATGGACTATGTCCAATGAAGCCATGAAGAGCTCAATTGTAGTTGTGTTGGACATAGAGCAAGTTCCCATCCCATATGCAAGGATGCTTTTGAGTGATAAATTCAAAGAATGTGCACAATCATGCACTTGACAACCTCTAGTTGCTCATCTATCTATGGACGAATGTTGTGGATTTTGTCAATTTTGTGTCCATCATCAACCACAACAAAGACCAAAAATGGCTGAGAAACCTACTATCCCTTACTAACACAATGATTTATGGCAAGCCAAGATGGACCCATACATCTTTGAAGAACATCTTGGCAATGTCTTCAACAAAGAACCCCTTCTTGCAAGGCATCAATATAGTTATCTTTATGTACCTAATAACCATAACATATACACAATAATGGCCATGTCTACTCACAGGGAGACAACATGGAATCCAAATAAACAAATTTGACAAGGCATGTTGGGAATCAATATGGATATGTGCAAGCCCTATTTTGGATTGGCCATCTTTGCAATGGAAAAAGTTGTGGAAGATCTAATGTAACAACATCATAATGTAATTTTTGCCCATAGATGTACTTCTATAAAACTACCACTCTTATTTATCCCAAGCGTCCTATACGCTACATATGCGCCTTTGCTTTAGGCTGTGTTGGGTCTCAAATCAACAGATTGGATAGATTCTAAGGAAATGCCAACTCCTATGATCAAACCCTCCAATTGACTTGGCCAACTTATAGAGTGAACCTATTTGGTTACTAACTCTCTCACTTTAGGCTCTGCAGGACCTAGGCGGGTATACCTACTCACTAGCTGTTCCTTCAACTAATGCTTTTTATAGCAGATTTAGTTTCTTAATCTGATATCTCCTAGTCTCAGAGTGGCATAAGTTCCTAGAATGGAGATACAGCAGATGAGTTCAAGATTGTTGTTGTAGAAGCTATTCGATCTATGTTTCCTAATTACTTCTGTTTGCTTTAAAATAACAAATGGTGAAATATAGTGATGAGTGTAATCTGTTTTTGACCAGTGCCTTCTTTGCTGTTTGGGTTACAGAGTCATTATACTTTCTTCAGGACTTATTATGCGAGCCTGTGAGACAGTTTTTTAATCCACCCTTTTATAGACCTGTCGGTTATTATTTCTTTTGAGATCCATTTGAATGCTTATATCATATGTTGATTGAATGAATTTAACCCTACCTTTAAGGGACCAATCAATGAAGTACTGCGAGGAACAATTACAATTCGCAAGCAAAACTTTTGTTTCAACCTTATAACATGAAGCACAAATTTGATTTCAAGAATATGAATAACCTTATCACTTTAGATAATATCACAGACGATTGCCAAAACAAAGTGAAATAATCCACAACACATACGCAAAGAAAAACAACAGTTCATAGCATGTATTCCATCGAAGTTTGTAAAACTTACAGGCTGTCATACATCGCCATCTTCTTATTGTGTATTTTTTTCGTCCCCCTTTTATTACTTTACAAAAACCATTCTCATATATATATGGGAATGAAAGCTATTCATGAAAAGACACGTCTTTTCGAAATGCTAATCATTAGTTTAAACGTTTCTAACAAACTTAAGCAAAAAGAGATTAAGAATTCCTAAATGATGAATATAATCATCATCTTTAAAGATTTTGATTTTAGCACTCTGTTTCTTCAATTCTTCTCCTTGCGACAGATATTTGAATATCATCTGGTTGACGGTAGGGGCCATGTCTTTACTTCGATCCATTTCTGACAAAGCCCAATCTTTGACGCTGATAAGCTCATTCCGCAAGTCCTCCAGGGATATTACATCTCCTTCTTTATAGACTGAGGGCATTCCAATAGGTCTCCCATCATCCAATTCCTTGAGATCTTTCCTTAGCGCATCTTCGATTTTAACATGATTCTCCATGTACGCTATCCCTTCAGTCTTCTCCTCTGGCGTCATTGTATCGACACTATTCAGTACTTCATGTAGTCGTGCTTTTAATCTCTCATGCTCTGTTAATGCCTTTATAGTTCCATTATATACCTTCCAATATGGTTCGACATGCGAAAGCATGGTGTTAAACCGATGTCCGATGATATCATTGACCAGTTTATCCATCTTTTGTTGGATACTATTTGCATGTTTGGTGGCTTTATCTGCTTGATACTTCCAGTATAGAGCATCGGAGACATCATCCAAGCTACGTCCTGTGGGATATGAGGTGTATTCGCTTATGGGAGTCCCTGTCTCAAGTTGCAATATTTTTGCTTGCAACTTTTGATTCTCCTCTTTGGATTTTTCATACAACCCCTTATATGTGACATTTTCTCTGACCAAAAATTCTGTCTGGTCCAGGTTTAATCTGGCAACATCCAAGTTCAATTTAGCAGTGACCCTAGGCTCAGTCTTTCCAACCTGATGAACCATGAGGTGTCCAAAGGTTTCTTCAATATCCACAATGATAGGCCTCTTCCCCTTTGGATATAATGCCCATTGTAGGAGAGCCTTCTTGTCAGGATCATATCCAGAGCCTAGGAATAATTTGTCTATCTCCTGAGGCAACACCTGTTGATTCAAATCTTGCTTTTTCAGGAACCCGTCAAACAGAAGTGCTGAGTTTATATCCCAACCAGAAAAGATGATTACACCGGCCTCTTTTAGTAATTTTCTCCCTTTCTCAGGGGTCATATCTTTCATGAGGATATCAATCTCATCCTGCAATTTCTTCATCTGTTCTTCTTCTGGTCTTCCAGCCATGCTTCGTTTAACATGTGCTCCTTTGTACTGGTACAAAAATGAAAGGAATTCCCTAGAAGAGGCGAATCCATCATCAGCAACAAAATCTTCATGTTCAATCATCCTTATATCGACGACATCCTTAATATTAATTTCACCAGTGTCCATATTCATCTCTGCTTCAAAACCAGGAGGATAATCTTCTCTAGGAGAATCAGCAGGGATACTACTAGCAGTTGATTTTGGTGACATGTGAGCTAAGGGTTGACTATCCTTCTCAGTATTAATAAAATGAAGGAATTGTGGGGGCACTCTATGCATGATCTCTGCTTCATGTTGAAGCAGCCTTTTAGCCACTTCCAAAGGATCTTGGAGATTTCCAATTAGATCTCCATCTATCATTCCCCTTGCCCTTTTCCATTTGTAGGCCTCCCAAGTCAATCCACTCTTTTCTCTCAAAACCCTGGCCTCTTCTCTTTCAAGATTTTTAATCAGGTCATCTGGCATTTTGGCTACATGTATTCCAGCTTTGAGTTTTTGTGACGCTCTGGCAGCTCTTATATACCCTTCAGGATCGAAGTTCTCTCTAGGCTCACCCAGAGTCATGCCATAGTAATCTAACTTATTCTGTAGTAAATGATAGCTTTTTGAACTTTTAACAATAAAGTCAGAAAAAACCAATAAACCTGGAACGATGGACTGCTTACCGGAATCTGTAAGGTGTTTGGCACTGACAATAGATAATTGTCTTACAATCTCCAGGCTAGCCACCCTGTTTGGTACTGTAATTGGAAGCATGTGTGGTTTTCCTTCATACCCAAATACCCCGATTTCTGTGTGATTATCATGGCAATACCAATCACCCCAATTATGATCAATTTGTGACTCTAGAGAGAAGTCCTTTGGCCTGAGGAATCTCTTAATTTCAGGGGACAAAGTATAATCCCTGTGTTGCCCAAAAGCTGCACTAAGAGGTTTCACAAAATATTCTTGAAAGTGCCAGTACTGGTTGTTCATGAACCTCTGGTCCCATGCAGAAACCCATAACTAAACTGGCTTCTTCAAACCATTCTTATCATAAGATCTAATGCAGAAATCATCTGACCAGAAGTTAATCTCTTGTCCACAATAAAGAATAATATGCATTAACAAGGAGTACAACGAAAAATGAACATTCACAAGGTCCCCTTTCAACTTCTCCAACCCATGATTTAAGGCATCTGCAACATAAGTGGCAAAATCAAATGACCTAGGGTCTTTTGACTGTAAATCAGCACACAGAACCATAACCCCAATATCCATGAGTGGATGAGCCTCTAGGCCTAATACTTGGGCTACAGCATAATATGTATATTTAAAATATGGATGGAAGTGGTTGACATCAAACGGCACCTTGTCATCTTTGCTGAACGGAACAAATGACCCACCCACTTTTGGCCGGTGAATAGGTAGTCTCCAAGTCCTGTAGATGTTTTCCAAGCTAAAGAATTCTTGTGAAAGTTTCTGCATATAGATTCTCTCCTCCACCTCCCAGTCTAAATCAAATACCATATCAATAGTTTGTTTGTTAATCACCACTAATGGATTCCCTCTGTAATCGCATATGGTTTTGGTTCTCGGATTATAACAATCTACCAGAGCTTTCATTAATTCAACATCTACAAACACGTTCGGGGCTACCAATTTCCCTAAGTTTTTCTTCCATAGATTACTTATGGGCTCAGGAGCATCCCTTCTTTTGTAGCTAAACAAGAATAATTCATGTCCTCTGATTTCAGTCCAAATGTCTCCTAGATTTTCAAATCTATCCTCCAATCCTTCTTCTTCGCTTTTGATCTTTTTAGACCTTACACTAGATGTGGGACACTGGTCTAACAAATCCTGAGTCAGAGCTCTCCCTTCCTTCTTTTGTCTTTTGGGCTTCTCTTCAGGGTTTAGTTCTTTTCCTTTCCTACTCTTTTTAGAAGAAGAAGAAGAAGGTTCCATGATTATAGCAAATACGAGAGACAACACTTACTTGGAGAAATGCCCAGCTCTTCTGATTGTCGTTCACAAGTTTCCGCAAGTTCTTCGCAATTTTCAGTCTTTTGGCATTGATCTGGCTCTTATGAAAATTCAATCAGTTCAACTGTGATCGTATGGGCAACTTGTGCACAGTTAATGTTCTGCGTCTACAACGGCTACTCAAGTGTTTAAACTTAATTGCAGATGTGACGTTCTTCACTTGGGTCTTTAACTCTTTCGCGGGAAGTACAGTTCGACCAAAATAATCGTAATTCAAGTTATCGATGAAACCCTTGTCTTCGGCCGAGTGTTTAAATCTTTCATCGAAAGCCCATTCTCTTCGATATTATTCTTTCGGTGAGTAGCCCATGTCGAGAAGCCACTTTCAAGACTCATCGAAATCATTTTTTCATCGACAAACCTCTTTTCGATAGGTCACTCGCAAGTTTCATCGAAATCATATTTCAATGAGTTCCTTTCTTCGGTGAAGGTTCATGTATGTTCATCGACAGTCCTTTTCCATCGATATCCTCCTTTATCGATAAAACACCTTTGCTTTTGTTCGACATTATGTCATCGATGAGATTTTGCATTTCGATGAATGCTTTATGAGTTTCTTCGGTAGTTATATTTCTTCGAAATCACTTTTTGCCTTTTGCCTTTTGTTTTTCACTTTTTCGATGAAACTTGGAGTATCGATGAGCGGTTTTCTGTATTCATCGAAGGTGACTTTTTGCCGAAATACTTTTGTTTGGTGCTTTACATACTTTATTTCGATGAAAGTACTCTTTCGATGAAGCTTCTTTTGAAATACTCGATACAATTTATTTGCCGAGAAATCTTGTAACCTTTACGCTTATGGAAATATATATTTTTTTTTATTTCAAATATACTGTTCAACAGGCTGATCGGAGAACTCCTTCACCTTCTTGTCCTTTTGTTCAGTTGGCTTGCCCCATCACCCTTGCTTTTGTCCTTTTTCCAACTCCGTTGACTATCTGACTACTGGATGCCTATGCGCCACGGAGATGTCTGCGCACCATGCTAGCATCCTGCGAATATGCAATATGAAGGTGGTTGTTGGAGCATTACACCTATGATTGGCAAAATTCGTAACGCCTCCTGCTACGCACACCAACATCGGTTTCACTTCCAAGCTTCATATCTTGCCTTTCTAGCTTCATTTTGGCTCTCTAATGAATTGAATGAGAATCTCTAACCTTCTAGCAACTCTCTAAGTTGTCTAATCACACTTTCTAGCATTTTAAGCAATCTATGAAGAATTCTCTTGGCTCTCATTGATATATTTCACGTTTGAGACTCTCACTGTTCCGTAGAGGATCCCGTATTTCTTTTCCCATCCCGAAAGCTCTTCGTTTTTGGGTGTAGAAGGGGAGTTATTCTCTTCTCGTTTTGCACTCATCATTATTAGAATAATATCTTTATTCAATTATTTAATGGTCAATATTGTAATATATTGTAAATATTTAGGAGTTTCTAATTTTGTTTTTGTTATCAGTTGTTTCTTATTAGAAACTCTGATCTCTTGTAATCTATATAATGATCGTTTGATCATTCATTAATTTAATTTAGTTTTTACCAATTACCTCTTGTAATAATCATTTTATTTATCTCCATAGCATATCTATTGTCTCTTTTCATCTTGTATCTCATCTATTGTTTTATCTATCTATCTACCTGGCTTTTGTGGAGGTGGATACACCAAAACAGGGGTCTAACTATGGCAACCTCTAAAACACGGCCCCAACATTTCCCTTTCTGTTTTGTGTGTAGGTTGCTAAGAAGATTGATCATTGTTGGAGGCTTCAATCGTGGACACATTGTGAGTGTTTTCTTCCCTTTCATTGTCTTTCTATTTCTCAATTACAGTTAATTTAATTTTTGTTAAGCGTATATTTCATCTAAAAACATCCATCTTGTCACAATGAATTTTCTATATAGAACTTTGTACTCTGTTTGTACAGAACACCAACACGCTACACTGTCGTCCACAACCAGCACGTGCATCCTCGGACAAAGAGTCAACAAATGTCATCAGAAGATCTCTGTGACACATCTAGTGTTATCTACTAGCACTTGGCAACCCCTGTGCTTTGTGCTTATCCCAAGTGGAGAGGCTGATTACTGAGTCCCCGAGAGGTTGTTATCCACCTATTGAAGTGATTCACTTTTCCCCCTCTACATTTTGGTGAACCTGATGTGAAGGCTTACCTAATTTACATGTGAATTGTAGAACACTTTAATATTTACTTTAAATACTTGTGTCAGGTTCCTTCCTTGCATCTTTTTCGGAGTAGTTGAAGCATCATAGGGCTTCTCTATGAGCTTTACGACCCAAACTGCCTTTGGGGTTGTTGTGAGGAGAAATTCTAGACCAAGTATCCCTCCAAATTGTTATTGTCCAACTTAGTCAGGCTCAATGTTCGTAGGTATGGCGGATCCGAACGATCCCTTTATTCTCGTCCCCTAAAGAGTATTATCAATGGGGGCTTTTCTGCAAACAGTTCACAAAATAATAGCTCAATGAATAGTTCTCCCAGGTCTCCTTTTGTCATCGATCATGAGTTTGCTCTTGCATTCCATTTGACCAAATTCATTCTTTAGAATGAGAACTAAAGGGACTTCGAGGGTTTTCTTGATCGAAAAAATGTCCTCCCTCAAGCCGGCTCCATTATTCATAATCTAAGAGATATGCTTATCTCGGATAAGAAAAGCTTGGATGTGTTAAGGGCTATTTCTATGATTGTTAGAAGTCATGTACCACTTGTTGAGATCCTCACCGAAGACGATCAATTCGGCACCACTAGCCCCTAGATTGGTGTCGACATTCCTAGAGCATCAATCCACATGGTAAAACTCGACCTACTATTGATTTGTTTACTAGTAGTACCATACCTAGCATCAACGTTTCACAAACGCCCTTGGGGTACTGGCATAGCTACTACTACGACCTCCAGTGCTTCCGTTAGTGTTGGTATGGGTACTGGTGGTGGTACTGAAGGCGGTACTAACAATGGTATTGGACCTCGTGGCTCTACTACTCCACCTCCCCCTCCCCCTTCTCTTTCTATACACTATTTTGCAGAATATGGGAAAACTGCAACAACTTACTACTATTGCATCTGCTGCTAACAGTCTTCGCTTCCTACTTATTATCGTCGTAGTCATCTTGATCTAATTATGTTTAACACCATCACCCTCCAAGGGGCGGAATCTCTAAAATTTGATCGGTGTAATGGAGAAGGATATCTTAACATTCATATTAACTCTTTCATGACTATCTGTAATGATTATCATAATATGGAATTTGTGTTGTTGAAGCTATTCTCTTGATCCCTTAAGGGAACCGCACTAGAATGGTACAGTTCATTGCATGACTACTCTAGCAAATCATTTGATCAACTCATGGACGCCTTTCGTACACGATTTCAGGCGAACATTTGAAACAAGGTTACTATAATAGACCTTGATAACTGCAAGCAAAAACATAGCAAGAGGATTACAGAGTTTTATCTCTTGATACCAATCATTTTCTACAAAGATCCCCTTTGCCCTACTAGATAGCAATTTATAGAGGATGTTCATCAAAAATTTGCAGCCAGCACTAAGAGAGAAGCTAGCTCTTAACCGTTATTCTAACTTTTCCAATCTATGTTTTGCACTCACTAATTACCAGCACACGATGACTCAATTTGGAGAATTATCTTTAAGCTCACATACTAATACTTTCGAACGTGCATCTTCTATAGGAGGGTCTAAAAAGAATAAAGCTATGGTGAATGTTACCACTGTGCCTCAGGCTACTAAGAGATCTACGCAGGAACCAAAGCGGAATCAAGTCTTCACAAAGTTATCCGATTCCTATTTGAGTATAATGCAAAAGCTTTTAAAGGATAATCTTACAACCCTTCCTAAGATTGGTGGTATGATGGTTCCAAATTCTGTCAATATCACCATGTGCCTAGACACGATACCAAGCATTATATTCGTCTTAGACATATAGTCCAAGATGATTTAGACAACGATGCTATCTGGATTGGTGATTGGAAACTAAAATCTAATAAGTTTGTTGATAAAACCAACAGTGAACTCCAAATCTATACTGATCCTTTCCCACCTCATTCATCAAACTTTATCTCTGCATCATCAAACCCTGAGCCGAGTGGTGGCCTGTATGTTGACAAGGTCACTATCACTCTGATCTCGCCCCCTAGCGAGAGGACAAAGAATAATGAAATCTTTTACGCCTTTGGATGCTCCTTACAATGGGGAACCTGCTCCATTATACATCCCGACTAAGATAAACGGTCACACTATTACAGGTGTGATGGTCGATCCCACATGCTGAGTAGAAGTCATTGAGGAGGCCCTAGTTATTAATGGTTTACATAAGGCAAGATATGATGAGTGCCATGCCTTTGTTTGCACCCATGATGGGTTGTCTATTCCTCCTCTAGGTAACACCACTTTGACAACCCTTGTGGGACCCAAGTCAATGTCGAGTACCTTTGTTATCTTTCCCGAGTTGGACCTGTTTTGGGTTAAGCTGGGTATTCCCTAGTTGATTGCCATGGAAGCAATCCCCTCGGTTATATTCATAAATGCTTGCAGTTCCTTCACAAGGGCACATTGCATGTTGTCTAAGACACTGGATTTCAGCCCTTGATTGCTTGTGGGGGCTTTTCATTAGATTATTTCTGACCTACTCCGATTGGGCCTATGCTTCCCTATGGAAACTTGTTATATAAGTTATTATAAGTATAAGACAGAGGAGCTAGCTTCAGCCTACGTTTTCTCTATCTTCCCCTACATCGGTTTCCACTCCTTCCCTGTCTTCTCTTGTACTGCAGTAGATTAACTTTTGCCCCTTCTTCATTGGGCGCTAAGGATAGACTTATTCCTCAGGGTAGACCTCCCACCCACCTAAGACTACTCAACCCCCAACAATGTCTTTTGTTCCTACATCTACAACTAGTGCAAGCAAAGGAAAGGCACATGCGCTATCAACGTCCGTAGACCGCCCTCCCTTCAAGCTTTTGATCATCATAGATATCCCTCGACCTGCTTGGTATGGTAAGTGTAGGCGGTCACACTGAGCTCATCTGTCACCTCTGGCTCCTACATCACAGCCTCCGAGGGTACCCCTATTCCTCTAACTACTCAAGCAAAACAAGGAAGGGTGACTATGGCTACACCTCTAGAGCCTATTTCAACAACACCTACTTCACTGGTTGCGCCTTCTCCTCTACTAGCAACGGCCCTAAAGGCCTCTCCCATGGAGCATGATGTCGCTAAACCTTCTCAAGCTTCTATTCCTAGTCCCTATTTACGTCGGAACCAGCTTGCGTGTGAGCGTAAACGTTGTTGATGAGCGATGGCTCAAGAACGTCAGGCCACCTTGAAGGCTATGAGTGATTCGTCGGTGTTCGCTCCTTCTCTTGCTACATTTATGCCTACTTTGTCTTTCATGTTGTTGCCTGCTGCTCCAAGGACTGTTAATGAGCCTCGCCCCAAAAGGGTGCAGGTTTTCATTGCTCCCTCCTTGGAGCCACCCCTCATCACTTCCTTGTCTGATATCCCTCCGTTTTCCCAACCCATTGGCATGTTGCATACATAGGTGGTGTCCAATATAGTGTTGTCTTCCTCGCAGCCACCTCCTCATCAAAGTTTTCTTGGGAAACTTAAACTTGCTACGGTTGATCAGAGGCCTTTGACTCCGCAGAAACCTAAGCGGAAGTTTGAGTATGGCCCCATCCCTGAGTTTCGTCGCCAGAAGCCAATTTTAACAACCTTTGTTTAAGTTTCACTGTCTGTTTCAATGCCTATTTCTTTGCCTACATTTGTTTGTGTTTTGGAGGAGGATCCCTCTTCTTCGGAGCTTGTCTCTACCCCTCTTCTAAAGGTCAGCAGTGCAACTCCTATTTCATCACCTTAGGCCAAGTCACCTACCTCTTTTGTTGGGGGGCATTTGTTTGACTCTCTAGAGGATATCCCGACATTGTCTATGATCTTTACACGATTGTTGGCTTCTCAAGAAATCTGGTATGAGGATGTGGAAGTTGCATCATCCCTAGCTCTTGCCACTAGCGAAGCACCTAGTGCTGCCCTCGTGGTTGTCCATCTTTGATCTCGGTCTCCTTCCCCGTATGATCAAGATTGAGAGGATGATGATCTAATGGTGTGTGACTATTAGGATAGTACCCTTCTTGTAGATTAAAGCGTGCCCATCTGTATTCCCTCATGCTTGCTTTACATGTTTTGTGCTCCTTTCAAGGACCCAAGTTACTTTGTAGGTACTTAGAAACAACAAGTGATGATCGTCTTTATGTGTTTGTGCTCTCCTAGAGGACCCAAGTCACTCTATAGGTGCTTGGAAAAAGGGGATTTTATGCCGTGATCTACCTCTATTTGCTTATCTTCCTTCTTTTATTTGTCGTATCTTGATTTTCGACATTTAGGGACGATGCAAAGCATTGGGGGCATTTAGACTCTCTTCCGTGTTGACCTGAATTTTTATTTAATCTTTGTTTTCATGTCCCTTCCTCAAATCCAACAACTTAAGGACCATGATGAGTAACTCATACACAACCATACACATTATTCATTTTCACTATTGTGGATTCTTCTGGCACCGAACTATCAGATCCCCTTGTCTCTTTGTGTTTTGGTTGATGTTGTGAGTATCATGTGTCATCTGTTGCAAGGTGGCATTCCACGGAAACATCTCATTATGTTGAACTGACACAACATCTCTTCTCCTTAGAATGACATGTGTTTCACACATACCATTCTAAGGGGGGGCTATCATATCTTTGCATTTTCCCATATCTGCATATTAGCATCATTTTATCTCAGTATCTATTCATCTAATGATCTCAGATCCTATCTTGTATCTAATGCCTTTTTGGGGGCCAAACCACTTGATCTTTATTTTATCGCCTTTGTGAGGCCCAAACCACTATCTAATAAATCTACGGTCGCCCTATCATATGGCTATCTAGCATAACACAACTTGCTACCCATTTCGGCGAAATCCTTTTATATCAATAATCACTATCTTGTTATCTTCGTCGTATCGTTTTATCAAAATTTTCACTTTTTTGTCTAACAGGTTTGTCTACAGCTAACATGTTCAAGATGAAACAGCCTAGTAGCATCTCATGAAGGTCCCAATCTCTTCCCTAGGGATTTTGCTTCCCATTCATATCTTGGTAAAATCTTTTTGACTTTTTCTACTTTATCTCACATCTCATGATAATGATATGCTTGCTAAAGTGGGAGCAAAATGTAACATTGTAAATTGTATCCTGTGCAACTCCATGCTACATATGAACCTTTTCTTTGAGCTGATTGGAGAATTCCTTCACCTTCTTGTCCTTTTTTTTGCTTGGCTTGCCCTGTCGCCCTTGCTTTTGTCCTTTTTTCGGCTCTATTGACTACCCACTCATGGATGCCTACTCGCCGCGGAGATGTATGAGTGCCATGCCTACGATTGGCAAAGTTCGTAACACTCCTACCACGCGCACTGACCTCCATTTCACTTCTAGGCTTCATATCTTGCCTTTCTAGCTTTATTTTGGCTCTCTAACGAATTGAATGAGACTCTCTAACCTTCTAGCAACTCTCTAAGCTCTCTAATCACACTTTCCAACATTCTAAGCAATCTATGAAGCATTCTCTTGGCTCTCATTGATATACTTCGTGTTTGAGACTCTCACTATTCAGTAGAGGATCCCGTATTTCTTTTCCCATCTAGAAAGCTCTTCGTTTTTGGGTGTGGAAGGGGAGTTCTTCTCTTCTCATTTTGCACTCATCATTTTATTTATCTCCATAGCATATCTATTGTCTCTTTTCATCTCGTATCTCGTCTATTGGTTTATCTATCTATCTACTTGGCTGTCAGTGGAGATGTGTTGATGTATTTTTTATGCACATGCGAACACAGAATAAAATACCGAAGTATCTTATCCTCTCTTGAACAAAGTTCCCGACTGCTGAAGATCTCGCCGAAGGATAAGTCGAGGCAACTCCAAGGTTCTTGTATGTAGGTTCTCTACTTGTGGATAAGCTCTTTGTGGTATGATGTGATTTTGCTGGAATCACAAGGGGGCTTACACTTGATGACTAAACGTCTGATTTGCTTTGAATATTACTGGAACATAGGATTTCTCTAGTCTAGATTTTGAAAAAAAAGGAAAAGGATGAGGGCGAGGAAAGGATTTAATTCTGACACTAAGAATGTAAGAGCAATGAATGACCTTTGATGAAATTCTAACTAAGTCTTGTTTTGACATCCAGCATCATCTCCACAAGGTTAGTGCGATCTTCGAAGAAAAGCTTTATGATGTTCAGATCATCACTACAGATAGAGACACCATCAGGTTGATGCATATCAGTGAAGAAGCGACAATTGAAGTTAGGCTTAAGCTGAATGATTCCAGTTGACTACACAAGGCAAGTCTGCAATCAACAAACTGCTAGTAGTATGGATATACAAATTTCACCATCAATCAAACACATTTCTTCCACTCATCTAACAACATGAAATCAAATCTAAGAAGTATAGAGACCATGCAAATTGTTGAATCGACCCATAGATTTCACCATTTCTTCAATGAAGTTTACAAGCCTTTTACAACAACATCTTGGCAACAATCTTTGCCTTCTCTTTCTATTCTACTCTAACTGCTATTCTATTTGCTACTAATCATTAGCTATTCTAACCTCTATGAACTAACTATTAACCTTCTAGCTATTAATTACTAACTATTAACCTTCTAGCTATTAATGACTAACTATTATTAGCCTTTACAAAAGAGGAGCCAGGGCTTATATAGTGCCCTCAATACAATTCAATGGCTCAAATCAACTTGAGATCAATGGCTGAGATTTTATAATGAAAACCCTAATTAGGGTTTGTTACAACAAACTCAATTCTGGCCAATGAAATAATTGCATTATTTGGACACATGTCTTCTCTGGAATATTTGACCAATGGATAACCGGGATAGGTACATCGAAGTTTGTGCCATTTTTGAGCAGTTAGGTACATTGAATCTGGACACGCCGAGGTGGACCAATCCGACTGGAGGAGTGATGACTGGGATGCCACCTTGTCTGACACTTGCAACTTGGTAGATATTCAATTTGATGATGCTGAGAAGTTAACTTTAGTTAACTCTTCTGAAACTGTCTGCTCCTTCAACGAACCCTTGCTTTAACCTCCTTTGTCTTTGATGTGCAGGATGGATGGTGTACCTTTCCTTCAAATGCTGGACTGGAAGAGGTCGTCCCTGATGATGCTGGACCGGAGAAGGTCATCCTTGTTGATGCTGGACTGGAGAAGGCCGTCCTTGTTGATGCTGGACTGGAGAAGGTTGTCCTTGTCTTGGCTTGATCTTCTTTCATCTGCAAAAACAAATCAAAAGATGATTAAGGACACATGATAAATTCATTTCAACATAGCATTTTCAACTTAAATCATCAACGAAAAGAATTTAACATGAAACTTGCCCAAGATTTTCTCCAGGAACAGACCCTATAAGAATTTCGCCCTGGACCCTTTGGAAGGGTAAGGAGCGAAATTCTCATTTTGGCTCAATTCCTTCAAACTTGATAATTATTGACCATTCAAGGACATGCCTAAGGACTCCTTTAATCATGATCCACACTAGATTTGGCATGAAACTAAGGGAAAAGATAGGTTTTACACAATTTCGCCCTGGACCCTTTGGAAGGGTCAGGAGCGATTTTCCTTTTCTAGCCCAAAATCATCATTTTTTCAATCCCAATCTTCTTTGCAAGGTGAACTTTCATCTCTTTTCGCCTTAGGAACAAAGTTTTAAGCTCAAGCAAGGTTAAAAATATATGCTTGTAAGGAATTTCGCTCTGGACCCTTTGGAAGGGTCAGGAGCGAAATTTCCTTCCTTGGCCAAAACACTCATTCCTTAACTCCTTCAAACGTCCTTAAGGGTTTCAATATGCCCATTCTCTCTTTCAACGTGCCTTGGACATCAAAACTTGGCCAAATAAGGAAAGAAATGAGGTCTAGGAGGATTTTCGCTCTGGACCCTTTGGAAGGGTCAGGAGCGAAATTTGACATTTTGGACTCTCCGTCAAGATCATTTTATGGAATATAACATTTAAGTATTTTCTTATACTTTAAGTTATATTCCATATATACTTCCAGGATGTTTGAGAGTGGTTTTGGACCTCCAGGAGTTATATTGAAAAATCTAGTTTTTGGAGGATGCTTCAGTTTTCCAAACTTAGTCAAATTTCAGGATCAAGATATTCCAGACTTAGCCAAATTTCAGGATCAGGGCATTCCAGACTTAGCCAAATTTCAGGGCATTTGAAGATCAGGATGACATTCCAGACTTCATCACTCACCAACTTGACCTAGCTCGGACCTTCAAGAATGATACCCACTCACAAAGCAAGACACAATTAGCAACAAGAGCAAAACCAGGCCCTAAGGAAGACTCTCAAAGAAACCCTAATTCGGGGGCCCCAAAGACTCACCTCGCTCAAGCAAAGCCTACCATCCTATTGATCCCCTAGCGACACTCAAAATGCAAAGGCTAACAGACAAACCCTAAACACCTAGAAAGCGAACCCCAGAAAGCAAAAAAAAGTAGGGGTCCCCATTTGCAATGGGGCGATGTGTGAATACGTCACAACAAGATGGAAACGCCAAAACGAAGGTTTGACTGTGGAAAACCTTTAAAACACAGCCCCAACATTTTCGTTTTTGTTTTGTGTGCAGGTTGCTGAAAAGATTGATCATTGCTAGAGGCTTCAATCGTGCACCCATTGTGAGTGTTTTCTTCCCCTTCATTGTCTTTCTATTTTTCTGTTACGGTTTTAATTTATGTTGAGCATATAGTTCATCTAAAAACATCCATCCTATTGCATTGAATTTTTTTGTATGGAACTCCATACAGGACACCAGCGTGTCGCACTGTTATCCACGGCCCACAAGTGCATCCTCAAGCAAAGAATCGGCAGAGGTCGTCAGAAGATCTTTGTGACACATCCAATGTTTTTAACTTGCACTTGACAACCCATGTGCTTTGTGCTTATCCCGAGTAGAGAGGTTGATTAGTGAGTCCCCGAGAGATTGTTATCCCCCTATCGAAGTGGTTCACTTTTCCCCCTCTACAATTATGTTTGATGCTTTTTTCACGATAGGTGTTGTGATCTAGTTGTCCACCATTGTATGTAGACATGAGCTATGCTCAATTGAAAAAGATCTTTGGCTAGTTGTCTATTAAAAGTTTTTGTACGTGTTTCTTCTCCAACATCTCATATTGGAGCAAGGTTTTGCATGTTCATGTGAATGTATGTTTGTAATTTGTGATCTAGTTGTCCACTATTGTACATAAACATGAGCTATGCTCGATTGTAAAGGATCTTTGGCTAGTTCTATATTAAAAGATGTCTTTACATGTTTCTTGTCCAACATCTGATATTCGAGGGAGTCATTAAACTTGGAAGTGTTTGTGTTTTAAGCTTGCTTATATTCCTCTAGTTGTTAAGGTTTGGCATGTTCATGTTAATGTAAGTTTGTAATTTTTCTGATTGAAAGCATCCATGTTTGCATGTTAAGCTATAAAGATTAATTAAATCAACCCAATTGCATATAGCACAGGAATACTAATGGAAGATTGAACGTTGAAAAGGGTGTCAAATTGATCAAATTCTTATGGCACATTGCCTACCTTTTTCTTTTGATTTTCTTTTCCTTCCCTATTATCAGAATTTTTTACCACTTTCTATCATTTTTCATGGGCTAGTGGTAGATTACTAGTAGATGGCATTACTATAGAATTAGATAAGTAAAGAAGTTCGTCTTCTCTACAGATTCCTTTGAATTCAAGACAACAGTTGGCTAAGGGGTTTCCATTGTTTAAAATTCCTAAAATTGGCAACAATGGATACTCATACAATTATTCATTCATCTGGTGAAAAGTGTCACAAACCAGTTTCTGTTGTGAAAAGAATCTCAATCCTTCCAGCCCAATCTAAAGGCCAAGAAGGTTCTTGCATTTCTCACAAGGGACCTCTTCACCATTTGAGTGTGCTTCCTCACCCCTCCCCAAAGCAAACTCATTATGTTTATTGTAAGGACCTAAGTAAGTGTCATCCCTAGACCTCAACAAGATGTTGAGCTAGAATTGCAAGAGATAGGTAGACCAACTTTGTATTTATCATTCTAAAACCCACGATTTTGCAACTACCAGAAATTATCCCTAAAAATACCAATAATAATGAAATCAGAAATTAATAGTTCACTTACAAAATTGATAGATGTGATTACATATGAGTTTTGCCTATGACCACTCATAAAAGATGCACAGCTGCTGTCCTGAACATAGATTAATATTAATACTCACTTTCACTTATATAAAAAGCAGCGGCTCTTTCAAAACCCATGCAGCCTTCCAACATTTACAGCTGGCCAATAGGCAAGGATGGCAGCTAGGATAAAGTACTTGTTGACATGGCTAAAGTCGGATCACCAACTCTCCGATCAACGCATAATAGAATTTGTTGAGTATCCTATCCTCTCTTGCATAAGGAATCCCTTATGTTGTTTTAGATGATCAAAGGGGACAATTTCAAGGTTGAAAATGTCAGGTCATGACTGCGGGATAACTCAATGGTTTGATGTGTTTTGTTGGTAACACAAAGGGGCTTACGTTTACAACAAGCTGGTCTGCATCTAACAATGTTGCGATTCTCAAGCTGGGAAAAATAAAATCAAAAGAGAAGGGTTTAGGGATCCTAAGTGCAATGATAAGAATGACTAGTGTTGCGGGTAGACAGATTTCCACAAACCAATTCTTGTTTCGCCAAAGACACCCTCACAACTCGACAAGAACAGTGCAAGCTCCAAAGGGATGAAGGATTTTCAGACTGGAGATACTCATTTAGGCACCCAATTCTAGCGTAGCCTAAGATGAATACCTACAGTTGAACTAAGTACAGTTTTGGGTTCAAACTAACCATACGCGGTGACCTACAACCAGCAGGTCCCCAATGGTATGAACCTGAAATGCATCAAATACCCCCCACACTTTGCAATTAGAACCACTGAAGTCTAATTAACTAGCTGAAAGGAAACCATGCAAACAGAATAAAAACCAAAATAACAAACACCAGATTCAATGTTCATATATTGATTTTGGCTATCATTACAACAATTTCTTACAGCAGTTCTATTCTAATTCTAATCTGCAAACTGCTAAAACCTATCTAATTTCTAACTCTTAAGAATCTAACTAACTACTAAAATCTAACCGTCTAATAATTCTAACCCTTTACAAGAGAAAGGCCTCTACCTTTTATAGATTTTACAATTTGAATCAAAGGCCAGGATTGAATACATCCAACAGCCCTAATCTGTCTTCTAGAAGTTTGGCAGCTTTAACCCATGCCTAGTTATCTCCTGTTGTCCTCCCAACCACTTTCAGCTACCGAGTGGAGCGACTACTGCCTCTTCTCTATTGAATGGATTTACTAAGTGCTCGATATAACTCTTTAGTTGTTCATTTTCTTCCTTGAGTTTGTTCTTCTTTTTAACTTCCCCCCTTAGCCTTTTTTTGATGGTGTTGATTGAATCATCCAGCTCTTGAACTTCTTGTTTGTGGTAGGACCTATGTCCACATTCATTAGCTCACATTCCTCAGGAGCAATGTCTTCTTTGGATTTGTCAAATTTTGGAACAGCCATCTGCACTGAACGGGATCCTATGCCATCCCTATTAAATAAGGAATATATCTTTGCTTTCTTCTCCACAAGGTGGTTCAGTTTGGCTAGGAACTCTATTGAATTGTCCATTGGTTGGACTTCCACAATAGGTTTCCTTTTCATTCTTTGCAACAACCAACTTGGCATCATTGGTTGTTCAATGCCATTATCTTCTTCTTTATTTTCATCTTTCCTTTTACCCTCAATTCCCCTGAGTGCAGAAATCATTCCTTCCTGAAAACCTTCTTCCAAAATGTCAACTTCAATATTTTCCAAGTCGACATCCATTGTTGTTACTGGATCATCAGGAATAGTTTGTTGTTGAACAAAACATACATTTGGTTCTTCATGAACTGGAGGAGGCATTTCTATTTCAACTTGCTGATTATCTTCAACTAGAGCTTTGCCCTTGCTTGTGGATGACCCTACTTCTTCAACCCAAAAAGTCTTGATAGAGGAAGATGCTTTATTTGTTTTCTGCTTCTTTCTTTTGAACCCTCTATTGTATCCTTCTTTATCCTGGAATTTTCACTTCTTGGCCTCTCAATGTCATGTGTTACTTCATCATCCTCTGAGGAACCAGAATCCAAGTTTTTCATCAAGTCATAGGTGAAGAGGATATTCTTCTCCTTTAGCTTGTGAACTTGCTGATCTACCCACCACCTTGTGAATTTCATGACTGGTCTCATCAATGTATCCAAATCTGAAAGCTCAGGTCCGAACCAATCTATTGCAGGAAGGGTTTATCTTTCTCTTCCTCATAGTGCGGCTAGGTGAAAATTCCATCATCTTCTAACTGATCTGGTACGGGGAAAAGTTCCAAGTGTTCTAGTTGTTGAGCACTATTTTTTTAAAAAAAATATAATAAAAATAAAAAAATAATAATATATGTTCCCATAAGCATGAAGACTAATGGATATTTCGGCCAATAAGCTATATCGAGCACTGCAGGAGAAGTTTCATCGAAAGAGCGTTTTCATCGACACAGGGCATATAAAGCATTAAGCAAAGGTGTTTCGGCAAGAAGTTACCTTCGATGAACGCAAGAAACCGCTCATCGATACTCCAGGTTTCATCGAAAAGGTAAAAGCAAAAAGCGAAAAGGCAAAAGGTGATTTCGAAGGAATATCGTTACCGAAGAAACTCAAGAGACATTCATCGAAATGCAAGTTTTATCGATGAACGTGGTGTCGAACAAAAGAAAAGATGTTTCATCGATAAAAAGGATATCGATGAAAAAGGGGATATCGATGAACACTCATAAGCCTTCATCGAAGAAAGAAACTCATCGAAAGTATGGCATCGATGAAACTCACGAGCAACTTGTCGAAAAGGGGGACTATCGATGAAAAAGTGATTTCGATGAGTCTTAAAAGCGGCTTCTCGACGTAAGTTTTTCACCGAAACAATATTATCGAAGAGAATGGGCTTTCGATGGAAGACTCAAACACTCGGCCGAAGACAAGGGTTTCATCGATAATTTGAAACGCGCGCACTTTGAGCGGACTGTACCTCCCGCGAAGGAATTAAAGGCCCAGTTGAAAAGTGTCACATCTGCAATTAAATTTAAAACACTTGAGTAGCCGTTACAGATGCAGAACATTAACTGTACACAAGTTGCCCATTCAATTACAGTTGAACTGAGTGAATTTTCGTAAGAATCAGATCGATGCTAAGAGATTGGAAGCTGTGAAGAACTTGCAGAGATTTGCAAACGATAACCAGAAGAGTTGAGCATTTTACCAAGTAAGTGTTGTCTCTCTTATTTACTGTAACTATGGAACCTTCATCTTCCTCTTCTAAAAAGAGTAGGAAAGGAAAAGAGTTAAACCCTGAAGAGAAGCCCAAGAGACAGAAGAAAGAAGGGAGAGCTTTGACTCAGGACTTATTAGACCAGTGTCCATCGTCTAGTGTAAGGTCCAAAAAGATTAAAAGTGAAGAAGAAGGATTAGAGGACAAATTTGAAAATCTAGGAGACATTTGGACTGAGATAAGAGGACATGAGTTATTTTTGTTTGGTTACAAAAGAAGGGATGCACCCGAACCCATTAGTAATCTGTGGAAGAGAAACTTAGGCAAGTTAGTAGTTCCAAATGTGTTTGTAGACGTAGAATTAATGAAAGCTCTGGTAAATTGCTACGACCCGAGAACTAAAACCATATGTGATTACAGAGGGAATACATTAGTAGTAATCAACAAGCAGACTATTGATATGGTTTTTGATCTAGACTGGGAAGTCGAGGAAAGCATCGATATGAAGAAACTTTCACAGGAATTCTTTAGTTTGGAAAATATCTACAGGACTTGGAGGCTACCTGTTCACAGGCCAAAAGTGGGTGGGTCATTTGTTCAGTTTGGCAAAAGTGACAAGGTGCCATTTGATGTCAACCACTTCCATCCATATTTCAAATATACGTATTATACTGCAGCCCAAGTACTAGGCATAGAGGCTCATCCACTCATGGATGTTGGGATTATGGTTCTGTGTGCTGATATTCAATCAAAAGACCCTAGGTCATTTGATTTTGCTACTTATGTTGCGGATACCTTGAATCATGGGCTGGAAAAAATGAAAGGAGACCTTATGAATGTTCACTTTTCATTATACTCCATGCTAATGCATATTCTTCTTTATTGTGGACAAGAAATTAACTTCTGGCCAGATGAGTTCAGCATCAAGTCTTATGATAAGAATGGTCTGAAGAAGCCGGTTCAGTTGTGGGTATCAGCATGGGACCAGAGGTTTATGAACAACCAATATTGGCATTTTCAAGAATACTTTGTGAAACCTCTCAGTGCAGCTTTTGGACAACGCAGGGATTATACTTTGTCCCCTGAAATTAAGAGGTTCCTCAGGCCAAAGGATTTCTCTCCAGAATCACAGATTGAACATAATTGGGGTGATTGGTATTGCCATGATAATCACACAGAAATAAGGGTATTTGGATATGAAGGGCAACCGCACATGCTTCCAATTACGGTGCCAGACAGAGTGGCTAGCTTGGAGATTATAAGGCAATTGTCTATTGCCAGTGCTAAACATTTAACTGATTTTGGTAAACAATCTATTGTTCCAGGTCTATTAGTTTTCTCTGATTTCATTGTCAAAAGTTCAAAGAGTTATCATTTATTACAGAATAAATTAAATTACTATGGCATGACTCTGGGTGAGCCTAGGGAGAATTTTGATCCCAAAGGATATATAAGAGCTGCCAGAGCCTCACAGAAACTCAAAGCTGGGATACATATGGCCAAAATGCCAGACGACCTAATTAAGAACCTTGAGCGAGAGGAGGCCAAAGCTTTAAAAGGAAAGAGTGAGTTAGTCTGGGAGGCCTACAAATGGAAAAGGGCAAGGGGAATGATAGATGGAGACCTAATTGGAAATCTCCAAGATCCTCTGGAGGTAGCTAAAAGGCTGCTTCAACATGAAGCTGAAATTATGCACAGAGTTCCTTCACAATTCCTTCGCTTCATTAATACTGAAAGGGACAGTCAGCCCCTAGCTCACATGTCACCGAAATCAACCACCAGTAGTATCCCACCTGATTCTCCTAGAGAGGATTATCCTCCTGGTTTCGAAACAGAAATGAACATGGACACAGGAGAAATCAACATCAAAGATGTTGTTGACATAAGAATGACTGAGCATGAGGACTTCATTGCTGATGATGGATTCGCCTCCTCTAGGGAATTCCTTTCATTTCTATATCAATACAAAGGGGCTCATGTCAAACGAAGCATGGCTGGAAAACCAGAGGAAGAACAGATGAAGAGATTACAGGATGAAATTGATGTCCTCATGAAAGATATGACTCCTGAAAAAGGGAGGAAATTATTAAAAGAGGCCGGTGTGATCATCTTCTCTGGTTGGGATATCAACTCAGCACTCTTATTTGATGGCTTTTTGAAAAAACAAGATTTGAATCAGCAGGTATTGCCCCAGGAGGTAGATAAACTGTTCCTAGGCTCTGGATATGATCCAGACAAAAAGGCTCTCCTACAGTGGGCACTATATCCAAAAGGGAAGAGGCCAATCATTGTGGATATAGAAGAAACCTTTGGGCATCTCATGGTTCATCAGGTTGGAAAGACTGATCCTAGGGTCACTGCAAAGCTCAACCTGGATGTTGCAAGATTGAACTTGGACCAGACAGAGTTTTTGGTCAGAGAGAACATTACATACAAAGGATTATATGAAAAATCTAAGGAGGAAAATCAGAAGCTGCAAGCAAAGGTATTGCAATTAGAAACGGGGACTCCTATCAGCGAATACACCTCATACCCCGCAGGACGCAGCTTGGATGACGTCTCTGATGCCCTGTACTAGAAATATCAGGCAGAGAAGGCCAATAAACGCGCAGACAATATCCAGCAAAAGATGGACAAATTGGTCAATGACATCATAGGACATCGGTTTAACACCATGCTCCTACAGGTCGAACCATACTGGATAGTTTACAATGGAACAATAAAAGCGCTAACAGAGCATGAACGGTTAAGAGCACGATTGCAGGGGGTGCTAAGCAATGACGATTCCATGACGCCAGAAGAAAAGGCTGAGGGTAAAGCGTATATGGATAATCATGTCAAACTCGAGGATATGCTGAGAAGAGATTTACAAGAATTAGATGATGAAAAACCCGTTGGAATGCCTTCCGTCTACAAGGAAGGAGAGGTAATAACCTTGGAGGATTTGCGAAAGGAACTTGTCAGCGTCAAGGATTGGGCCTTGTCAGAAATTGATCGGAGTAAGGATATGGCCCCTACCGTCAACCAGATGATATTCAAGTACCTGACGCTAGGGGATGAATTAAGAAAGCAAACGCCTCGAATCAGAACATTCAAAGACGATGATTACATTCATCATTTGGGGCTTTTGAATCTCTTTTTGCTTAAGTTTAGAAACACTCAAGTTAACGACTAATATTTTGAAAAGTCGTGTCTCTTCGTGAAAAACTTTCGTCCTCATATATATATGAGAATGATTTTTGTAATGTAGGGAGAATGAATTAGAGAGGATAATGAGCGAAAGAACGACAGCCTGTAAGTCCTTTGTGTACGAACTTCAATGGAATACAAATCTTGATCAATTGTTTCCCTGCATATGTGTTGTGGATTATTTCATTTTCTTTTGGCAATCGTCTGTGATATTATCTGATAAAGATAAGGTTATTCATATTCTTATGATCAAATCTATGCTTTATGTTATAACGTTGCAACAAAAGTTTTGCTTGCGGATTGTAATTGTTCCTTGCAAAGCTTAATTGACTGGTCCCTTAAGGGTAGGGTTAAATTCACTCAATCAGCACATAATATAAGCATTCATTTGGTTTTGAAAGAAATAGTAACTGACAGGTTCATAAGGGATGAGTTAAAAAACTATCTCACAGATTCGCACTATAAGTCCTGAAGAAAATTGTAATGACTCTGTAACCCATGCAGTGAAGAAGGCACTGGCTAAAATCTCAAGTTATACTCATCATTTCTTTTCATAATTAGTTATTTTGACAGCTACAGGAGTAATTGAGAAACACAAAGCAAAATAACAATCTTGAACTCGTCTGCTATATCTCCATTCAAGGAACTCATGCCATTCCAAGATCAGGAGATATCAGAATAGGATAACATATTTGCTATAAAAAGCACTGTTTATTGGAGACATTCAGTGAATAGGTATACCCGCCTAGGTCCTGCAGAGCCTAAAGTGAGAGAGTTAGTAACTAAATAGGTTCACTCTATAAGTTGGCCAAGTCAATTAGAGGGTTTGATCATAGGAGTTGGCATTTCCTTAGAACCCATCCAATCTGTTGATTTGAGACCCAACACTAGTCATGCTGACTAGTAGCCTGGACAACATTCTCTTCGTTACTTCAAATTCATCATCAGCATTGGCCCAGAAATCTTCAAGATCCACCTTGTGCTTGTACTTCCTTTCATTCGCCTTTGTAATATGGTGATGGGGATCAAAGTTAGAACTTGACCGATAGAAGGAGAATGGATACCACTGCATCTCAACATCTGCACTTTCTGCTATTTGGGTTGATGAACATGACTCCAACATCCTTCCAATGAAGAGGGGAAAGGGAATTCCTGCTTTATGCTTAGCTCTTTGGATTTTCCCAAATGTATCTAGTTGCCTAATGACTTCAAGTAGGACCATTTTGTTTGCTGGAAATTTTGGAAGTTTATATGGGCATCATGTGAATCCTTGGATTCTCAAGTATGTGAACCTAGGGAATTGAATATACCAAGACCCAAACCTACTTATCAAATCCTTTGCTTCTTGTGTCAATCTCTGATGGGTGCCTCCTTGAAGTGTCCTAGTGATGCACATAAGGAATGCATCGTTAACTCTTTTGAAATGGGATTTCTCCTGCATATGCAATTGCGGATAGCAATCATATGCCTTGAATTGACCATCTTTGTTTCCCACAATGCCTTTACAAATCAATCCCTTGTACCTGTAACACCATGCAAGTACATAGATGACATAGGAACTAATGTAAAAAGACATTGTTTGTTCTAAGCTCTACAGCTGCTCATCAATGTTATTACTAATTATTCTTGCCCAGTTAATCATTTTGACACCAGAAGTGATTTCATTAATGAAGTGATACATCTAATGCTCGTATAAAGCAGCTTGAGGATTTCCCATGACCCTATTGAGCAAAAGAACGAGGTCTCCATATTCTTCAATGAAGTCAGTCCGGAAAAGCCTTTTAGGAACTTTGGTATAAAGAGGTCTTGGTTTAAGAAGCCATTGCTTATTAAGTTTCTCAGTGCAGGCGATAGGATCAGCTTCAAAGACGGCTAAGGCTTCCTCCTTAGTTTTGTACATGGTAGAGTGGTGGTTGGGAATGCCAAGTGCTTCTTTGATGGCATCCTCTCCAAGGTAGGCCAACACTCTTCCATCAGGTGCCTCGACTTGTCTTTCCTGAATGTTGTAATGTTTTGCACATTCTACCATTAGCTCATAACACTGCATTGCTGGAGGAAATCCAGCTGCTTGGACAATCCCGTATTGCATAATCTTACGTGCAAATGGTGAAGGGAGACAATCATCTGTCCTGTACACCACCTTCTTGAAATCTTCGACGTCAACATGGCCAAGGTCAGTATCACTGACTTTTTACCACTTTGTCTGAATCTTGGAATCCAACTTTGGGCCCTTGTTGTTAAACTTCATCTGCACTTTTCAAGAAATTCCCCCTTGAGTTGTCATCAACTATCTGAAAAATATGGAAAATTCCTAAGTTAGAAAATAAAAACTTGATGTCTACTTGACAAATTTTGAAAGATAACTCCGATTTTCTGATTGAATTCTTGAAATCAGGTTCAAAATCATACTGAGTAAAGTCTGAAAAAAGAAAATCAGATTAGTAAAACCTTGGAAATCATGAAATTAAGTTAGAAATGAAAATCAGACTTGAGAACATTCTGAAATTTGAAATCAGACTTAGAAAAACTCTTGAAATCATGAAATTAAGTCTGATTTGTAAACTTTTTCCCTTCAAAATTGAAAAAGCACAAAAAAGCAGTGTGGTTCTCTGATGAATTTTGAAAAATTTGTTAAGGAAAACCATGTGCAGGTCTGAGAATCAGAAATTCGGACTCAAAAGAATTTTGAAGAGCTGGAATTTCAAAATTCTGCTTTGAAAAATGTTTCTAGACCTGTAAATCTTGAAGAAAATTTTCCAAATTGCCTTCAACTGTCTGAATTCCTCCTTGAAAATGTTTGAACCTGCAATTTCACCTTAAATTCGCCTAAATTTTTTTTGAAGAGATGCTTGGAAGAGTTTGAAATCCCAAGCTTGAGAAGAAAGTTGTGAATAGTGATTTGCCAAAGCCTATGTTTATAGGGAGTTTGAACTCTTCTTGCCTTGTTTTTTGTGTTTTAATGAGTTTTATTGGCAATGTATGCGGTCATGTTTTGCTCTCCAAATCGAGCCTTCCTCTATTTTTTTGGTTTTTCATCTAAAACTTATGGCAATTCTCTTTCTTTGCTTCCTTCTAGAAGCCTTCCTTGAGCGAACCCTTTGCTATAATTGTTTTTATTAATGCTAGGCAAATTCTTTTCTTGTTTTAATTGTTTTGTTTTGTTTTTATTAATGCTAGGCAAATTCTTTTCTTGTTTTAATTGTTTTGTTTTGTTTTTCCTTTCTTTCAATACTTTGCTAAGCATGACTTTGGGCAAATTCTTACATGTGCTTAGCTTTTTGTTTTAATCGATTTCCATTTTGCCCAAAATTTTCAAATTCTTTAACTTGGGCGAATTTCTCCTTGTTTTTCAATTCTTTTTGCTTTATTCTCTTTTCAACTTAGCCAAGTGTAAAGCTCCATAGGTGAATTCTTTCATGTGCCTGGCTTTTTTGTTTTAGCCATTTCCATTTTGCCCAAAATTTTCAAATTCTTTCTTTTCCCTTAAACAAATCCTTTTTGCTTTATTGATATTCAAACTTTATTCTTGTCCACCAAGGGCGGACTTCATGATAGCTTACGGAACTTTTCTCATGAGGTAGGGCGGACTTTGTATGTTGACAAGGAAGATTACCAACCTCCTTAGGCGGACTTCACACTTAGATAGGAAATTTTATCAAGCCAAAACACTTAGCTAAATCTTCTCTTCCTCACCTTGGGCGGCCTTGATGTTGACTTCGAAACTTCACCCTTCCCTAGGCAAACGTCACGATTGCTTTAGAATTTCTTTCATCTTGGAGGGCGGACTTGATGATGTCATAAGGAACTTTACCCCTTGCCTAGGGCGGACTTGCCATGAGGTTGAGGAACTTTGTCATGAGGTAGGGCAAAGTTGCTAGGTGCTTTGGAAATCTGCCATGCTTAACCAAGATTTCAAACTTTTCCCCTTCCAAGTGCCAACACTTAATCACTTTTCACACCCCCTCCTTGGGCGGCCTTCACACTAGGGCAGGAAATTTTATCATGCCAAGGGTGGACTTTGCTTGTGATGAAGGAAGTTTTTACCATGCTAAGAGCAGACTTTGCATGCTCAGAGGGAACTTTTCATGCTACCTAACTTGTCATGTGGTTGAGAAGTTTTCACCATGCCTTGATCTTCACTTGAAAGTTTTCCTCTTTCCAGGTGAACTTCATGATTTGAAAAAGGAATTCCATGATTTTGATTCCAAACTTAACCATTTCCTCAAGATCTTCAACTAGCTTTTCAGGAATACATCTTTGGATTTTGACAGCTATTTCACACTTGGTTTGTTCTTGGATGAATTCTTCCGACTTGACACTTCTCCTAATCCCGAAACCATCCCTAACCCCAAAAAGAGCAAAAAAGCAACTCTCTAAAAAAACAACTTTCTATTTTTTTTAAAAAGCAGACCAAAAAAGAAAGTTCCCGGATTGGTCCCAAAATGACAAAAACAAAACTTTCTAAATTTTAAAAAAAAAAGCAAAAAAGCAAATTTCCTAAAAAGTAGGAAGTTGTCATAATTGACTTCGAGAAATTGCGATTTTACTCCTTCAACCTATCTGAACCCATCTACAACATCAAAACATTGATTCAGCCATTCCTTCACTTTTTTGACTTAGACGACTTGTCCAAATTTCACAAAACTTGACTCATTTCTGAGGCTTAGAGACTAGAGACAAAACCCTAAGATGATGAAACCCTAACCTAAAAAGCAAAAAGAGGGGGTCCCCATTTGCAATGGGGCAATGTGTGATCATGTCACAATAGGTCTCAAGGCTCAATTGGCATGAAAGGGATCTAGGGCACAAGCCACAAAACCTACAACCAATTCCCTATCAAAGAACACCTAAAAAATATGAATTCCAAGAAGGAAGAAAGAATAACAAACTTAAAAAAGGAAAATGAGCAGTTGAAAAAAAATAGTTGGCAATAGAGAAGAATAAGATGAAGGACAAAGAAAAAGAGTTTGACACCTTGAAGAAGAAATTAGATGAGATCTGGTCTCTGGTCGAACAAATAATAGAATGCAGACCCTTTACCAAGGTCTGCGCACTTTATTTAATAAAGAAATTGTACAAATATTGGTTGGTGAAGGTAATCTCAAATCTCTCTTTTGATTTTCATAAGCCAAGGGTTTTTTGTAGCATGTATTTTTCTAGGTCAAAGAGAGAGGGATAAAATATAAGAATTCTACCAGCATGACCATTCCTCCCGCTTGAGACAAAGTGGGACCCCAATGTAACGCCCACAAACATGCATTTCTCATTGTTGTGCAATTTTCTATTGGAGTTTTTATGGGATGTAGTGTAGTCATTGGTCATCACTTTTTGATGCCAAAATATATAATTCAGCTTCACAACTTTCACTGATAATGAGATGTTAATTTATGTATTTCAATGCTTCTATATTAGTGATTTGATTAATGATTAAAGGTGATTTCATCATGCATCTTTGTATTATCCTAATTATGTTAAAATTCAAGGATTGATATCGTATTGTGGTTTATATATTATGAATTGCAAGACGTATGTGCCTTGCTTGATTTACATTCATGTGGGTCACTTACCATGTTTGTGCTTTAACTATCATTACATGGATATGCTCAATGGGTAATTGAGTGTACAAGACAAGATAAAACCAACAGTGGTTAATATCAGAGCTGAAATACATGGTTATGTTTGACTAAATTTGTCTTCCTGACAATGTCCAAAATTGTTGCATGGCAAAAAGGTAAAGGTAATTTTTTAGGTCACTAACAAGTGGGATACCAGTTCCACTATGAGACCCCTTATCACTCAATGAGGTATAAAACCTTACCCTTGTTTGGATTCAAGCATGTGACCCCTATGGAGTACACATATCTTCACCATTAGGCCAACTATAATTTGTGCAAGATTGTGAAAGCAAACAATTCTGTTCCAAACACTATCCAAGAAAACTAGTTGTGCCCAAATGTAATGAATTATCTAGAAAGCTCAATAATAAACAAAGCTTTGAAGTTCTTTAATCAAATTAATACAGGAAAACTAAAATAAAGATAGTTCACGACTTCAAGTTAATAATCAGCCCTAAATTGAAATGAGATTCAAGAGAAATAATATTATTCATCAAAACAAATGAATGGCAGAAGAAAATGGTCCTTGAGTCGAATATTTTCTCATTAGCACCAGAAAAAAGTCCCCCATCCCTTTATTATGTAGGCCCATCTATCCGTTGTGTATTAGGTTGCAATTTCCCACCAAAGGGAATATGATTTCAATCAAGATTTTTCCCCTCCCATCAAAAAGATGAAGTCTTTGCATGTAACCAAATAGGCCAGAGATCTAGTTATATGTACAGAACAACTATATCTCTTACTCTTAGACCCTTATGACCAATTGGATCCACCACCCTTTATAAAATATGCTTGGTGGGAACATAGATAGTACAGCTTGCAAGGTTTTCTTCCCTTTACCACATTCTTAGGGCTGATGCATCTCTCTTTTTTCCTTTTCTAAAGGACCAAACAAGTACATATGTTACTCAAACGCTACAATTCTTTCCATTTTTGGGTGTCTGATGTTGAGTTCATGACCTATTGGGTTATATTTATAGGGAATGATGATCATTTCACCATTATTGATCTCATCTTAATAGTGCCCCACACCCCTGCCCCCTGCCCCAGGAAAAAGGGAAACTGATCCACACCTTATTTTGAAGAGACGCATCTAATCCTCAAAACTTTAACATCCCACTGGAGATAAAATTGTTGCAGAGTTATCTTTTGACTTCTAGGGACTCCCTATAGTAGAAAGAGTGTGAGAGATCAAGCGATGGCCATAATTGTCTTCAATTGTAGCATTTTCACATCTTTTTCATAACTAATCTATACCTAAGTGACTCTCAAAATAATTTGCACCTTTTAGTGCTTCCTTTAGAAATATCCTTCTTTACCTTGAAAGTGCCAATGTGTATGCACATCACATAAATACTTTGGAGCTAAGCATACACATACCACAAGCAAACAAATAGGGTCACATCAGGCTTTTCACAAAGCATAACATTACACAATGAGTTGTGCAATGTAAGAAAACAATCTGCTCCATCTTCACAATCTGCATAAGACTGAGTAATAATACCATGAAATGCTGGATAAAATGCATACAATACAAATTTGTTTGCCCACTTATTGATTTGCAAATTCAGGCAAGAACTTCATTACCCAGAGGGGATATGAACCAGTTGATCCAAATGATCTTACCTTGTCCTTGCATTGTCTCTTTTGTGAATTTAGTTGAATACAAGCTTCCTCTAAACATCTCAATGATGACTACCGTTTCAACAAATAAAATGTACACCAAGAAAACAAACAGAAAAGAACAAACCAAGCAAATTGAACAATCAAATCATTACTAGAATTTAGATTATAAATTAAAATAGAGTAATTATCAGTAACATATTTATCTGACAATGAACTAACCCCAAAATTGAATTTGAATGCCTTGATGACATCAATGTGACATCAACATGGAAGATTCATTGAATGTTTATGGCAATTCCTCATCAACAATTAACTTTCAAGCAACTGAAATTGCAGAGAAAAAATTGAAGGGTGCTTGCCTGCTGACGTGCTGCTGTTAACTGAGCCAGCTCATCAGCTTCAGAATGTCTCAAAAACCATTGACCTAGAGCATGTTCCTTTGTATCCCCCCTTTTCTTCTCACTAAAATTGTCATTTGCAATCCCTGAAATGAAGAGCCTTTTATAATTTGAAAATGTAATAATACGATCTTAAAATTTAAGAACTGCGATATGTTTTATCTGTTTGCTAGACAGCTAAATATACAGTAGAACTAATAGAAATCCAATGTCCTTGTGTTACATCAAAGTAAAGGAATAAACCAACCCGAAGGAGGTGGTAAGCTCAACCCAGTTGATGCTCCAGATACAACTATTGCTGGATGATTGCCAGCCCGCAAATAGAAAGATTCTGTAGGTTGTGCGATGACGATCTCGTCATATGACTCAATGACTACTGGTTTCTTTGTTGACTGTGGTCCAGATTCATCCTCAGGGTACAACTTTAGATGATGAAATCTGCTCATGAGAGAAGGTAAATCAATGAAAATAGAAATTGAAAATGGATATTTGTAAAACAAACACAGTTGTGACAGGAAAAAGAGAGTATAGACCACCAATCATGAGTTACACTGAGTTAACTTACAGCTCTATTTGCTTTTCTGCTACATCACTGTGGAAGTAGATAGTCATGCTTATCTCAAATTCACCCCACCCAGTTTCAGACAGCTCAAAAGGAGCAGCTTCAATAATCCTAGTTGGATTATTAAAGCTTGGGTGTAACTGAAAGACAACTCTTTTAATTGCGACCCCAAGATCCTCATTTGTTGCTCCACGAATATATACGGTCCATTTATGGGAGTGATACCTGTCAAAAAGAATGCAGAACTTTTTAAAATTGTCAGAAAGTGGCCCCACAGAAACTTCTCTTTGCAGCATTCATGTTTTCAAACATAGAAAACTTGAAGTTCTTAATGATAATCCATTACATGGCAAAGGGAAATATCAGAAGCATACAATTTAAAATTTAAAACAACAAAAAAAAGTATAGTGTAATGCTTATTCCAAAAGATGGAGCATCCATCAGACTGGCAAAAGGAAATTATAGAAGTGTAAAATTAAAATAAAGATGAGAAAATTATTCATCTCAAAGAAGAAAACACTCACTCATCTGCCTTTTTACCCAGCCAGAATGATACTGTTCCATAAACTATAGGTATAGCTATCTCCACATCCTTCACCCTTCTTATTTGATTCTGCAAATTCTAGCAAGCCACGCATCAAAAAATAAGTATCCTCTATTATAATTATTCTTCATCAAAAAACCCATAATTTCATCACCTAAAGGCTAAAACCTTGCAATCACAGCAAGTGAAAGGTATTTCACAATGCACATATATAATAGACCATCATTATCGTCAAATGTATAGCTGCCAAAGGAGCATATAAGATGCAGTATCTCTGTAATCTAGGACCCGAAAGAACCAACACCAAACACATGGAACATGGCTGCAAAATGGGGGTATTTACCCCTAGCAAAGTATGCCAACTAATTTGATGTGATAGAAGGAATCCAGTCTCAAGCTACCCGAACAGGAGATTGAAAAAAATGCTAAAAGTGTAGAAAACACTGCACTAGATTATCAGCCCAAGTAATCATGTAAAATGTGTAATTAGAAACCCAAGTGCATATCCTCTAGGCTGTACTTATGATCCTATTTGAGCCTATCAAACCATCCATATTAACAATTTCGATCACAATGCACATAAATAATAGACCATCATTATCGCCAAATGTATAGCTGCCAAAGGAGCATGTAAGATGCACAAATAGTATCTCTATAATCTAGGACCCCAAAGAACCAACACCAAACACATGGAACATGGCTGCAAAATGGGCGTATTTACCCCTAGCAAAGTATGCCAACTAATTTGATGTGATAGAAGGAATCCAGTCTCAAGCTACCCGAACAGGAGATTGAAAAAAATGCTGAAATTGTAGAAAACACTGCACTAGATTATCAGCCCAAGTAATCATGTAAAATGTGTAATTAGAAGCCCAAGTGCATATCCTCTAGGCTGTACTTATGATTCTATTTGAGCCTATCAAACCATCCATATTAACAATTTCGACCAGAATGCAAGTGATTCTGTATAAGATCATAAGTACCTGTTAAAACCTATTGCCAATTAATAGAAACTTTTGCGATTATTCTTGAGGTCATACTTATGTAACTATTAAAGCCTATTGCCAAAAAAACAAAAAACTCTTACAGCCTATCAAATCATCCAGCATGAACTTGCAACATAATGTTTAATGATTGGATCAATGAAGAGGGCAATTTCAATCAACATCTTGGTATCTTCATTTCTTTAGTCAAATAAAGATGGAATTTACCTAGGTAATGAAGCAACAAATTAGGAATACACACATATCTTTATATGAACATGAGGTTTTCACAGTACAAGAATGAGTAAAAAACTTTGGGTAAAAAACTCTATGCTTATTTACAACAATTGTTTCGATCGCACTACATGATCCATCATCGAGATAAGAAAAGTGATTAAGGATTGCAGTGCTAACCCAATAAATTATAATAGACATCAAAGAAATGCACAAAAACCCAAGAAAAATAAATTGATAATGGAAAAGGTGGCAGATAAAAGTCAAGGACAGCATCCCAAAGGGTTTGACGTAAGAACTCATACATGGATTTGACAGAGGGAAAAGAGAGAAGTAGAACTCAGACACAAGAAAGGAGAGACGAGCAGCATAGTAAATGGTATAGTCATCATCAAAGTGGATTGTGGCATGTCTTATGCTAGCAGACATGGTGGGAAAGAAGGGGGATGAATGGTGAGAACTTGAATGGAGTATGGATGTCAAGAGGGCATGGTCGGGGATGGGTAGCTGACTGTAAACAAGAAAGCTATAGATGTTGAGCATGAGGGAATTTCTAGGGACAACATAGTCCATAATGCTCACACCATTGCCATGGGGAAAACAAGAGAATCTACTAAAGTCAAGGAATTGAGGAAGCCCATTAAGAATGTGCAGACTTTGGGACTCTCCCAACAGGTGGTGGTGTCTCCCATAGGACATAATTGTAGAGCTCTCGCTGGCAAAGTCTCTCTATAAACCAAATTTCTCAAGATTCAACTCATGAAGACATAACTCATCCTGTGCAAGGTCATGAATAGGTGTTTGAACTTTGAAGGTTTATAATATGGGCATTAAAATTGCCCATTAGAATGATATCACCAATAGTGGAGTATTGATAGATCTCTAGATACAATTCAAGGTATGGGTCCCCATTAATGTGAATGCTGAATGGAGACGTGGAAGGACAAAATAGCAAACAGCTAGGAAGACATCCCAAAAAGAAGGTGTACCACTCTAAAGTCTAAACCTATAGCCACAAGTATCTAAAGTGGACATCAAAAGCCATAAGTGAAACTCTAAACTTATAGCACATGCACTTGAAATCCTCTAAGTTAATTTATGTAAACCTCTTCTTCTATATTGCTATTAAGAAAGATTGCTTTTGCATCCATCTAATATAAGGGCCAACCAAAATGAGAAGAGACACGATAACTCATATAGAAGTATACCTAGCAACTAGAGCAAAAGTTTCATAATAATCAACTCCCTCTTTCTAAGAGAACCTATGTGCAACAAATCTAGCCTTGAATTTCTCTATGCTCCCATTTAATGCATGCTTCATGTTGTACAACTACTTTGTATCGAATCACTGATTTTCTTTCAGGTTTGGGCACAATCTCCCATACATCATTTTGACTAATGGCGTTACACTTTTCTACCATGGCATCTCACCATACTATGTGTTAGTCTCATTATAACTTGAAGGCCCAATATCAATGATGGAAGACATTAGAGAAAAATAATTGGGAAACTTCTTAGGTGGATGATTCGCCCTAAAAAGAATTTTTCAGTGCTCCAACTTGCTCTTGTGCCTCCTACAATGTTTGAGCCAGCCATTTAGGCTTCCTGGCTATTTTGGAAAAGGCTGAGGTTTCTTCTTCCTTACTAGAACCCAGTTAATCAGCAATTCAGACCTATTGTACTTTGCTGATCAAAACATAAAATAGTAGCATGTATATTGACCTCAACCTCCATGGAAGGCTCCTAAGGCTTAGAGGACCATGCATGCTTATCATACTTAACATCTATGCTCACTACAATCTTTCTTTGTTATGAAACATAAATTTCATAAACCTTGGAAGACTCATTGCAACCCACAAAGACACCATTCAAGTTGAGCATTCAAAATTGATCCTAATCTCTTATGGCACATGAATATAAATAGGTCCTCCAAACACCTAAAAGTGAGAAACATCAAGTTTCTCTTCAATGAAGGCTTCTTTTGGAGTCTTGCCCTTCAACACTTTGTGACGACACCTGATTAATAAGTATAAAGCACAACTGCTTGAGTGTATCGAAGTCATGAATCATAGACTTAGTCGGCACTTTGATAGAAATATTCTTCATCCCTACAACCTTATTCTACTAAGGGTTATACTGCCAGTCAACTCCCTTTTGATCCCTGCATCTTTACAGAATCAAATTCTTAGGAAATATTCTCTTCTTCATTGTCAAACTTCAAAACCTTTGTTGTCCTCGATTTCAGCATGGCCAAAATCGTTAGGCAACCCTACGAAACTGGTCCGTTTCGTACATTATGGTCTCCGGGAGAGCTTAATCGACTTCGTCGGTTAGTTCATTTTGTTTCTTGTTTTCTGTTTTTAACGTTTTTCTAGTTCCCTTAAGTTTGCAGTTTTACTTGCAAAGTCCAAACTGCAAGGTCTTTTCTTTACTAACTGCACATCGGACTTTAAAGTCCGATGTGCGTTTATCTTGGTCTAAACCTGCAGTTCGGACTTTAAAGTCCAACCTACAGGTGGTCTTTGCCTGCAGTTCGGACTTTAAAGTCCGACCTACAGACTGCTTGTTTGGGCAATACATGTCGGACTTTAAAGTCCGACATGCAACTGCGAGTTGTAATTAATGACGCATTAATTGATTAATTAGGGTTTTGTTTAATTTCTTTTTAAGTTATTTTTGAGGTTTTTGTTCTTCATTGTGGTTTGTCTTCTTCTCCGCGCACCCTCCTCTGCTTTTGCTCGTCGTGTTTCGGATTTTCCTTGCTCCATTGTCGGATTTTTTTCCATCATCAGTGAAGCGGAAGAGGTAGGGTTTGTGTTTCTTTTGTCTTTCCGGGTTTCTCTTTTAGGTTTGCGTTTTTGTTGTCCTTCCTTTTGTTTTTTGTTTTTTTTCGAGTCTTGTTTTAAGAGGCAATCGGACTTTGTAGTCCGATTGTCTCCCTTGTTTCAGAGGACAATCGAACTTCAAAACCCGATTGCCCTTCGAAGTCCCCCTTCTCCAGCCGCATACCGAACTTTAAAATCCGGTATGCAGCTGGATTGAAGGATCTCCGCATATCGGATTTTAAAGTCCAATATGCGGGATCATAACCTTCGCATATCGGACTTTAAAATCCGATATGCGGAGAAGGATAGGTTGACATGTCGGGTTTTAAAACCCGACATGTCAACCAATTGTTTTTCCCTTTGTAAGCACATCGGACTTTAAAGTCCGATGTGCTTGTTTTCACCCCCAACACATCGGACTTTAAAGTCCGATGTGTTATTGACTTCCCTGGATTGACACTTCAAACTTTAAAGTCCGATGTGTTGATGACCCATCTCGGATTTGCACATCGGACTTTAAAGTCCGATGTGCAATATGTCGGACTTTTTTCCCCGACCTGCTGTTTTTGGCAATTTTACTCCCAAGCCTGTTTTGAGTCCCGTTTTTCGATCCGTTTGAGAAAATTGATTTTGATAAGGATGAATAGCTAATCATCAGTGTTGAATGCAGTCATCATGAATGTCAAAGCTTCCTCACAACAAGCCCGAGTCTTCTTCAGGTCAGTTGGAATCTTCTCCAAGTAAAGCATCATCAAGAAAGATGAAATACAAGTACGACAAGTACTTGAATCTGTATCCAGAGAGTTCAGTAGACTCAAATATCAAAGAAATCAGAGACACTAAAATTGGTCATGTAGATATGCAAGAATTTGTTGACTAGGTTCAGAAGGCACTTGCTCGTCTAACCAGTTTAATCAAATCTGAGCTGCATAAGTATGCATCTTTCCCTGTTGCGGCTCATGATCCTGAATTTGTACTGGCAATAGCTGATCACTTTGATCCAAACACAAGGCAAGTAAAAGATGAAGATCAAAATGTCATCATGACCCTAGACAGTGTATTCTTCAATAGTGTCTTCAAAGGTTCATCAGTTGAAGAAGTAGCTGATATTTCTCAAGAGAGTGCTCAAGAGTACTATGAGAAACATGAGGATAAATGCAAAAAGGTGATCAATACTGTTTATCTCTCTGCTGCAAGGAGTTCCCTCACCTCATGATGGCCTAAGTCCTTCCACAGGAGCGATTTTAATGAGGAATATAACGACATGGTCACCATGTTATCCAGAGTGGGGGTTAAAAGACACTCGTTATTTTCAAAACTGGATGTCTTATTACATAAATATAATCAGAAAGAGGGCCGCGAAAATCGATTGGGGAGAGCAGATCAGTGATGCGCTTTGTGCTCAATTGAAGGAGGTCAAGGTGACACTGAAGTTTTACATGACCTCGTACCTGGTCTACACAGCTGCTTCAATGAGGCAATATCCAGGCTTGTCTACCAAGGGTGACAGGAGAGTAGTGCCCGTCTAGGAGTATTATGATCAGCTTACCATCAAGAATCAAGGTAGCCACTATAGGAGAGTTAATGATGCTTTCTTTGTTGTGTGGAAATGTATGTTTGATAAGGGCCTTCAAAAGCAGAGATTGTCAGAGGCCACCTACAACAGGGTATCTCATTATGGTTGTGTTTTTCTTCAATTTCCTACATTCACCTACATCCGAATCGGATGTTTTTCGGGAGAGCCCTTTATTCTACCAAGGTTCCCCTTTAGACAAGATCATTCTTATGGAGTTGTGCAGGCAATTGATTAGTGTGCATGAGAAACAATCACAAGCACATAAGATTGGGCTGAAATTTCCAGAATCAATCGGTAGGTACTTAGTACTAACCAACCCTAAAGCTAAGAACATGGAAGAAGAAATGCAATGGAATACCATGCGAAGATTCAAGGCACGAAACAATTTTGACTTTCGTGGCATAAAGAGAAAACTCGGGAGGAGTTATACTCATGTCTATAGGTTTGAGGATGTTTGGGCAGATTGTCAAAATGAGGAGGATATAAGAAGGATGGATTTCAGTCGTCTTACTTTGGAACAAATTAAAATTTTGGATTTAGCTAAGATCCCAATGACCATGGAAGACACAGATGACATAGTGGACCCTGTTTATTATGAGAAGAAGATTGTTGACTCCCCAATTCCACTTGTGCAATTGTCGAAGAAAGAAAGCAAATCTATTACTCAGAGGATCTCTCCTATCTTAGCAAACACCAATGCTTGGTTGCTGAAAAAGAATCTCAGGATGAAACAGCTTCCTGCTAGTTCAGGAGATGATGACAACAGTGATGGCCCATTAGGCAAGACAACTACAGCTGAAACAAGAACAAAGAGCAGGGCAGACCCACAAGCACTATCCTCAGCTCCTGTGGTACAATCGAAAGGTAAAGGACCCAAAATCAAATTTACAGTTAAAGGGTCGAAGAAGGGTGAATCATCATCCACATCACAGGAAGCGGTAGCGAAAGAGCCAGAACAACCGCCTGCCAGTGAAGTTGGAAAAGGAAAAGAGATTGAAGAAGGTGAAATTCCTCAACAAGAGGAAATACAGGCAGAAGAAGTATCACACCCAACTGAAGTTGATGCCCCGATTACCTCACAAGTAATCGTCCACTCTATTGAATCTGACTTAGACTCTGACCAAGAGGATGAGGATTTTCGAGAAGATGGAGATCTGAGTATGGGCATGACGCAATCAGAGACCGTTGGTCAGTTTTTCACAATAACCAACTTCTCTAATTTAGATGATATCCCTTCATCTACTTTTGAATCCGCAATGATGGATTTTAATGAAACCTTGGAAGATGCACTTGCAGAACAGGTTTCAGTAGACTTACCCGTCACTACCACCACCACCACAGCAATTCCTCCATTGGTAAGTGCTGAAGTTACATTCACGGCACCCTCAAATCTCCCATCTATAACAAAAGAGGTAGCAGCAACAAATGCCCCGCTAGATACCTCAATATCAGCACCATCAGTAACACTCACAACTGCTCCAAGCTCCAGTCAACTTGCTCCCGAAGCTTCAACTCAAAATCAGCAAGGAGCTACTACTCCATCAGCCAATCCAGAACTACCCCCTTGGATGGAAGTAGAGGCCCCTAAAAGGAAAAAACAGGTGATCTCTCCAGACGAGTTTGACTTTGAACTTTTGGTTCCTCCAAAGCCTAAGGGAACAAAAAAGCCAAAGACGGTATCTCGGGTGGTAGTAGACCCGGCTTCTAAGAGAAAATATGCTGAAGTTATGGTGCCATCGTCAAACAAGAACAAAGGCAACATAAGATCTGAAGATTATACCATGCAGGTCGTAGAGCTCGGGGTAGAAACACGTGAGAGTGTGAAATTGGATTCACAGACAGCCTTTAATTCCTTGTTGAGAAGATTGGATCAGGAGAGGGATGAGAAAAGTATCTTGAAGCAGAAGTGTGAACAGTTGACCAACGTTCTTCTAAAGGTAACACAATCTTCTCGAGAGGTTGAACCCATAGGATCCTCAATAGATACCGAAGCCCTCAAGAAGATTGAACAGGTGGGAGCTAAAGGCCGAGTGATGGATGAGTGGATATCACGACTAAGGTCGGAAGGCTCTCATCTTCTGAGCTCAACAATGGGACTATTGTCAGATTATGAAGTGATCCAGAGTCAGATGCAAGGACTCAAAACCTCTTTATCACAGGAGATTGAGGAAGTTGTGAAAAGTAATACCTTGTGGAGCAAAATGGAGGACTTCAGGATAGATGTCCTAGTTGAGAATAAGGTAATTCCCACAAGGGAGAAGTACATCCAAATCTTATCTTTATTATCTCATAAGAAAGAGACAATGAAGTTAATGATTGCGGAGCTGGACTGGGAGAAAAAAGAAGGTGATGACGAGGTTGACCTCATTTTTGCCAAAGTTGGTGATCTCCCTTGCTATTTATATGATGGCGATCAAAATCTCATTACTGCTGAAGTTGTCATGCAAGAATTCCTTTCCTTGATGGCTCAATGCGCGGGACAAGATTTCTCACTTGATACATTTGATAAACTGTTAGAAATCAAGGTCAGTTTTGAAGTCCTCGCATCCATGCTGAAGGATGTTAAAAAGAAACAGGTGAAGATTCAAGATGCAATTTCCCGCGTCCAAGTCATCACAAGTTCTACCTCGATGCCGAATGAAGCAGAGATGAAAGCCATCCTTGCTAAATTCGAAGATTTCCAGAAATCCAATGAAGAAGAGAATCAAGAATGAAGTACACCCTTTTGGCAGCTTTTCTTCATGCAGTTGCACCGATAGATGTTGTCAATTTTTGTGCAGCTGCACGTTTTCTTTATGTAGTAGTTATAGTAAAATGGGACTGTGCAGTTGAATAAGTCAACTGTGCCCACCTTTTTCTCAACTTCTTTTCCTATACAAGGAGGACCTCTTTTGTAAATATTTTATCTTTTTCATGCTTAGCAAAACTGCGCAAATTTTTTATCCCAATTAAGACTTTGGGCTTTTTGTGGTGAAAATCCTATCAAACGAATAAAGAAAACAGTTTTGTTGATCACAAACTTTGTGTTGTATCAAGAAAATCGTTTATATAATTTAATGTTCCTATGTCCATTGAATATATATCATCTTTACTTCTTTGATCTTTAAGATATTGCTACGTGGTTAGAGAGCTCTCAAATCTTGCAAAGTAGACTTTGTGCTCTTAGCATACTTGAGAAATCTGCTGATAAATTAAGTAACTTGTGGTAAGCTTTGTATTGCTGTAGTTATTTGTAGTTTAATGGATTAGAAATCTATACTTGAAGACTTTGAGCTTTAAGCTAAGTTTCTAATTGTTTAATTTGTAACGATCAGTGTGAATTAGTGTTACCTTAAAGGAGACTTTGTGCTGCTTAATAGTAACTCTTGGTGTAGTTTATTAGATTAAAAGTTCTTTTCTTTAAGTATTTGAAGAGGTAGAGAAATTGTAACTAGGTGAAGGGAGAATACATAAACTCTGAAAAAAAAGAGTTATATGCCCAACACCAACCCACAAATTTAATTTCTTATTAATTAGAGGAGAAATTTCATAGGAAACCTCAACTTGATGAGAGGAGAGATTAATTTCTCAGCATAGCATTGTGTGAATCATATATTTTGTCATTAGTACGCTGGTGACAAAATATTCACCCAACAACCTTGATCCCTACCTATCTGATTTTCCACAAGAGATTTGAATTCTTGAAATTTCCCTAAGACATCATCTTTTGTCTTCATAAAATAAATGCAAGATTTTCTTGTAGAATCATCAATGAAGCATAATTAATATTTCCATCCAACGAGGTTGTTGGCATAGGTCTACAAACATTTGAATGGATCAAATCTAGGATTTTTCTTAATTCATGTTCACTGCTGAAAAAAACAATCTTGATGTAAATGCCAAGTGCATTTCCCTTGCACACACTAACTTTTATACCTTAAAATCAAGAAACCTTGGCACCATATTCTTCACTAGAGTTAGAGGTCCATAATGCAAGTGGCCAAATCTTTTGTGCCAAAGCTCACACAATTTTTCGCTGTCATGTATCAAGGTTTTTTGATTAAATGGATTATTGATCACCTGTAAAGGCCTTCTTCAAGAACACCTTTGGACAATATTTGACCCAGATCTTGGCTATGAGTTATGATGATAACTTGATGATCAAACTCAACCACACAACTTGAATTTGTCATGGCCGAAAATTGTAACGTCCCCATTTGCAATTTACCTCAATTTTAGACCTGGGACAACATTTTCGACTTAAAGTGAGAATTGTAATACATTTATAAATATAACTTTCTAAAGATATTTCATTACAATATTTAACTTTAAATTCTAAGAATAGTTTGGGAGATAGAACGTATCTTTCTTTATTGTAATAACTTTCCCTTGGATTGTCGTGTCAAAGATCAATAAACTTAGATTATGTAATTGGTGTGGGAGGAAGGGAAGAAGTCCATCTATGTAATTGCCGAATGTCTTTGTATTAATGAGAACTAAGTTTACTTCCAATCTTAGAGATTCTATAAGTAATAACTCTGATATAATGTCTGATCTGAATTTGATGGACTCAGATTCCTTATGACGTTGATTACGATATAATTGCCTAAAGTACAGTTCTAAAGACTTCTATAATCTCCCTACAATCTCTTCATAAAATGTGCAACTAATCTCCTTCTCAAGTCTGCCTTAACCTGATCATAAATATGCACTTCTATCTTTTCATATTCTCTTTCTCAAATTTATTAATTAATGTACGTCCTTCCCTTCATTGATAAGAAATGTCTCTATGTCTTCAGTTAAGGTTTTAATTCTAAATAGAATCATTGTATCCAATAATCAGTGCATCAAATAATTAATGACCGTGTCTCTTGCACCCCTCCCTTACCTCAGATCGAACCTTTCTGTTGGATTAATAATGCTTAACCAATGCAATTTATTAATTGGATTTGTGAGGGATGATCACTTGCTAATCGAGTGGTAATATTGCTTTTTTATTATATGTATTATATAATATAATCACTGCTTCCTGGAGATGTATTGATGTTCAATCATAACTAAACTGCATCTCTCAACCAAGTCGATCGTCAAACATATTAATTACTATTCCTTATGGTTCACTGCGTATTATGTCTTATGAAGTCCGCTTTGTCAGACAGAATTGCTTCTTTCTAATGTTTTCTTGTTGTGAGTAATAAATAGAAATATAATTGCTTGCCTTACGGAATTCTCATTGCTGCATATTGGAGATCACTGCTTTATTTATCATGGAGATCGTTGTCATATGGATGGTCCCACCTTTACACATAATTGTTGACAATATAATTAAGGAATGCCACTATATGCGAAATGGTCTTCTAATTTTATATCGGCATATATCTCTCATGTCTGCAATGCTTCATTGTTGACTAATGAATTGAAAGCTATCCTTAAAGGTAATACAAGGAGCTTTCTCGATATTAACCATATTTGACAAAGTCTTGTTTGGGGACATCACAATCTCCCCTCCTTGAATTTGCTTGCCCACAAGCAATCTTAAATCATCATGATTATTCCCAGATCTCAAATAAGTATGTAGAACACTCTAGCACATAGTCCTTGTTTCATGCGGATGCCACTGAAACTATCAAACTTCATTAATCTATGAAACAATTTATGCAATTTTTTATCATGTAAATTCCTAGGTCCTGATGGCTATAGCACCCACTGAACATAATGTAATTAGGTTGATTATCCATAATAATGATCTTGTGATGTCTAGCCCTAGGATGGATGATTCTAGGATGAGTCATCCAATGTTGTATGACCTCTTTATAAGTATGTCATTCGATGATATCAGCTCCTTTACTATATTTATCATAATTCATCTGAGGTCTATCAACCTTTGAGCCCCAATCAATTCCTGGATCCCAAACCATCCTTACGAGTGTACCCTCACATTGATGTTGCGTTGCTTTGATTTTAGTAATTTGATGATTCTTCCTCCAACCGAAATAGATGACATGGCTGGCCTCATCTTGACCCATGACAAGATTTGGTTCAACCATAGAATCAAACTGAGATCTAATCAACAGTTTGCTAGACAAAATGAACTCTTGTATGTAAATCCTGTATATAAAGCATAAGGAAAAATACAACTACATATTCATCTTCTAGAAAGGGTTAGATAAAAAATACTAAGATTAAAATATATAAAAGTTGGAGAGAGGAAGAAATAAAGGCCTGCTTGGAGCTGTTTATACACCAAGCCCAAGAAAGGTTGCCTTCTACAACCTTCTTGCTTCACCTAGCGGCTCACCAGCTCACCTATCAATTCTACTTCTCTTATTTATCAATTCTTGTGGTGAAGTGGGTAGGGAAAGCAACCGGGTTCCTTGACTCCTCCGTGTAAGGGCCACTCAAGCGTCGATGCCACTTTGGTCATCCAAGAATGGCTTACTTATGAGCCCCTCGTTACCCTATCATCGCATCCATACCCTTCCACCACAAGGATGCACTTATGAAGCAAACATAGATAAACATTATCTCGGGGAACATATTTCTTATTATAGTGAATGTGGCATAACTTGGATAAATTAATCATAACTTATTATAAGATGACAAATATAATTTCTTCCAAGTATATCATAACAATTAAGCATAAATTTTATACTTAGGGTTAAGCAACTACGTCTTATTCAATAATACAAGCATGCTAGAGTTTGGGAGGAAGAGACGGGATGGGTTTGCTTGGAGCCATTTCTACACCAAGCCCAAGAGAGGTTGCTTCTAACCCCCTTGCTCCACTTGGTGGCTCGTACTTGCTTTCCCATCAAGGCCTCATCACCCTGAAGGCACTTGCCATCTTGTGAAGTTGGGGCGTGAGAATGTAACCAAGTGACTTGACTCCTCTATTGTAAGGATCTGCTTTTAGGTCACTTACAAGCCCCTCGCGACCTCTTCATTACATCTCAAGGCCACTCCACAAGATAGGTTAGACACCACTATAACATATGGGAGTTGAAGAAAAGACATGAAGGGTTTGCGTGGAGCCATTTCTACACCAAGCCCAAGATAGGTTGCTTCTAAGCCCCTTGCTTCACTTGGCAGCTCATGCTTGCTGGCCCCTCAAGTCTATTTCCCACACAAACAACATCTTGTGAGTTTGGGATAGAGGATGTAACTAGGTTCCTTGACTCGAGGTCCTTATGACCTCTTACAAGCCCCTCAGCACCTCCTCCATTACACCTCATAGTTCATACCCTCTCCCACAAGATGAGCAAAAATCACATCTCTTTCTATTCTTATACTCTAGATCAAACACAGAGCATACATGAAGTAAACAATTGAATGCATGAAGAGACGGAGTATACACTTGAAAACATGAAGCATACACATGGATCTATGTAGGCATGAAGCATACACTCAAATACTCATATTGTTAATTTCCTTCATACGGATTGGAATGATTCATTGATTCATCTTTACCCTGCAGGATGGCAGGATCATACATCTGATACCACTATAATGTCCCCATTTGGGATTTACCTTAATTTTAGTCCTGGGACAACATTTTCGACTTAAAATGAGAATTGTAATACATTTATAAATATAACTTCATCGAATCTAAAGACATTTCATTACAATATTTAACTTAGAATTCTAAGAATAGTTTGGGAGATAGAACTTATCTTGCTTTATTGTAATAACTTTCCATTGGATTGTCGTGTCAAAGATCAATAAACTTAGATTACGTAATTGGCGTGGGACGAAGGCAAGAAGTCCATCAATGTAATTGCCGAATGTCTTTGTACTAATGAGAACTAAGTTTACTTACAATCTTAGGGATTCTATAAGTAATAACTTTGATATAATGTCTGATCTGAATTTGATGGACTCAGATTCAGTATGACGTTGATTACGATATAATTGCCTAAAGTACGGTTCTAACTTCTCTTGAAGACTTCTATAATCTCCTTACAATCTCTTCATAAAATCTGCAAGTAATCTCCTTCTCAAGTCCGCCTTAACCTGATCATAAATCTGCACTTCTATCTTTTCATATTCTCTTTCTCAAATTTCTTATTGAATGTACGTCCTTCCCTTCATTGACAAGAAATGTCTCTATGTCTTTAGTTAAGGTTTTGATTCTAAATAGAATCGCTGTATCCAATAATCGGTACATCAAATGATTAATAACCATGTCTTTTGCACCCCTTCCTTACCTCAGATCGCACCTTTCTGTTGGATTAATAATGCTATTTGTTAATTGGATTTGTGAGGGATGATCACTTGCTAATCGAGTGGTAATATTGCATCTTTATTATATGTATTATATAATATAATCACTGCTTCCTGGAGATGTATTGATGTTTAATCATAACTAAACTGCATCTCTCAACCAGGTCGATCGTCAAACACTCAAACATATTGATTATTATTCCTTATGGTTCACTGCGTAATATGTCTTATGAAGTCCGCTTTGTCAGACAGAATTGCTTCTTTCTAATGTTTGTTTGTTGTGAATAGACATATAATCGCTTGCCTTATGGAATTCTCATTGCTGCATATTGGAGATCGCTACTTTATTTATTATGGAGATCGTTGTCATATGGATGACCCCACCTTTACACATAATTGTTGACAATATAATTAAGGAATGCCACTATATGCGAAATGGTCTTCTAATTTTATATCGGCAGATATCTCTCATGTCTGCAATGCTTCATTGTTGCCTAATGAATTGTAAGCTATCCTTACAGGTAATACAAGGAGCTTTCTCAATATTAACCATATTTGACAAAGTCTTGTTTGGGGACATCACAAAACTAAAAGTAAATTATTTGTCAATCCCAAAACATAAAGAGTATCATTAAGATAAAGAATATCACTAAAAGCCATGCAGAAACAGATAGTTTCAATCCTTGTAACAGGATAAGGGGCATGATCACCGTTGGTCAACTTTTATGCTAGACTTCTGCTCTTGCAGTCCATTGAAAGCCTTCTTATTGAAGGTCATGTGTCTAAATGCTTTGTTATCCAGATAACACCCTACATTAAAAATAGTTTTGATGGATAAACATGAAACCATGGAACCATGGAAAAGGTAGTCTCAAGCTTGCATAAATGCTCATCCACTACCAAAGTTTCTGTACTCCTTGCAAACTGTTGTTGTTGTTGCTACTGGCTACTATTTGCCCTTCCCCTTCTTCTTCTTAGGACAAAAAAAGTACAGTGGTCAAACATTTGGCACTTGAAACACTTGATGTGACTTAAATCATTTTTCCCTTATTGAGAAAGATTGTATCCTTTTACTTTCTTTTTTGACCCTTCCTAAGTCCTTTCTTGCCACTTCTCTTCATCTTGCCAATGAGAGCTTGATTCAAAAATCTTCCAATTCAACTGAGGAAGCTTCAAGTCTGGTTTTTTCTTGAATAAAATTATCCCAACGCTTCTCATATGTGGGATGTTTCTCATGAGCACAAACACCCTAACCAAATGGTTCCTAGGATGAAAAGAAACTATTTAAAGTTGTGGATGCGAACTCTTCATCCTCCATCTGAATCTGAATTGATGCAAGTTGATTACAAATTGTGGGCTTACTTAGGTAGGTGGCTACTGTATCCGTTACTCATGCATATGGCATTGAGTTTGTTTAACAACCACATATTACAACAGATGTTCACACTCTGACAAAAATTGGTTGAGGCATATATCTCCTTTGTTGATTATTTTCGGTAATGTGAGGAATCAAATGATTCTTCACAGAATCCAAGATGATACACTTTGCCTTAACCATCTTGTCATGTTGATTCAACTCCACAAGATTAGTAGTTGTCAATACAATTTCCACTCTGCAACCTACACTTCCAACAAATAATATCTGAGGCTCCTTCAAGTGGTCACACTCTCTAAGATTGAGAGTAGTCATGCTTGCAGTTACTAGAATGTGCTGAAACTTAATAAATTAGCTGAAAAAACTCAAATCAGCATCCTAATAGGTACATCACACTGTGCAGCCTTTCATAGGTCCCAGATACTTAAATCACTGAAGTAAGGCACTAAAATTTTCCTATAATTCCCTATCACGAGCAGCAGCAAATTCCATTCACAAATCTAGATCTCAATAACAATGCTCTAATACCATGTTAACATTCAGCACATGATGTCAACTATCTTGGCCTTCATCAAACTCACAGCTGGAGTGCCTTAACCTGCATACACAGAAAACTAAAAGCATGAAAAACTAAAACAATAAGCTTAGATAAGAATAAATTTGTAATCCACAATATACTTTATTATTCTGGAAAATATCAGTAGCTTTTTTTACAATAGGGACACCTATTAGAATATATAAATATATAATATTACATCAGTGTATAATTATTAACAATAATAAAGTCTTATTATTATTATTATTGATAACATATGCAGTTCTGTTGACTAGTTCCTTTCTACCTGACATTTCTCATTATTTATTTATCACTATGAAATGCTAAATGATGCTCTCAAGTTCATTATGATATCAGAGAAATAATTGTTCTTTGCATGCACCATCAGCTCCACCTTCCTCTTCATTAGGGTATACACTTTCTTCTTCGCACTACTTGAGCAATCTCTTGGTAGAGCAGTTGCACTAAATTAAAATCCAGATCAGCTATACGAAGCTCATTGTTTTCCCAATTTATTTGGTATGTGCATGCTATCATGAAATATGACATCTTTGTTGATCATAACTGCACATTTAGCAGGATCATACACCTTGTAGCCCTTAATTCCCAATGCACATCCAAGGAGATGCACTTCTAAATTTTCACATCTAGTTTCTTCCTTCCTAATCAGGTATGTACACATATGCTGCACAGCCAAATACAAAAAGATGTGTTACTATTGGTCTGATCCCTAACAAAATTCTTCTGGAGTTTTTCCAATCACTATCTTGGTTGGAACTCTATTAACAAGGTATGATGCAGTCGCAGTTGCCCAAAAACTATTTGATAGTAAAGTATGGTTCAGCATGCTCCTTTCCAATTGTTCGACTAGAGTTCAGTTTTTGTGTTTAGCAACTCTATTCTATTATGGGTTGCATGGCAATGTCTATTGTCTTTGATTTCTTGCATCCATACAGAACTTTTAAACACTTTTGAGCTGTAATGTCCCTACCAAATATTACAACATATATGAAATTGTTTTCAATTTCCGCACACAGGCATTTTGTCAAACAGTCGGTGTCTGATTAATAACAGCTGCAGCTACTTATTTTAATCATAGAAATGTTGAAAAATAGTTGTCATGCATTCATTTCACTAACCATGGTTATTCAAATCTCAATAAATAAAATAGAAAAAAACTGTTAACAGTATCACATAGAATGCTAACGTAAATATCAGAAATACATATATAGACTGGGAATTAACTTCTGACCTCCAACTGAGCTGCTGGTAAAAACCTAGAAATCAGAGATAATATAAATTCAAAATCAGTGTCAGCTCCCAATATTCATAGTAGCCCCCAAACCTGTACAAAACCTTAAGAAACCTACTAAAGGTCGTTATCAACAATGTGGGAGGGAATTTATTCCCCAAACAAGGTGTATTGGCAGCCTAATTCTCCAAATGCTATGTCCAATTCCTAGCTGATGCAAAGGCTGCAGGTGAGTGTGAGGAAGGTTAAAAGCCTTCAATATCATGAATCGCCTCTCCCAATTGTATTTGATGCCTTTCTTGGATGGTACAATCACTTCCAAGGAAATTCAAATTGGTACGGCTAGGTTTTGGACTCCCAGCAATTAATGTATAAATTGTTTTTGTCACTTCAAAATGTCACCATCATTTTTATAACATATCTTCCAAAAACTAAAATCTTTAATTTCGATTTTTCCCAACACATTCTGATCGTCTAAAATCTGAAATTACCAATATTCCACCAAATTTCCAAAGAAAATGAGACAATATGTGCACCTGTGAACCCTGCCTAAGTTCACCTCAGATATTGGCTAGGAAGAATTTCTTCTCCTAAACCAACTTTCCCTTAGGGTTTTCGTCTTAAGGTTTAAACTTGAGCCAAATAACCAAACTCCACAACGAAAGATAACATTCTCCAAAGTTATGTAATTTTCATTTGCAATCCCCTTTTACATTGCATTTTCAAACTTTCAAGAAATCTTACTTTATTTGTCATAAAGTGACCCTTTTTATTTTTTATTGAGCCCCGAAATAAGTCACTTAGTTTTGTTTTTTTTGATAAGTCACAGCCAAAGAGGTATTTTTTAGCTTTTCCCTGTAGCTAAGAACCAGTCAAGTAGACTCAAACCCAAGACCTCCCATGTAGAAAGTTCGCAGCTAACCACTGCATTGTGGGTCATCCCCCGAAATAAGTCACTTTATTATTATATGTTCAAATTTATAAAAATAATTACCTAAACATAGTTGCCCATAAAAAAATAATTTAAGACAACTTAATTTAATCAAATAAATATTCCCTTACCAACATCCTGATTAGCCTATAGGAATTAAATAAGCTGAGGGTCTTCACCGAACACTCACTCCTAAGCATAGTTTGCAGACTCGGACTCAGAGAATACTCAGTAAGCCCAAAACATTTGACTCAGCAAATACACGACAAAAACTCGGCAACTTAGAAAGTACTAAAAAATAAAATTTATTAAATAAAGATTGATATCTTGAAAGAGAAATTGCATGGTTTTATGGCAAAACAACGTGTGAAAAATGCATTTTAACTAGTGTTTTACATGTGTCTGCATATTTACTAGTGTTTTTCCTCTATCTATAAAAACGCGGGAGTTAAACTTGAAAAAACTCATCCCGCAAAAAAAATAGAGAGTACTTGGCAACTAGGAGAGTACTCGCTGAGTTTGCAAACCATGCTCCTAAGAAGAGGACATTACATGAGCTGTACTCTCAACCATTGTCACTCCTGATATTCTTTATGCATTTTCCTGCTTGTTTCTCCACAAAATTCTTGAAGCACTTGAACTTATCAAAAATTTCAAACTCTTGTTTAAGTAAGAAAACATAAGTATATCTTGAGTAATCATCAATGAAGGTTGTGAAATACTTTGGTCTTCCAATTGGCATGGTCTACATCAGCCCACACGTATTAGAATGTATTAGCTCCAACAGCTCCTTTTCTCGAGTGCCTCCTTCCTTGGAAACTCTGTCCTTTGATGTTTGCCCAATTTGCATGCTTCACACAGGTTTAGACCCTATCCCTTGTTCAACTCTGCACCCAACAAGAGCTTTTGGTTATCAATAAATTTTAGATTCTGCATGTTGATATGCCCCAATATTTGATGTCATAAATCTGCCTTGCAGATTTTCTACAATGTTCTTGCAACAACAGCATGCTTTTCCACACTTGACATACACAATTTGTATAGGCTACCACATTGTACTCCCTTTGCCATGACTTTCCCATTCACTATTCTTCAACATGCACAGGCTTGTGTCAAACTCCACTTTCATTCCCTCATCTGCAATTTTACTAATTGATAACAGATTTTTTATTAAGCCTAGAACATGAAAAACATTATGAATTTGTTGCATACACAATCCAAGAGCTCTACCAAAATCACTTTTTCACCACAAACCTTGTGACTTGAGTCATCACCTAAATAAACCTTCTTCCAATCAGAGAGTTTTGCATATGAGGCTACCAAATCAATATTGCATAGATTTTGATCACTTACAATGGTGACCAACACTGTTAAACAAATAGTTTAGACTCTTCAGCTCCTTCATTTGCTGTGTTTGCTTGTGAGTTTGTGACGTTTGCTCTTGCAAGATCTGTTGCTTTGTTCCAAAAGTCCTTTGCATGGTGCCCTACCTTCTTGCAATCGTGACATTTGAACCTCTTCTTCTTTCGAAGAACTTTCACCATCAATGGTGGTTGGTTTCTCTTTCTTCAGATAGGATTTATTTCCAGCATACAAGGCAATGGAGTTTCTAACTTCACTCCCCTGCCTTTTCTTCTCAGTTCCCCTGCAACAATAGCACAATTATTGTTTGGAGTTTAAAGCCAGCTTGTGTGCCCAAAAAGGCCACCAGCTTTCAACTGAAGGTTGAAGACTCTCCAATCATAATGCTATCCTCTTCTGAGAATGGAGAACCAACTGTAGCCAACTAATTCAACAAAGATTTTTATTTCATTTTTTTTGGGTTGGAGGGTCTCATCTGCTGAGAGCCAAGGACTGAGGTGTATCAATTTCACAAAAGTCGCCCAGGGCAAAATCTTGGCCTCATCCCTTATGATGTCAGGGTCTTGCACTCAGCAAGACTTGATCCCTGGTGAGCTTATTCAGAACCATTCAACTTCACCGGAAACCAAGGGCCCATTTATAATCAACAAAGATTTGACAAAGTTGGTGTGTGATGACACCAATTCTTCATCATCCATCATAGATGAAAGAATTATTTTGCAAATACAGCCTTGTTGTCACATCCTTCATCTTAAGATTTAACAAAATGCCTCCTTTGAGGTTTTCACACTACATACATGCAATAGTTGTGTATCCTTCAGCTTGACCCAGATTGTAGCTAATGCTTTGCCATCTCTCTACTCCCACTTGGTTGTTGATTCTCCATTAGCAGGTTTCAGCTCAGTCCCATTAGCAATATTTCATAAATCTTCTACCAAGAGCAGCATATTCAACTTCAACTTCCACAAAAGGAAGTCGTCAGTCCACGGCCTGGCCTTCACATTCTCTCTTCACTATAAACTAGGCTCTGAACATATTCAAAATATGGCCCTCCATTAAGCGGTGACAAGGAATGCAAACAGAGAAGAGAGAAACAAATTAATAGATAGAAATTATGGTTTTTATTCACAATATTTGCTGCTCACATAACAAAGGTAAACAGAAAGAGACTCCTCTAATCACACCATGGATTCAAGCTTTATTGACTCAAAAAACAGTGAACAAATTAATGTTTGTAGTGACTGAAAAGGAACTGAACAAATCTAGTCTATGAATGATGACATCTGGTTATTCCAACAGATACTTCAAATGTCTCTTTTGCTGCTGCTGCAATATAGTGTTTTCATTGTCAATACACACATTGGCATGCGTCTGAGTTCAACGATTGTTTCCATAACAGATTTTACAGCAGTTGCTTTTGAGATTTATGATTGGTTAAGATCAGATTACTAAAAGCATTAGAATTATTGGCTTTATTAGTCTCACTACAACAATGTCAGCAATAGGTACAATTTAAAATTTAGCATGTTAGAATCAGACAAGCATGTTCTCTTTTGTAGTGGTGCTTGACACAGACAATTATCACTGGGTGGTGTCTAGACCAACATCTGCAATACAACAAGCTGCTAGTTTTTGTTGGTGGCGCCATACGGCAATGCATCTCTGCGAATCAAACTCGTAGCAAAATACAAAATACACGAACTTTTTCTCAGCACATCATCCTATCCTTGCCTCACTCAAACAAAGATATCGTCTCGTGCACCCCACTGGTACGTTTTTCAGACCTCTAAGCATGTCGATCATGACCATCACAGATGCACCACTCTTTCACTTCTGGAGCGTTCCAGCATTTCGACAGAGCTCGGGAGGCAATACTACATACCGTATTCAGTGTACACAAGAATTTAAATATGTAGACAACATTGGTCGATTTGGTGATATGATCTGTAAGCGAATTAGACGAAAGGAAATTGTCCAGAAGATACCTTGGGATGGGAGTTAGGTGGGTACTCGTTGTCAGCAACCCTGGCAGTCTTGGCCCGTTGCAGTCGGGAATTTAAGTCCGTCTGCTCTCCCAACTTCTTCCCCATCTCAACGCTCGATGTTCTCTTTTCACTTAGGGCAACCCAACCCTCTCTGTTTGGGTTTTTTTTCCTTCCCTCCCTCCCTGTACAGGGCTGATCTATTATTCTTATTATTTATTTAAGTTTGCTAAGGTTGATAATGCTCACAACTGCATTCTTGAATATTATATAATTAATGCAGTTACAAGGCAATATTTTCAATGATTTGAAGGGGCTGATTCAAGCATTTTAAAAAGAAATAAAATCAAAACAGAACATTAATATTTAATAATAACTAGCGTATATATCTCTTTAATATATATATATATGAAAAAAATTGTTCATTTTTATATAAAAAATTGTTTATTTATAGTATTTAATTAGAAATGATCTTCATTATCAAAATAACTCTTAATTCACTCATTCTTACATGATTTTTATTTATTTTCTTTTCATTCATAAAGTCATACGAATGTTCTATACATAATTTGTAGTCACGACTTATTGCTCATAAACATTATTAAATGGAAGGTTTTAAATCTACAAATGTACTCACCACCACTATTATAACTATATAACGCCTCTTAGTATAATGATTAAATGAATTTATAAAAAGTAATATTTTGTAGTGCACCTCTTGTCTACTTGTCTGCAGTCTTTTTATGTGGACTTGGTTTTATACCCATGCATTGTATCATTTGTAAGTTGGATGTGAATCAATTTTGTGGTGCTTGATCTTGCTCTAGACTCTTTATTATTGTTGTGTAGGTGATTTTGAGTGTTATATGTTGGACTGCTTCATGACGACCTTGATTATGTTGTTGGTTTGAGATAGATGTTTTCTTCTTGTTTGGTTGTGAGAACCTTTGCATGACTGAATTGGATACTTAACTCATTAGGTGATTGTTATGGCATAATCTAGACCTCTTGTGCTTTGATGATTGAGATAGACCTATGACATGATTGGTATTATCATATGTGAAATGTTAATTTGAGTAATCACCAAAATGAGATAAATGATGTGAACTAGATTAGTTGATTAAAAGTGGTGAATCATATTTTATGTTATTTTGATTTGATGAGATATCATGTTACTAACAAAGATATGATCTTGACCTCATTCGGGGAATATAGTTATATGCACAGTATGGTAGAGGAATAATATTGATGGCGTTGTTTATGTAGGTAATTAGATGTGATTATTATTATCAAAGTTTAATTGGCAATTAGATGTGAAAAGGATGATATCTTATCATTCAATTATATTAGAACATTAATATATTTATATTAATGTATGTATGTATGTATATGTATGTACACACACACACGCACACATATATATATGTATGTACACACACACGCACACATATATACATACATATTGTAGACACCCAAAATTGTCCAGTCTAAATAAATAAATTTTATTTATTTAATTATTTAAGCTTAATTCTTCTATTAATTAAATAAATCCTTATTTATTTAATTCATTCATTTATCCTCTTCTAACCTTATTTCTCATTTAAATAAATACATTTATTTATTTAAATTATCCTTTTCCTAAATTAAATAAATATCTTATTTATTTAATTGATCTCACTCCTTCTATTAATTAAATAAATCTTTATTTATTTAATTAAGTCATTAACCTTTTCTACCCATGACACATGTCATTCATCTCTTAATTCATGCACTACCTACCCCTTTCATTATTTTATTATTTCTTTTACCTACCCTCTAATCATAGCTGACCTCCTTTTACACCTCTCAATCTTATCCCTCCATTTCATATAGTGTCTTCTATATAAGGAGATGCTTCCTTCATTATCAAACCCCCCCGTTGACTACTTGACTACACTAAGCTTTTGAACATAGGCGATCCTACTTGCAACCACATTTTGTTCTTTGTTGAGCTCTTGTGCACATAAAATCTAAGAGCAAATATACCAAGCAAGATCAATGGAGATAGGAAGAATGGAGATCCAAACCCTATTGGACATGTGATGGTATAATCTTTGTGATTTCATTTGATTTGCATTGTCTTAGGTAATCTTCATATGTTATGGTGGATCTTTGTTGTTGTTAGGCTAGGGTTTTGTGGTTGAATTCATTTAGCCTTTCAATATCGTTATTATTGTTATCCATTTTCACCATATACACATGCATACATACATACCTATTTTAATACATACATATACATATACATATGCACACGCACACGCGCGCGCACGACGTACACAGACATATATGTGTTTGTGTGTGTGTGTGCGTGTGTGTGTGTATACACACACACAATCTGAATGAATCTGCATCCCCGACAATGGTTAACAAGAGATAACACATAGGCCAATTGTCCCGAGCCAAAACCCGTGACCCTAAATAGGGCAATTCCCTTGATTTGATTATTTGATTATCTTGATTATTTTGAGCCACAATTACTACAATTGGTAACTTTCGAAAACCCATTCGTCATGTTGAGTCAAGTCGTAATGATTGTTTGTGCATATTCAAATAGTTGGTCATTTATTGCATGCATCTATGGCAATTTGATACTATAGAAGTAATTGTATTATTAAAATGTGAAAAATGCCTTATATATGTTTGATATCACGAGTATTGAGTGATTTTAGTTTGGGGGTCTTTTGGGAGTTTAATTGATAATTGGATTTTAAATTGGTTTTTACTATTAAAATATTCCTCACTCAATAAGAAAAGTGAGTTTATATTGTGTGATTGAGCTCATTTGCTCAACAATTAGTCATTTTTCTTCCTCTTGCTCTCTCTCACAAACCCTCTCCTTGTTGGATTTTGAAATGGAGAGTTTAAATTCATTTTTGGGTGGAATTGGATGTCTTTTGTTGTAATGGAGTAGGAATCTGGAGTTCGTCTAGCTATCCAAAGGGTGTGCGAACTAGTTGGGTATGTTGGATGATCTTTGCATTTTTCCAATTTGGGTCAAATGAGGTAGGACTCTTCAAATATCCCTTGAATCCTTATTCTTGAATCTAAAACTATTTGCAAATTAAATATAATGGTCCAATAAGTGTTTTCAAACTTGGAGTGATTTGAATTGGTTGTGTATGCATGATATGTGAATCAATCTTAGTGTATGTGGGCTTCATATGGGGTGTCTTGATAAAAAAGTTGTCCAATTCACTTGAGAAATCTTGTATGGGTGTTTTAATTATGGTTTTGAGGTGTCATGATGTAGTCCTCAAATAGGTTGGTCTCCATTTTGCCTCCCATGTGTTATTTTTGCCAAAATTGATGTCCTGGTTGAGTTTCCATAACTGAATTAAGCATCTACTTCCAGATTCCCACAACTAAATGTAGAATTTTGTAATTGCTGATTAAATTTTGCATTTTCTTGAGTAGTTTCACATCTTCTAATTGATTTTTTTTATTTTCTTGAGGAATTTCAAATTTTCTAATTGCATTTTGCATTTGCTCCCATAATTTCATAATTGGTTGCTCTAAACTAATTTTTAGGTTTTGGACCTTCTTTGAGGGTTCGATGAGTTGTCCCGCCTTCTTACTTCGGTGTATGGACCCTACTAACTTGTGGTATGATGGATTTTGATGTCTAGGCATACTTCCATTGAGGTTCCAAAGAGTATTTGTGTTCATTCTTTTGAATTGAGATCATTCTGGGATTGTATTCCTAGGTCAAAGATCTAGAGGTTGCTCCTTGACTATAGATTTGTTATGCATTAAGTATGTGACCTCTTGTGATGTTATTATTATGATTAGCATGTGTATATATGCCTTGCTCCCATCTACTAATGATTAATTGAGTGTGTGTTATTGATGCTCGAGATGGTGCATTAATGTTGGTATGTTGAATTGCAATGAGGTTGCTATTATTGTTGACCTGTACCTTTTCTAGTGTAATGAATTGATAGCTCTTGATATGAGCGATTCTTATGAATGCTTGAGTACTTATGGATATTTTGAATAGATGCTTGAATCATATTATTGTTGGCAATATGTTGGATTTGGTTAAATGGTGTCATTGATGTCAACACTGTATCCTGGTTGGATATGGTTCTGCTATCCCGGTTGGACCTATCCCAGTTAGACTTGGTTTTTATCTTGGTTTTGGTTATGATTATGATTCGGTATGATCAGATCCCTAGTTTTGGTTTCGTATGGTTATCCAGGATGGTTATATGCTTGTCATATTCAGTTGGTTCATGATTTGGTGCTCTGGAAGCTATCGCTTATGTTCCTGGTTGGTATTTTCTGGTACCAGTTATCTCTACCGATTAGCGATATTTGATGATTTGGTTAAGTGATTTTGGTCCGGCTTATGGGAATGGTTTCTAATGTGTTGAAGGTGTTTCTTAATCATGTCCCAATTGTTTTGTGGCTTCGCATTGGCTGGCGTGCTGATATGGTGGTCCTATTTGGATCTGGTTAGATATTCTATGTTATTGGACTGAGGGTTTCTATCGGTTGGTGAAACGTGTTGGAGATTGGTCTTAGCGTGATTTCCAATGGATATAATTGTTTGGGAATTTGATTTAGGTCCATGCTATGTAATGTAAATCATAATATTGGTCTGGTGATATCGTGTGATGTATTTCTTGTAATTATGGGTTTATGGGTTAGGGTTTAGCCGACCTTATCATAAGGTTGATGATCTGTATTTATAGGTGACTTATTCATGTAACATGTCGTGTATGGGTATTGATGGTATGGGACCGATGGTTATGTCTACATTATCAGAGGAAGTTTATGTACAAACAGTGATATATCATTCGGTAGAAGGTTTTTGGTGTTGCAAGGCAGACATTTGTGCTTACCTGGAACTATATCAAGCATTAGGAGATGTTACTTTCATAATTCATTCTTTCCAGATTATAGTCTGATGCTTTTGTAAGTCAATGAGACTTCTCTTTTGTGATGAGAAGTGAGCTCTAGGTGGTTGGTCTGATTGCAAGTGCAACCCCCATTGTAATTATTTCACATAGTGCTGCAGAAGTATTATCTGATTGTGGGTAGGGTTTCCCACCATGGTTTTTCCCTTTATCGGGTTTTCCACATCAAAAATATTGGTGTTGTGTGTGCTATGCTTTCATGTTTTATCTTTCATTGTGTTGGTTTCCTTGTGCTCCGGAATAAAGGTTATAATCTGCAATAGTTCTGATTACTAATAGAAAATTGATTCACCTCCCCTCTCATTTTTCTCCCGATATTAGATATGTCTAACAATTGGTATCAGAGCCTGGTCATCTCTACAGAAGCTTAACCGTTTGAGGAGATCTGATGGCATCTGCATCTAGTTCCACATTTAATCCCTACCGGAAGGAGAGTCCTAGATTTGATGGCACTAATTACAAAATATGGAAGGAGCGAATGCAGATTCATCTGAGATGTCTTAGAGATGAAGTTTGGGAGATAGTGGAGAAAGGGTATATACCTCATGATCCTAATTCTGGAACACCGACACCTGATGATGAACATAAGAGAGTTGAAAATGATGTAAGAGCGAAGGAAGCATTGCTAAGTGCCCTATCTGATGAAAAGTTGTTGAATGTCATAGAGTTGGAGAATGCAAAGCAGATTTGGATAAAGCTTGAAACTCTTTATGAAGGCAACCGAGTTGTAAAGATTGCAAAACTTGAAGGTTTCTGGGTGAGATAAGAAACTTTGAAGATGGAAGAAGATGAGAAGATAAGTTCTTTCATGGATAGAGTGAATGAGATTGTCATGGGAATCAAATGTTGTAGCGGATCAGTTAGTGAGGATGAGGTTGTGTCAAAGATTCTGAGAGTTCTACCTTTGGCTTACAAGATGAAGGCTACTGCAATTAATGAACTTCGGACAATGTCAAGTACCCCTGTTACCAAAGATACATTACTTGGTAAATTGACTACTTTTGAGCTTGAGGAACTTGGAGATCATAATGCTACTAAAACAAAGACTGCATTTAAAGCATCTAAGACTGCATTTAAAGCATCCCCCTCTGGTAAGCAGAAGATAGATTGGAAGGAGTTATATGCTAAAGATTTGGAAGACATTGAGAGAGAAGACAAAGAACTTGAAGAGTTGGAAGCCCTGATTGCTAGAAGAATCCCTAAAGGACCAGCTGCAAGTAAGCATGAAGGAAAAGTACCTTTTAAATATTTTCATGCAATAAGATTGGTTATTTTGCTTATAGATGTCCAGAGAGAGCTGCTAGGAATCAAGAAAGATTTATGAGGAATTATAAGCCTAATCCGGAATATCATAACATACCTAGATTTAGAAGAAATAGGATAAATCATGTTATTATGTTGGTGATGATGATTTTGGTATTACTGATGACGATGATGATGAACCTATAAGTGGATCTGGTAATGGAAGCTCCAGTAAAGATTGGGTCTTTATTGCTATCAAGGATGATTCTCGGGAACCTGTCATTAAAGCAACTTATACTGAGGAGAAGGCTTTGGCTGCTAAAATTGAAGAAAAGGATGAATGGGTTATAAACAGTGGATGTTCACATCACATGACCGGTGACAAGAGGAAGTTCTTAACTCTGCAAGAATTTGATGGCAGACTAGTCAAATTTGGAGACAAGGCATGTAGGATCAAAGGCAAAGGAACAATATCCTTGGATGGTAAGACTAATACTGACAATATTTATTATGTTGAAGGATTGAAGCATAATCTTTTGAGTGTAGGTCAAATGGTGGATAGAGGATTTCATTTGCAATTTAAGGATGGTAAATGCAAGATTATCAATAGATCTGGATTGGAGATTGGATCTGGAACTCAAACCAAAGGTAACATCTTTCATCTGAACTCCGGTGAGAAGGCTTGCTTGATTTCTCAGATTGATGAAAGTTGGTTATGGCATAAGAGGATGTGTCATGTAAACTTTGATTGCATAGTCAAGATAAGTTCAACACAAGTTGTTAGAGATATGCCCAAGATTGTTAAACCTCACAATTCGGTATGTAGAGAATGTCAAATGGGTAAGCAAGTCAAAACTTCTTTCAGAAGCATACATGATAGATCTGATGAAATTCTTGATCCTATTCATACTAATCTATGTGGACCGACAAGGACTAAAAATTTTCAAGGTGATAGATATTTTATGTTGCTTATTGATGACTATTCTAGAATGATGTGGGTTGCATTTTTGAAAGAAAAATCTGAAGCTCTTGAGAAATTCAAAATTTTCAAAGTTATGGTTGAGACAGAATCAAGATTGAAGATAAAATGCTTAATATCATATCAAGGCGGTGAGTTTACATCCGATGAGTTCAACAACTTTTGTGAGAAGCATGGAATCAAAAGACAATTTTCTGCACCTAGAACCCCACCACAGAATGGAATAGTGGAAAGGAAGAACAAAACTATCTTAAATGTCGCAAGGACAATGATGATGGAAGCCAAATTACCTAATATCTATTAGAGAGAAGTTGTCAATACCATTGTATACACTTTCAACAGAGTACACATAAAAGGTTATACGAGTAAGACTCCTTATGAATTATGGTTCGGCCATACTCCTACTGTCAAATATTTAAGAATTTTTAGAAGTAAATGTTATATTAGAAGAGATGATGCATTAGGAAAATTTGATCCTAGAAGTGATGAAGGAATATTTTTGGGTTATTTCACTAAGAGAAAATCATATAGATGTTATAACAAAAGATTGAATAGGATAATGGAAAGCATAAATGTCAAGGTGGATGAGCAGGATAACAATCAGATCAGATCTTATGACTATGGACCGGAAGATAAATTTGTCAGATCATAACTGACAATGCAAGAATATGTTCAGAGCATAGGTCCAATTGCTCTGGTAGCATCATAGAATTTCATAGTGACTGATGAAGCGTGGAAAGAATCAGAAAGTCAAGACAATCAGAAAACACCCAGGTATGTGAAACTGAATCATTCTGAAGATCAAATCATTGAAGATAAAAGGAAAGGTGTGATGACTAGAAGAAGGTTAGTTGCTGAAGAGGTATGTTTAATTTCTCAAATTGAACCGACATCTTTTATTGAAGCATGTAATGATGAAAATTGGTTGAAAGCAATGGAAGAGGAACTAGATCAAATAGAAAAGAATAAAACTTGGGAATTGGTTCCTAGACTTAAAGATAAGAATATTATTGGAACTAAATGGGTTTTCAGGAATAAATTAAATGAGGAAGGTCAAGTTGTGATAAATAAAGCTAGATTGGTTTGCAAAGGTTATTCACATGAAGAAGGAATTGATTATGATGAGACTTATGTTTTGGTTGCAAGAATTGAAGCGGTAAGACTATTTCTTGCCTATGTTGCACACAAGAAGTACAAGGTATATAAGATGAATGCCAAATGTGCAAGTCTGAATGGAGATCTTGAAAAGGAAGTCTACATTGAGAAGCTTGATGGATTTTCTTTATCAGGGGACAAAGACATGGTTTGCATATTGAAGAAAGCTTTATATGGTTTGAAACAAGCCCTTAGAGCATGGTATGCTAGATTAGATAAATATCTTTCAAAGCTCAGTTTTAGCAAAGGTAATGTTGATATTAACTTATTTTATAAGATTGAGCATGATGATATAGTGATCATTTAAGTCTTTGTGGATGATATCATTTTTGGTGGAGAAGAAATTTTGTGCATGAAATTTGCTGATGATATGAAGAATGAATTTGAAATATCTATGATTGGTGAGATGAAATTTTTCTTAGGTTTGCAGATTACTCAGACTAATAAAGGTATTTTCATTTGTCAAACTAAGTATGTGAAGGAATTTCTTAAGAATTTTGGATTAGAGAACTCTAAACTTGTCGGTACTCCTATGATAACCGGTTGCAAATTGTCAAAGGATGATGAATCTCCTAGAATAAATCCAAGCAGATACAAATCAATGATTGGTGGATTGTTGTACTTAACTCATACTAGACCAGATATAATGAATGCTATTTGTATTACCTCTAGATTTCAGTCAGATCCTAGAGAAACTCATGATATTACTATCAAAAGGATATTAAGATATTTAGCAGGTACAACAAATTATGGGTTATAGTATCCAAAAGAAGATGATTTCATACTGTGTGCATATACAGACTTTGATTGGGTAGGGGATGTGGATGATCGGAAGGACTACAGGTGGTGCATTCTTTCTTGGAAAGAAATTGGTTTCATGGCTTAGCAAGAACAATCATGCACTTCATTATTTACTGTTGAAGCTGAATATGTACTTGTTGCAACTAACTGCACTCATATTTTATGGATGAAATAGATGTTGAAAGATATAGGGGTAAGTTATGATGAGCTTATTGTTATTCACTGTGATAATACTGTTGGTATTGATATGTCAAATAATCCGGTATTTCATTCCAAATGAAAACACATTTTTATAAGGTATAATTTCTTGAAGGAAAAGGTTGAAGCAAAGGAAGTCAGATTGATTTATGTGCCTACTAAGGAACAAATTGCACATATTCTAACAAAACCATTGCCTAAAGATACTTTTGAATATCTCGGAGATCATTTGGGGTCACCACCCCTCTAGAAGAGACTTAGAGATGCATAAATACATCAATCCGGTGAACCTATCAGACATACTTTTCGATCCGGGTTGATGAGATGTTGTTGTTGCTCGGGGGGGAGTAGTCAGCCATTTGGTTCAGTTTTCTTTTTGGTTTGGTATCCGTCCATTGTCATTGATGTCAAAGGGGTTCATGTGAAAAATAGTTAATCTTTGGAGGAGATGGTATTCATGTTAATCTAAGGGGAGATATATTTCAGATCAGTCTTTGGGATATTGTTGGCATTCCTTGGCACTTGGATGTTTTTCACATTCAGTGTTGTCAACAATGTCAAAGGGGGAGATTGTTGGCAATATGTTGGATTTGGTTAAATGTTGTCATTGATGTCAACACCGTATCCCAGTTGGATATGGTTCTGCTATCTCGGTTGGACCTATCCCGGTTAGACTTGGTTTTGGCTATGATTATGATTCGATATGATCAAATCCCTGGTTTTGGTTTTGGGTGGTTATTCAGGATGGTTATATGCTTGTCATATTCAGTTGGTTCATGATTTGGTGCTTTCAAAACTATCGCTTATGTTCCCGATTGGTATTTCCTGGTATCGATTAGCTCTACCGATTAGTGATATTTGATGATTTGGTTAAGTGATTTTGGTCCGACTTATGGGAATGGTTTCTAACATGTTGAAGGTGTTTCTTGATCGTGTCCCAATTGTTTGGTGGATTCGCATTGGCTGGCGTGCTAATATGGTGGTCCTATTTGGATCCGATTAGATATTATGTGTTATTGGACTGAGGGTTTCTACTGATTGGTGAAACGTGTTGGAGATTGGTCTTAGCGTGATTTTCGATGGATATAATTATTTGGGAATTTGATTTAGGTCCATGCTATGTAATATAAATCATAATATTGGTCTTGTGATATCGTGTGATGTAATTTTTGTAATTATAGGGTTTATGGGTTTAGGGTTTAGCCGACCTTATCATAAGGTTGATGATCTATATTTATAGGTAACTCATTCATGTAACATGTCGTGTATGGGTATCGATGGTATGGGATCGACGGTTATGTCTGCATTATCAGACGAAGTTTATGTGCGAACAGTGATATATCATTTGATAGAAGGTTTTTGGTGTTGTAGGGAAGACATTTGTGCTTAATCGGAACTGTATCAAGCATTAGGAGATGCTACTTTCATAGTTCATTCTTTTCGGATTGTAGTTTGATGGTTTTTTAAGTCAGTGAGACTTTTGTTTTGTGATGAGCAGTCAACTTTAGACAGTTGGCATGATTCAAGTGCAATCCCCGTTGTAATTATTTCACATACTACTGTAGAAGTATTATTTGATTGTGGGTAGGGTTTCCCACCGTGGTTTTTCCCTTTGTCGGGTTTTTCACGTCAAAAATAGTGGTGTTGTGTGTGTTGTGCTTTCATGTTTTATTTCATTGTGTTTGTTTCCTTGTTCTCCAATATAAAGGTTATAATCTACAATAGTTCTAATTACTGATAGAAAACTGATTCACCCCCCCCCCCTCTCAGTTTTCTCCCGGTATCAGATCTGTCTAACAATTATATGATTGTACTTCATTGTGGGATCAAGTGGATTCATTCTCTTGGTAGTAAGATCAATTGAGTATGCCTTATATATGTGGTTGATATGGCATTGTGTCAAAGAGATAATTGATGCAATTGAAGATATGGAAAAAGTATCATTGCATTATGTTTCATTTTGATCTCTCATTTTATTGAATGGGATGAGCTTAGGTCTAGGTACTAAAGTGGGTTTAGGGAATGGCTCCCAATCATGTCCTCGACCCATAAGTAGTACACTTGGCAATCTGATTGAGGAGTTTTGTAATTCGGTGATAAAATAATAATGAACTTGGAATGGGATAACACATTAATTAAGATAAATGGTCCCCCAAGCATTCCTTGAATGCTAGTACGAGGCTAATGATTACTCGGGAAGGCATGCCTACACATGGAGCAATTAGGACTTGTCCGAAGAGACATGCCCACACATGTAGTGATTGGACTTGCATGATCATCATTCTCATCCATATGAGAGAATTCTCGGTTTCATGTGGTGTGTCCTCATGAGCACACATGATGACACTCACTACACTAGTACTCTAGTATCTAGGTCTTGATAGTTGAGTGGCACCCTATGATTTTATTATTGCTTGATCTTTTGGATATCTCATTATGATATATGTTGTCTACAAAATTTGGTGTTGTTCTTATGGGTGCCTCCTTGACCTTATTATTGTCGATTGAGGATGCTTCCTCATTCTTTTGGTATTTTATTTGTTGACTTCTCAAGCACCTTCTCTTACTTGATTGTTGCTCTTCGATATGGGTGATGAATTGTTGACATTGTCATCTTGATGTGGCTTTATGACTCTTGTTCTATTTATGTATTATGTTGAGCATTTTCTCCATGTTTGGCTCTTGTGAAAACCTATTACTCTCCATTGTACTCTTGTATGATTGTCTAGGTTGTGTGACTATCTCCATGAGCACGATGGGGTGGACCTAAGGGTACCACATTGTCAAATGGCATTGCCAACCACCATTAGGGATTGAAGGACTTGGTTTGTGATTGGCTTGATTGGGGATTTCATCACCCCACAAGAGTATCTCGAATTGGGACACGTCGGGGATATCGACTCTCCCGATGCAATCTAGAGCAGGTTTTCAAAGCTGCTATATAAATAAGCCGGTCAAACGGCTGGAGTGCTGAATGAATTCAATGTATGTGGGGGCCTTCCCTGCACCGATAAGCTTAGTTAGAGCCTTAAGTGGATTGCTTCAAGAATCTATCATTAGATTAGTGATCCCTCGGAAATTACACTAGACACCAATTTTAGTAGGCAAAATCCTACATTTGATAGTGTAGGGGATGTGGATCATACCCCGAAGTTACTCCTCGTGTATCCGCTCTGGATGAGACATAAATTCCCCATGTAATAGATCCTTGGATCTTTGGGGTAAGAGAATCTAGTATGCCCTAGAAGTGAGTGTCGTGGAGTGGAGCCAGTCCTACTAGAATCTCTATTTGTCCACCTGAGTGAGGTATTGCTTATGCGAGGGGCCTATCAAGTGGTTTCCACTTTCCAGCCTAAGTTGTGTTGTCTTCAAGTGTCTTCATTTGTGCTATATTCGTAAAATCAATGTGGGGCAATCTACGCCCCCCATCACTTGCACTCTCATTATTGGTGGTACACTTGGCCAACATGTTTACTATGCTTGTTTTTTTCTTCCCAAGGGTAGATTGACAAACAACTTCCTCATTTTCCACATTTGACAAACATTCCAAACCCAAACTTTTGCACTTGCATACACAAAGTCCAAATCTAGTCCACCTCATTTTCACCTCATGTTCCATAAGCCTAAGTTGTATAAGCATCCCAAGAAGTCTATCCATCATCAAGTCAAGAAGAAGAAACTCACCCAAGCACAACTTGTTAGACATTGGAAGTTTTGGTATACCAACAACAAACTCTTGCTTAAACATAGGATCTTCTTGCACCGATATCATGATTACACCCATGGTCATAGCAACGAGTTTGATGCTAGTGATGAACTAAGAGTCCCCTACACCAAGGATTAGGCTTGTCTTTTAATACCAACTATCATCAAAATTAGGGTGGTTGCATCCCTTCATACAATTTATCGTCTGAACCTATCACTTATTGAATCGTTCTCTTGTCAAGAATAATCTAGTCACCACTTTCTTCTAGTCATCATTATCACCCTTATTTGATCTTTCAACATTAAATTTTCTAAGGACTTAGCACATCAATCAATCGAACAATCAAACCTTAATCGAATCAATCTTTAATTAATCATCCAATCCTTCAATCAATCATCCAAATCAAATCAGCCTCATTCCAAGGTTTTGTAACTTGTGAAGTTTTATTTAGACCTCATTTTAAATCAATTAATCATTTGGCTTTTGTGCTTGGGAAAGAATCTCCTCCAAGTACCTTTTCCTCATCCTTTGGGTCGATCAAGATCCTAATCCTATGTCTTTATTTTACTTAGGATCATTAGTTAATCCTTCGTAGAAAAGGACTTTGATCATTATCCCAAGGTCTAAATTTCACCCAACTTGATTGTCACCTTGTTTGTGGTTTTCGTCATCAATCTCCTCCACCTGAAATCCCTGTTCAAGGCCTAAGGTGCAATATTAATTAACTTTTTCCTAATCTAAGGACCTAATCAATCATCCAATCAAATCTAAATCGAATCAAAAATCCAAAAATTTTGCTAAGTCCTTTCATCAAGCCTTTTCTTCCAATCAATATTTTCTAAGGTTATTCTTGTATGGTCACAACTCGATCTCAAAAGAAGAAGATGGTCAAACAAGAATACAATATGCTAGATATTAGTATCCTATATCAAGACCCTACACAAGGTCAAAATTCACAACTAGACATTCAATATCCACAATCGCAAGTGGACCCTAACATGGTTGATCAAGACGACCTCCCCTTAGAAATGTGAACATTCCTAGAGGATTCCTCCAATCAGAAAATGATGGAGAAATTCATCTGACATAATCCTAGTGGTCTTTTAAGGACCCTCATTGAAAATGGGGCTCGCCTTCCCCCCGATTTTGATAGATCCATTCTTGATCAACAACCATAGGGAGAATTTGCTCCTAGTCACATCATTGCCCCTATCCTTCATCCTCAATCTATAGCACCCGCGATATCCATCCCCATGATTTATGTCCAACCTTCCTCTTCTTTTCTAGCATCTATGTCATTATCTAACCCGATCACATCTATTCTTCAGCATGCTTCTATCCCATCTTCCTCCACTCTCCCAAATGTCTTTATTCAGCAATCTTCTATTCCCCTCAACAATGCCGCTAACTTCATCAACACTTCTCTTTATCATGCCACAACAACCTGCGGGACATGTCCAATCATCACCTCTCAAGTCCCCATCACATCAGTCATTACGTCTCAAATCCTTGTTTCTATGTCTTACCAATATATTAGTGGTGGTGGTGTGTCATCCACGACTCACCAAATGCCCGAGGCAATCACGGTCCATCATGTCCAAGATCCACAACATGATTTAATCAAGGAAATCTAGGACATGAAGAACATCATCAAGAACATGAAGGAAGGTACTAACAAAAGAAAACCTTATTCATTTGAGGAATTCTATCCCTGCCCTTATGATCCATCAATGTCAGTCACACCTTACTCACCAAGGTTTGAGATTCCTAAGTTCACGAAATATGAAGGCAAGGGTGACCCCCAAGACCACATATGTGAGTTTCACATCTTATGTCAAGAGGTCTCCTATAAAGATTTGTACCTTCGTAGTCTTTTCCCTGAAAGTCTTATAGGAGATGCTCTTGCATGGTTCTCGTCCCTACCTCGAGGTTCTATTACTTCCTTCTCAGACTTAGCAAAAACGTTTGTGGCCCACTATGCTTACAATATTGTCAATGATGTTTCCATGATGGACCTATGTAACACAAAACAGAGGCCCAGAGAAACCTTTTCCAACTTCTTGCAAAGGTGGCATCTTATCAAAAGGTTCCAATGGGATATGCTAGAGGCACACCAAATTGAATTATTCCAAAAGAATCTAGTACCCGAACTATCAAAACCCTTGATAGGTCAGTGCATAAAATCTTTTCAAAATTTGACTAGCAGGGGCTTAGCCCTTGAACGTGTCTTGTTAGAGGAAGGCACTCTAAAATATTATCAGAAATCAAATCAGAACACTTCCTCTTATAACAATTATAAACCAAAATTTTGGTCAAAAAACAAGAACATAGTCAATGATGGTGTCACTGATGCAAAGCAAGTTCAAACTGTGGCCGCTCCTCCTAAACCCACCACCACTAGCAATCAATTCAACAATCAACAAAATAATCAAAGTCGATCTCAAAGACCCCTCAACAATGTCCCAATCCAAAGGTGACCACCCCGATCTAATAATCAGACTCCAAGGGAGTATACTCCTCTTGTCGAGCCCATCGAGGTTGTGTTCCAAAAACTTGTCCAAGCTGGTGCAGTTGTCTTCCCAATAACTCACCCGTTTGATCCTAATCAACCCAAATCTAGGTGGTATAATGAGAATGAGTACTATGAGTATCATCACATCAATGGGCATGATACACGAAAGTGTATGAAATTAAAGAACTATATCCAAGATCTCATTGATAAGGGCGATATTGAGGTGGCAACGAAAAAACTTGGTAATAATAATGAAAAACTCAAGATGTACCAGGAATCTTTCCTAAAGCATGATAAAGGCAAGGCCTCATCATCTAACATTGTCAACTATGATTATACTAATCATATATCTGGCTTTGACTCCTTGGTGGGTCATATAAATCTTACAGATAACCATGTCAATGTCATCACTATCCAGGGAAATAACCCTCCCCCTTCCCAAAATAGACCTAGGGTCACTATTCAAGGTGGTCCTCCCCCTTCACAACCGGCAAGCAAGCCCAACTCTACCAAAATAGTCATTCAAGGCGTCGCCCCCTCCACTTCCTATTCTCAAAATAAATGTAATGTAACCAATCGTAGTCGAAGAGTAATTTTCCAAGGGGCTCCTCTCTCACCCAATCCTCCCCCAACTTCATCCACCCACTGATATGACCTTCTAGATCACCTTGGAAAGACTCCTACATAAATTTCCATCCTAGAGCTCCTCAAGACCTCTCTCGTTCACAAGGAGATTTTGGAACAAGCCCTCCTTGAATCACATGTCCCCGACAACATTAATGTTAGCCAGTTTCAAGCCCTTATCGGAAACCTCGCTACCCAACACCACCTTGTTTTTACCTCCAATGATGCTCCCTTCGATGATGATCATAATAAACCATTGCACATTGAAGCTATCATCCAGAAGCACAAGGTTAAATGGATCCTAATAGACGGTGGCTTTGGACTCAATCTCTATACATACAAGTTAATAAAGCAACTGAGACTTTCTGAGGAGCCAGTTGACCCATTAGGCTGAATCACAATAAAAGCCTATGAAGATGCGGAAAGAGTTTCCAAAGTCTCTTTACCTCTTTAAGTGGGCCCTACGACAATTGAAACCACTTTCCAAGTCTTGGATCTTGACCTCCCCTATAACATCCTCCTCGATTGTCCATGGATTCATTCCCTTCAAGTTGTTCCTTCCACCTATCATCAATGCCTTAAATTCCCCTTCAATGACAGAGAGATCACTATTAAGGGTGATCCGCAACCTTTTCAGTATTGCAAACTTCTATAGGGGAAGCATCCATACCACTACCTGCTTAACAAACCCGCTCTGCCTCCTCCATCCAATGCATCTAACGTTGCCTCCACTTAATCCCAACCAGAACCTAAGGTCAAGATTGTAGATGATGGTTGCAGAGAGTACAAACTTCAGGATGTCTTATATGTGGGCAAACTCTTGTTATCTCCCAAATCATTTGGCAACCCCAAAGAAATAAAAAAGGACCAGAAACCCACTGTGCAATGCAAAGACACCACCTTCAAGCAGTGGGGCCCACTTGATGAAGAAAGTCTAGAGGCAGATGTTTCCTCTTGGTTATACCATGAAGAGGATGAAGAACCATCAAATATTATCAAGAAAATGTATCCAAAATCTTCAACTATAGTGGATAAGATGGGTCATAAAGGACACGACTTGGGACCAGAAGAGAAAGGAATCAAAGCACCGATAAATCCCATCTCATACAAACATAACAGGGGCTTGGTTTATACTCCAGTACCTAATATCACTATCGTTGGTCCCCCTTTAGACTCTCCTTTGGATGTTGAAGACTCTGACGAAAAGGAATTTCATGAAATGCCTTTTGAATACCAAGATGATATCTTCTTTGACACCCATATCAACACCATCACCCTCGTAATCCCTTCTACTCCATATGAGCTACAACTTGTCCATCTTGAGCTAATAGACAGGGACCAATGAGGAAAACCTGCTTTGGACATATGTGCCGACGACAATGCTCTCATGACTCTCCTGACTATGCACAACTTGGAAGACTGCAACAAAGTCCATGGGATCCAATTGCATGAGGAAGGATACTTTGGTAGTCAGGTCAATGCCCTTAGCAGCAAAAAAGACAATAAAAAGGAAAAACATGATTCCTTAGGTGAAAACCGACTGAGGCACCTATGGATGAGGAAAAAGTAAAAATAAAAATAAAAGGCGTATCCTCAAGCAAAAACCTTAATCAGACACTTGAGGATGAGGGACTCGACCTCCCTACCATGATTCCACAATAGGATAGGTCAACCCTACTTATAGAGGAAACAAAAACTATCAACGTGGGCACTAAAGATGCTCCTAAAAAATTTCTCATTGCTAAGTCTTTGTCGGATCAAGAAAAACATAACTTCATCAATTTTCTCACAGAAACAAAGATTAACTTTGCCTAGTCGTATGCTGACATGCTAGGCCTTGATCCGGATTTAATAGTCCATAATCTTGTTGTCCGTCTAGATGCCAAACCTATGAAGCAGAAATTACGCAAAATGCATCTACATATTGCACTCCTCGTCAAGGTAGAACTTCAAAAGATGTTGGATGTTTGATTCATAAAACCAATATATTAACTTGAGTGGGTATCCAACATTGTCCCCATTGGCAAAGCTACTATGGGCCTCCAAATTTGTACAGACTTCTGGGATTTGAATAAAGCATGCCCTAAGGATGATTTCCCGCTTCCCAACATAGACATGATCATAGACCTCACAATGGGACATGAAATGTTGTCACTCATGGATGGATTTTTTGGGTACAATCAAATCAGTATAGCAAAAGAGGACCAACACAAAGCAACATTCACAACGCCTTGGGGCACCTTTTGTTACCAAGTCATGCCTTTTGGTCTCAAAAACATCGGAGCAACGTATCAGCGAGCAATGACAACCATCTTTCATGACCTCTTGCACAAAATCATGGAAGATTATGTGGACGATATCCTAGGAAAATATAAGACAAGAGATGAACATGTTCCTATCCTAAGACATCTTTGAGAGATTGGAAAAGTATAAGTTGCACCTAAATCCTAAGAAGTGCGTCTTTGGTGTTACATCTAGGAAACTGCTTGGTTTCATTGTTTCCTGTAGAGGCATAGAAATTGATCTTGCAAAGGTGAAAGCCATCCTAGAAATGCCTCCTCTGAAGACCCTCAAACAACTATGCTGCCTTCAAGGAAAACTCCAATCTATCAAACGCTTCATCTCACAACTCGTAGATAAGTGCCACCTATTTGCACACTTATTATGCAAGGATACCAAATTCAAATGGGACCGCCTGTGTTAGAAGGCTTTTGAGAAACCCAAGGAATACCTATCATCACCTCCAGTCCTTATGCCTCCTATTCCAGGACAACCACTCCTTTTGTATATATCACCAACCGCAGTGGCACTGGGACATTACTGGCACAAACAGATGATCAAGGAAAAGAGCATGTTATTTACTACATCAGTCGCACTTTAGTAGGGTATGAGCTCAATTATACCCCTATTGAAAGGGCATTCTTGGCACTTGTCTTCACTACACAGAATCTTAGGCATTACATGCTTAACCACACAACAAAATTGATTGCTAAAATTGACCCCCTCAAGTATCTCTTATCAAAGGCTATACACTCACAGGAAGAACTACTAAATGGGTCATGTTACTGAGTTAGTTTGACATTGAGTATGTGGATAGAAAGGTGATCAAATGACAAGTGATAGCAGATCAACTGGTAGATGCCCCGCTTCAAGGTGTTCACCCCATTCTCACATAATTCCCTGATGAGTCCATAATGACTGTCACCACATCTTCCACATGGTAGTTATATTTTGGTGGTTCCTACACCTAGAATGGATTGGGGCCAGACATATTGTTGATCACACCACAAGGAGATTGCATCCCTAAATTATATAAGATAGACTTTGCATGCACCAATAACATTGTAGAATATGAGGCACTGATCACTAGGCTCTGTTTGGCCATCCAATGGAAGATATTGGAATTACATGTTTATGGTGATTCCCAACTTGTCATTAAACAAGTCAATGATGAGTATCAAACAAAAGATGACAAGCTTCTTCCCTATCACAACATGGCAAAAGACCTAAAACAATACTTCACGACAATCTAGTTTGAGCAGATTCTATGCACAAACAATAAGGCTACAGATGCAGTGGCTACTATTGGTTCTCTCCTTCAGATGTTAACACATAGTCAGTAATGTGAGTTTTTGGTCAAGAAACTCTTCATACCGACATATTATCTACCTAAGTCTATAATGGTGTGTGTACTCATTGGTCCCGAATCCTCTTGGTACCAAGAAACCTTCACCTACCTAAGAGACAACGTTATCCCTCCCCACCTCACCAAAACCCAACAACAAACCTTCATCCATCGTTGCGCCTGTTACACCATCCTTGGGGACACCCTTTTCAAAAGGCATTTTGATGGTTCCCTCCTAAGGTGTCTAGATAGAGAAGAGGTTGAATGGGCACTACAAGAAGTGCACGAGGGTATCTGTGGGGCACACTCAAGTGGTCTCACTTTGGCTAAAAATCTCTTGCGAACGGGATACTACTGGCCTACAATGGAAGAGGATGCATATAATTATGTAAAAAGATGTATCCCTTGTCAGAAGCATGGTGACAAAATTCACGCTCCATCATAAGATCTACAACCTTTTATCACACCTTGGCCCTTCTCACAGTGGGGGCTCGATCTCATTGGAAAAATCCACCCCACATCCTTCAACGATCATAAATTCATCATCACCGCCACTGAATACTTCACCAAGTGGGTGGAGGCTATTCCCCTTACGTTCACCACTAGGAGGCATATTTCTAAATTCATTATGAACTACTTGATCTGCCACTATGGAATCCCCAAAGTTATCATCACAAATAATGGTAGACCCTTCAAAAATCAGGATGTTAAAGAACTCTATCAGAAGTTTGATATCCAACATAGCTTCTCCACCCCCTATTACTCGCAAGGTAACGACCAAGCTGAGGTTCTAATAAAACCCTAATCAAAATCCTTAAAAAGATAGTCAATGAAGTTGGTCGTGACTGGCATCTCCAACTCCATCCTGCTCTGTGGGCTTATCACACCTCCACCCGCACACCCATAGGTGCCACTCCATATTCCCTTGTTTTTGGCTCTGAAGTTGTCCTCCCTCTTGAGATCGAGATCCCCTCCCTAAGGGTGTCGCTACAGGATATCCTCCTTGATGAGGAATATAGAGTTGTCAAGTTGCAAGAGCTGTAATTGCTGGATGAAAGACGCCTCAAGGCCTTGAACCATCTCTGAGTATATCAAAATCGTTTATGCTTGAGCTACAACAAGAAAGTCAGAACCTGGGAATTTGAAGTTGATGATCTTGTCCTTATGGAATATCAGAGAAACCTTCAAGAAAGAGAAAAGAAAGGCAAGTTTGAGCCCAATGGGCTTGGACCTTATGTGATCACAACAAAGTATGGATCAGGGGCATATCAGTTGGCTACTCCCGAAGGAGATCCCTTGGGTGAGCCTATGAACATCATGCACCTAAAGATATTATGCTTGGTCCTCAGAAGGTCACCAGTTGTCTAAAAGCATGGAAAAAGTCAAAAAAATAAAAATAAAAAAGCACAAAAATACAAATATATATATATATATATACAAATGGAAAAAGTAAAGAAAAATCAATATGTCCATCAATGAAAACCACTTTGTGGTGCTATGGACAAGTACCTTGGTGAAAACCTGGTTTTAGGCACCACAGTAAATAATATAGATCCATTGTCTATCTGGATAGACTCAAATCCCCCCCCCTCGCCCGATTTCATTTCATAACATATCCCGCCTGATGCTTATATTCCATAATAAAAATCAAATATTTTGACGTCATCCCCGCCCCTTACCAATGAGGAGGATTGTACAAGCCTAATTAAACAAACATCTATGTAGGATGACTCCTGCCATCATTCACCCCACGTCGCTTGCAGTCGGTTGTCTCCTTCATTCTACAAAAAAAGACATTCTTGTCCCGTTCCCCTTGCTCTCTTCCAACCATCTGACCCATCCATTTCTTCAATCCACACCACTACATAAACCTTCTCATACAATATCCACCACCTTGCTTGCTGTCTATTGTCTCCTTCATTCTATCAGAAAATTGATCCAATGATACTGTCATCCATTCCCTTTGCAAGAAAAGGAAAAGGAACAAGGTGCTTTTGATCACCCCCACAGATATTGTGATTCATTTTAGTATCCTCCACAACAACCGTACCCTCATATGATGATGATGAGTCTTTTCTTGAGTCATAAATAAGGATCATCCCATCAAACTGAGCTTTCATCCCATCAAACTAAGCTTTCATCCCATCAAATTGAGCTTCCATCCCATCAAACTAAGCTTTCACCCATCACGCTGAGCTTAATCCTGAATCATGAGCTTATGCTTCTTCTTGACTTGCGTGTTATTCAAACATCCATCCACATCTACTCCATCAAGTCTTTGCAGTCAAGTACCACATCTGCATTCATGTGTATATCCATCTGCTCTATTGTCTGTTCAGTTTCATCAGTTAGTCTTGCCCATTGGGATGCATCCTTCCCCTAACCGACAGTGTATCCAAAAATTCTAAGTCCTACTCTTGGTAACAGATGTCAGTTGGCCTTGTGCATTTTGCTTGCATGATTTGCTCTGTTTGCTTTGATTTGCATCATTTTTTCCTATGACTACTCCTACCCACGGCTGCCAGGATCAATCTATATCTTGGTATATTACAGGATGGGGTCATACTGGGGCATGTTTTTGTGGTATGGCGTGTTTTAAGGTCTCTCATGTACAAACCTATAGCCCTGTACCTATATCTATATGGTGTTTACATGGTTGCGTACTAGAGATACTTGTTTGTCTCAGAGTCAGTCCACGCCTCCGATTTTTCATAACATTCTGATTCCTATAATCAGGATTGTAGACTATCCTTGGAAAAATCAAAACTAGGGTTTCTCTCCACATTTTATGCACAACAAATCCCTCCATCTCAATCCCATCATTTGCATTTCATCCTACCACTATGCATTTTGGAGACTTCAATTTATTTACTCTCTTGATTTCTTTTAGTCCCATGTTGTTGTGCTATGGTTGGCACATTCCAAAAAAAATCAATTCATTACCATCTAATCTCATTATTCATTTAGTTACATAATCATCTTGTTTATAATAATCATTAATTGCATTATCTATTTAGTTGCAGAGTCATTAGTTGAATTATTCAGTTGCATAATCATTTTATCTATTAGTTGCATTATCACTTTATTCATAATAATAATCATTTTGTTCATTTAGTATCATAATCATTAAGTGCATTTAGTTGCATTATTCATTGCATTTGAGATAGGCAAGTTGGTACATACAATCTTGACTATCTATCGAAATGTATATGTCATGCATGTTTACAATTACACATCTTAGGTTCATAATAATGTAAGGTTAATTAAATCTCATTCAAACATTAGTATCTCATGTAGAACTGCAATCATTAATAATCACTCTATTCAATATAAAACATTTGAAAGTAATCTCATTGCATTGCATCCTTAGATCATTTTAGGTCCATTAATTTTTTTATTCAAACATTAATATCTCATGTGAATGGTAAGTCATCAAGTAGTCCATACATCACTAACCAGCCTAATTAGTCACATTTTGGTTTGTTATTTTTTTAGTGGCTAAATAAGGATTTTCATTGCATCACCCAACACATTTAATTATTATTTATTTAGGTGCATTTCATTAATCATATCATATTTATCACACCACAAAAATGCATATAGGATATTTATTTGCATCACATAAGCATAAGCATTGTCATCACATAAAAAATGCAAAACATGCACATCATCCATAGGCATCCTGTATCCACAAACATGTTAGTATCATCATAGATAACATATGCATACATATAAAATCATCCATCCTGCATCAAAAAGTCAAATACTATCCATTACATGCATCACGTCAAATCATAATCATAGCATCATCATCCATCATATTATAAAATAACAATCAAAGTCCATCAAGTCCATAATAAAGTCCATGCTTGCATATACGCCGCTAAAAATCATCTCATAAATATAAAAAATCAATGAATGTGTCAATCATGGTACAATATACATCCTCCCCGAAGGGTCTAAATAATCAAAATGTCACATACATAAGGGCTAGCCCACACTCCCTGTCTCCTCATCCCCACCTCCTCTACCTTCTTCCCTGGATGATCCTGGCCCGCGGCCTCGAGGTGGCCTCATCGTCACTGACCCTCCCAACTACTCACTACGAGTCCTGTGTGATCGCATACTCTCGGTGTATGATGCTACCCTCTGGTCTACTGGCACTGCCCCGTGGTATAGTCCCCTGTAATATGCTACCTCTTGACTCAGACTCTCTGTCCATCACTGCTGGCTGGTCAGATCGCCATAGACCTATGCAAACCCTGTAGGCTCTAAAAGTTGGAGGGCCACATCCTTCTCTCCCCACAGTCTAACTACATCTACCTCTTCCCGACTCATTCGGGTGCGAAGTGTATCCATCTCCCCATCCATCCTCTCCAACTCTACCCTCAGCTGGCTAATGGCCCCCCCACTCCTAGCCTCCTCCAAGAGTTGCTTTGTCTCCTCCCTCTCCTCCCTCAGAGCTACCACCTATGCCGAGGTACCTATAGGCTCTCTGTCAGATCCTTTGCCTCCCTCCTGTGCCTATCCACCTCAGACTGTAGGCTCGCTGCCCTGGCCCGCTCCACCACTAGCTCCTCCTCTAAGCTCCCTAGCCTCCCCCATCCAGCCTCCAAGGCCTATAGCTTGACCTCCAGTCTCTCTCCCTCTCCCTGGCTCCATCCCTCTCCCGTACGACCTTGTCATACTCATCCCTCGACACCCTATCCTCTGCTATCATTTGTGCATGTACCTATGTTGGTGCCCCCTCATCTTGTACCTGTATGTCGGGGTTGTCCATGGGATCCCCCCTCTCCTCTCCTCCTACCCCCTTTGCTGCCATATGTCCAATTTGTGTGGTTGGTGGCTAAACCTGTAGCGAGATCGGCTGTCTCCCTCGATCCTATTATCTCCTCACTCCCCCCTCCTCTATCGTTGACCTCCCTCTCCCCCTCCCGCTTCTCCTCTATCTGTAGGACCACCATCCTCTCCCCCTATGACCTCATCAATCGATGGTCGCAACTCATCCTCCTCTAGCATACCAGGAATCGTGAGTCTCGCTGGTAGGTGAGCCTCCCACCAACACCTGTAAGCTCCAGTCATACCTAGATCCTCTCTCGCTCTTCTTCGCTCATCCCATATCATGGTGACTATACCCTCCCAGCTCACATGCACCTCCAAAGGGCTAATGGCCTGCCCCCATATCCTTGGCTCCCTGACAATCCTCTGATATAGTTGCTCATAACCCACTACATCCTACACATCACCAAACTGCCTTGCTACCCGATGTGGCACATAATGCTCTATCACATACACACTCCTATCAAATAGCCACATCTCTGATTGCGCCCAATGTAGCTACCAATCTGCCCTCCATCTCTTGCAATCCAAAAATGGCCTCCACGTGAAGACCATGAGCTCATCTAAGATCCTCCTCCAAAACCACATTGCTCTAACCCTAGTGTAATGGAGTAGAACCTTGTAGTGGTCCACATATGGGAACCATCGTCGCCTATCCTATATCCCCACCGACCATGTAACTACAACATGCTCCCATGCCCATATGTGTAAGAGATTCACTTTTGTAGATAGACTCTGGTATTCCCGATATAGAACCAAATGCATATCATGGTACATTTGTCCCAGCATCGCCGCACCCCACGCATACTCCATACAGTTATGCACCATATAGTAAATGCACATGCTCCATCCTATTGGGAAGCCATGTCCACCCAGATTTGGTAGCACTCGTCCACTGATCAGTTCGCAAATAAAGAGCACCAGACGCGGAATGTGCCTAATCTACATCGCCTGTCTGAGATGCATTTGTGTCCCGTCCATAGGCAGCCTGTCATGCTCACACACTTGGTGTAGGTAATACTTTGCTTTGTCCAACTGATACTCAAGAATAACTTCGTGGATGGGGATCTTCAAGATCCTCTAGACATCAAGTAAGGTGATATAATCCTCCCATGTAGGTAGGTGAAATGAGCACGTCTTGTTGTCCCATCTCTCCACTAATGTAGTCATCATCGAAATATACACCCTGATCCTCGACCATCTGCCAATGAAAACCAAGCCCACCGCGCTCAATATCTCCCTCTCATATGCCTCTAGTTGCTTGTATAGCCTCATGGTGGCTGACCAGTGCTCACGTGATGTGAGTGGCCCTAGAATCTCCTGCACCCAACCAATCAACTTCATTAGCCCTCATATTCTATCTCAACCCTATCTAATCCTATCTAATTCTACCCTATGTCCACCTTGGCTTATTTCTAGGGCATCCACATGCCCCTTCAACCCCTTTCAACCCCGATCCCCTTTCCATTTTCCCTCCCTTTAGTTCCCTAGCCCTCACGCTAATTCATTCAGCGCACACGTTGAAACCATAGCGCATGCGCCATGCCACAGGTGGAGGCGCTAATCCATAGGCCCCCGCCCCCTTTGACCCTGTTGACCCCTATTCTCAGACTAACCAGCGCAAGCACACAAGCTAAACGCGTACACCTAAGTCAATCCCCCCTATTCACCCTTTCCTCACGCGCGTTGGCGCTAATCGCCAGCGCACACACTGAACCTAAGGCAGAGGCGTTGAAACGATGATCAATGCCTCTGCCGTGCTATCCTTTTAACCCTAATTCTATCGCTAATAAATGCTCTAACCTACTAAAACACAAGATGGGGCGAGGGTACCTACCGGTGGGTCATACTTCTCGGGTCTTTGGTGTTGTTGGACTCTCTTTGCGCGGTGCTCGTGAAGAGGAATGCACTCCATCTCTCTCCTAGGGCTTTGTGTTCTCCATAATCTCTAAAGGTCTATGTGACAATGACCCTTCTTTGGGCCCCGTGTGCCTTATATTGGGCCCCCTGTAGCCCTCTTTTCTCACCTTCCTCATTTTTCTTCCGCTTTCTTCAATTCTTCATCTTTTTCATTTCTTTCCTCACTTGTAATTCTTCTTCTTTTGAGAATTTTCCCAAAAAAATTTCAAAAATTCCCGATTAAATTCTCGAGGGGGCATCCACCATTCATGTCTTCACACTCGGGCATCTTTTTTCTGGTCTTTTATCCATCGCCAATTTTGCCACTGCGTAAAAGAGGGGCAAAATATAGACATCTAAAATTAATGAAATTAAAGATTTAATTAATTTTAGCCTTTCTACGTAATTAATTGATTTAATTATGTTAATATTATTCTTCTCAGAATTACTTAAATTAAATTTAATTAATCCTATCAATATAGTTAAATAATTGATTTATTAAATAAATTGATTATCCCTTATTCTTCTAAAGTCATCAAAATTAATTAATTCTTCCAAAATAACCTTTTAGTTAATTAATGACAATTAATTAACTTGGTCATGTGATTCGTACAAATCAATTCCTCTAATTCTTGATTAGCCTAATGAATTCTTCTAGAATCCCTCATAATCATGCTTAACATTATTTCCTAATTTTTAATTCCCCCCACTCATTCTCTCTCCTCTTGTCAAATCCTCCTACAAATCCCACTTGTCTTCTAATCCCTCATCATCCCACCTAATCATCTCCCTTAATCATTTGCTAGTGGCTAATCCCTATGATTAGCCACCAAGTCAACCAATAGCCATAAATGGCTAAGTCCACGTGTGCCCTCCTCACCTTCCAACCTTAAATGCACCTAATTGGGTCATTTCAAGAAATTCAAAATCTCAGATTCTCCCATATTTCTCATCTTCCCAAGGAATTTTAAATTTAGTTTCTCATTTCCTTTCCCCATGCACTTCATTATTTAAGAATTTTTAATTCTCTTGTTCATCCCCCAAGGAATTTTTTAATTCCTTCTTGTCTTCCCAATGTACTTGGGATGTCTTCCCCATGTATATTGTGGAGTGTGGAGACAAGAAATGCCTTTATGGCAAATCTCTTGGTCTCCACACCTTGTCCTCTCATGTCCTCTCAATCCATGTGCTTCCTCTCTTTCAATCTCTACCCTTGATCCATCTTCAATCTTGACTGTCTATTTATCCCCCTTCAAATCTATAAATTGGGGTCTCCTCCCCTTCATTTGACATCTCCAAGTCAAGTAATCTTATGCTGTCATTTTAGCTTTTGAAATCATCCCTTAGCATCCATATTATAGTCAATTTGCATCCTTTAAGCATCCATAATCATCTCATCCAGCCATTATACACTATCCATCCCCTCATATCCATCACCCTTGTTGTGCATTTTGGAGAGCAATCCACTTACCCATCTGGGACCAATCTAAATAAGTTGATGGGGCACATTATTGGCTTCACTGAAGGTCTAATCGACGGAACAAGAGAGAACTCTCTCTTTCAAGGTATATTGATTCGTTGGTTTAATTTTTTCACTTGATTTCTTATGTTATTTAGATTTAAACTAACACTCTAGCCTTGCATTAGTTTTCCCTTGGTTCACCCCTCCTGTCTACTTTTCTGCATTGTAGACTTGGTTTTATAACCATGCATTGAATCGTTTGTAAGTTGGATGTGAATCAATTTTGTGGTGCTTGATCTTGCTCTAGACTCTTTATTATTTTTTGTGTAGGTGATTTTGAGTGTTATCTTATGCTCTTCTTTGATATATGTTCATGATCGTTCTAGTCAGTGATGTGTTGGACTGCTTCATGGCGACCTTGATTATGTTGTTGGTTTGAGATGGATGTTTTCTTCTTTTTTAGTCGTGAGAACCTTTGCATGACTGATTTGGATACTTAACTCATTAGGTGATTGTTAGGGCATAATCTAGACATCTTGTGTTTTGATGATTGAGATGGACCTATGACATGATTGTTATTATCATATGTGAAATGTTAATTTGAGTAATCACCAACATGAGATAAATGATGTGAACTAGATTAGTTGATTAAAAGTGGCGAATCATATTTTATGTTATTTTGATTTGATGAGATATCATGTTACTAACAAAGTCATGATCTTGACCCCATTCGAGGAATATAGTTATATGCTCATTATGGTAGATGAATCATATTGATGGTGTTGTTTATGTAGGTAATTAGATGTAATTATTATTATCAAAGTTTAATTGGCAATTAGATGTGAAAATGATGATATCTTATCATTCAATTATATTAGAACATCAATATATTAATATGTATGTATGTATGTATGTATGCATGTATATGTATGTATGTATGTATGTATGTATGTATATGTATATGTATATGTATGTATGTACACACACACACATGTATATTTACACACACACATACATATTTACATACATACATATATTTACATACATATACATATATATACATATATACACATATATATACATATCTATATATATGTGTGTGTGTGTGTGTGTGTATATGTATATGTATATGTATATGTATACATATATATACATATACATATACATATATATGTGTGTGTGTGTGTGTGTGTGTGTGTGTGTGTGTGTGTGTGTGTGTGTGTGTGTGTGTGTGCGCGTGTGTGTGTGTGTGTGTGTGCACATATGTATATGTGTACACACACACACACACACATATATATGCATATATGTGTGTGTGTGTGTGTTTATATATATATATATATATATGAGCAAAAATGCTTGATGTGTGAATGTTTCAGTGAGGGAATCGACTCTAGTTGGCTCCACAAGTCTGAATGAGCCTGCATCCCCAACAGTGGTTAATAGGAGATAACACACGAGCTAATTGTCCCGAGCCGAAACTCGTGCCCTTGATTAGGGCAATTCCCTTGATTTTATTATGTTTCAGTGACTAAAGTACAAGGCATCGACTCCACCTAGCTCCACAAGTCTAAATGAGTCTGCATCCCCAATGGTGTTTGACAAGAGATAATATATAGGCCAATTGTCCCAAGCCAAAACCCGTGCCCCTGATTATGTATATATGTGTGTGTGTGTGTGTTTATATATATATATATGAGCAAAAATGCTTGATGTGTGAATGTTTCAGTGAGGGAATCGACTCTAGTTGGCTCCACAAGTCTGAATGAGCCTGCATCCCCAACAGTGGTTAATAGGAGATAACACACGAGCCAATTGTCCCAAGCCAAAACTCGTGCCCTTGATTAGGGCAATTCCCTTGATTTTATTATGTTTTAGTGACTAAAGTACAAGGCATCGACTCCACCTAGCTCCACAAGTCTGAATGAGTCTGCATCCCCAATGGTGTTTGACAAGAGATAATATATAGGCCAATTGTCCCAACCCAAAACCCGTGCCCCTGATTAGGTAAATTTCCTTGATTTGATTATTTGATTATTTTGATTATTTTGAGCCACAATTACTAAAATTGGTAACTTTTGAAAACCCATTCATCATGTTGAGTCGAGTCATAATGATTGTTTGTGCATATTCAAATAGTTGGTCATTTATCGCATGCATCTATGACAATTTGATACTATAGAAGTAATTTTATTATTAAAATGTGAAATATGCCTTATATATGTTGGATATCATGAGTATTGAGTGATTTTAGTCTGGGGGTCTTTTGGGAGTTTAATTGATAATTGGATTTTAAATTGTTTTTTATTGTTAAAATATTCCTTACTCAATAAGAAAAGTGAGTTTATATTGTGTGATTGAGCTCATTTGCTCAACAATTAGTCATTTTTCTTCCTCTTTCTCTCTCCCACAAACCCCCTCCTTGTTGGATTTTTAAATGGAGAGTTTGAATTCATTTTTGGGTGGAATTGGATGTCTTTTGTTGCAATGGAGTAGGAATCTGGAGTTCGTCTAGCTACCCAAAGGGTGTGTGAACTGGTTGGGTATGTTGGATGATCTTTGCATTTTTCCAATTTGGGTCAAATGAGGTAGAACTCTTCAAATATCCCTTGGTTTCTTATTATTGAATGTAAAACTATTTGCAAATTAATTGTAATGGTCCAATAAGTGTTTTCAAACTTGTAGTGATTTGAATTGGTTGTGTATGCATGATATGTGAATCAATCTTAGTGTATGTGGGCTTCATATGAGGTGTCTTGATAAAAAAAGTTGCCCAATTCACTTTATAAATCTTGTATGGGTGTTTTAATTATGGTTTTGAGGTGTCATGATGTAGTCCTCAAATACGTTGGTCTCCAATTTCGCCTCCCACGTGTTATTTTTGCCAAAATTGATGTCCTGGTTGAGTTTTCATAATTGAATTAAGCATCTACTTCTAGATTCCCATAACTAAATGTAGAATTTTGTAATTGCTAATTAAATTTTGCATTTTCTTGAGTAATTTCACATCTTCTAATTGAATTTTGTATTTTCTTGAGGAATTTTAAATTTGTTAATTGTATTTTGCATTTGCTCCCATAATTTCGTAATTGGTTGCTCTAAACTGATTTTTGGGTTTTTTACCTTCTTTGAGGGTTCGATGAGTTGTCCCTCCTTGTTGCTTTAGTGTATGGACCTAACTGACTTGTGGTTGTTAGCAACAACCAAGATGGAAGACTGAGAGTGGGGGGGGGGGTGAATCAGTCTTCACCGGAATATAAAATTTTAAGCACAACAATAGATCTAACAAACTGTAGCAATAAATAGATAAGAAAATTAACAACACAACACAACACCAATATTTTTGACGTGGAAAACTCGGTTAAGGGAAAAACCACGATGGGAACCTACCCACAGTAAGATAATACTCTGCAGTAGTATGTGAAAATATTACAATGGGGAATGCACATGCATTCAGACACACTGCCTAGAGCTCACTGCTCATAAGATATTTGCCTAGAAAGCTACAACCCTCAGGGATGTCTCATTGAATTACAATAAGATTCAGACTACAATCCGAAAGAAGTGAACTAAATGAGTAGCATCTTCAAATGCTTGATTACAGTTCTGATTAAGCACAAATGTCTGCCTTGCAACACCAATCTCACCTCAAACTCAACACCCAATGATGAATCACTTGTTCGCACATAAATCTCTCTCTGATAATGCAGACACAACAACGACACCCAAACTACATGACTATATCACCTATAAATACAATTCATCAACCTTGATAACAAGCTCAGCTAAGCCCTCAACCTTCAATTACAAAATTACATCACAAGATACAAGGATTGACCATCGGACCAATATAATAATTTACATGACATAACATGGACCTAATTCAAATTCCCAAATGATCAACTCCACCAGAAATTATGCCAAGATCAACCGCAACACGCTACACCACCAGAAGTACCACACAACACAAAAATCGATATCGGTTGATGAAAACCACCAAGAACTCACACAACAATCAATGTGGATCACCAAAATGAATAGGACATGACTAGGAAACACCAACAAGCATGTTAGAATCATCTGGAACAGTTGCACCAACACCACTTTTCAAATTTTCATCTATCAACATCTAGAAGCTCAAGAACACAACCAATCAACAACTATCACGAAGAAAGATAACTTGTAGAGAACCAAATCATGAACCATCTAAAATGAAGATACACAAGACCAACCAAAACAATATCCCAAAGTCACAACACCAAATATAATCACATTGAAGTATACCGGAGGGAATACCGGACTTTGCAAAACAGTGATCAACAAAACCAAACTACAAAACTGGATCAGAAAATCTTCCCAATCACATCAGAATAAATCACAGGAATATGTTGACATCAATGGCAATATATCCTAGAAGCAGAAATGACCAAGCATATCCAACAGTGGTATGATGGATTTTTATGTCTAGGCATGCATCCATTGAGGTGCCAAAGAGTATTTGTGTTCATTCTTTTGAATTGAGATCATTCTGGGATTGTATTCCTAGGTCGAAGATCTAGAGGTTGCTCCTTGAGTATAGCTTTGTTATGCATTGAGTATGTGACCTCTTGTGATGTTATTATTATGATTAGTATTTGTATATATGCCTTGCTCCCATTCACTAATGAGTAATTGAGTGTGTGTTATTGATGCTCGAGATGATGCATTAATGTTGGTATGCTGAATTGCAATGAGGTTGCTATTGTTGTTGACCTATACCTTTTTCGGGAGTAATGAATTGATAGCTCTTTATACGAGAGATTCTTATGAATTCTTGAGTACTTATGGATATTTTAAATAGATGCTTGAATCATATTATATGATTTTACTTCATTGTGGGATCAAGTGGATTCATTCTCTTGGTAGTAAGACCAATTGAGTATGCCTTATATATGTGGTTGATATGGCATTGTGTCAAAGAGATAATTGATGCAATTGAAGATATGGAAAGTGTATCATTGCATTATATTTTATTTTGATCCCTCATTTGATTGAATGGGATGAGCCTAGGTCTAGGTACTAAAGTGGGTTTAGGGAATGGCTCCCAATCATGTCCTCAACCCGTAAGTGGTACGCTTGGCAATCTGATTGGGGAGTTTTGTAATCCAGTGATAAATTAATAATGTGGGATAACACATTAATTAAGATAAATGGTCCCCCAAGCATTCCTTGAACACTAGTATGAGGCTAATGATTACTTGGGAAGGCATGCCTACACATTGAGCAATTAGGACTTGTCTGAAGAGGCAAGCCCACACATGTAGTGATTGGACTTGCATGATCATCATTCTCATCCATATGAGAGAATTCTTGGTTTCATGCGGTGTGTCCTCATGAGCACACATGATGACACTCACTACACTAGCACTCTAGTATCCAGATCTTGATAGTTGAGTGGCACCCTATGGTTTTACTATTGCTTGATCTTTTGGTTATCTCATTGTGATATACATTGTCTAGGAAATTTGGTGTTGTCCTTATGGGTGCCTCCTTGACCTTATTGTTGTCGATTGAGGATGCTTCCTCATTCTTTTGGTATTTTATGTGTTGTCTTCTCAAGCACCTTCTCTTACTTGATTGTTGCTCTTTGATATGGGTGATGAATAGTTGACATTGTCATCTTGATGTGTCTTTATGACTCTTGTTGTATTTATGTATTATATTGAGCATTTGCTCCATGTTTGGTTCTTGTGAAAACCTATTACTCTCCATTGTACTCTTGTATGATTGTCTAGGTTGTGTGACTATCTCCACGAGCACAATGGGGTGGATCTAAGGGTACCACATGGTCGGGTGGCATTGCCAACCACCATTAGGGATTGAAGGACTTGGTTTGTGATTGGCTTGATGGGTTATACCTCCCCTCCTCAGAACTAGATTCTTTTTATTCTCCTCTATTTCTTGTATGATGTAATCATTTACATATCATATCAATGATCATGTATATTTTGAACACTCCAGCTAGATATGGATGTAATAGTTGATGGTGGTGATGTATTGGTATTATTTTTCGCGCACTAGTGTTAGATTTGGGCATGATGTATGATTTATTATTCTTCTCTATTCTTGATATATCATTATGGTTATCATATGAATATTTCAATTAGTGTTTTAAATGAACATAGATATGCATGGTTTAGTGTTGGAGGTTGATTTAGTCATCTCCTTAAGGGTGAAGAGATATTGACCCAGTCTTGCATGTGTTTCTAAGGTAGTGATGTTAGGGAGCCCGTAGAGGTGACTTGAGTTATCTTGGATGGAGTTCCAAGAGTCAAACTTTCACATGTGCGTAGTTGGTTAATGATAATTGATCTTGTTTAAAACAAAATATATTTCTATGCATTTCTTTTATAGTTTTCTCTTATCCTATAGGTTTCCTTGACAATGAATTATATATGGTATCAGAGCTCATGTTGCAACACTGGGATCTCTAGTTGCATTGTTTCCCATGAAGCTAATATTGTTGGTGCATAGTTGTGTGAGTGTCTATGTTGAGGGATAGTTGTTAGCTTGTTGCTTGGGTGCCTTGTGTGGCAATTTTGAGAGTTTAGGGTGAGTTGAGCGAGGTATCTTGTGGTGGAGGAAGAGTAGTTCTCCTAGATCATTTGAAACTTTTGAAGGAGGAATGGATACCTTTGTGTGAGAGCCTTGAGTGGGATAAGGATTAGTTGTTGGTATGTTACGTTGTGAGAGTGAGCTCTTGTTTGGCCTTCATCAGTTTGTGTGTTTGGATGATTTAGGCTACAATGGTTGGCATGATCTAGCATAATATTTGATGAGTGTATGTAGTTAGGGTATATATGACCCTCCTGTGTATCAAGGAGTTTCTATGGAGTGACAATCTCCTTGATGATTAGTTCTTGTTTTCTTGGGTGTATGTTGGCCTTTGAGTGGCCCTATTGATTTTGTCCCTAGTGGAATATGTGATTGATTGTTTTTTTATTAGATTTGGATATTAATTATTGGATCCTAAATGAGCAATTCTTAACACTTGTGTGCGAGAGTTGTACTCCTTATGATAGAAATAGAATTAGTTTAGGTTTTTAAAATCTAGGCATTTCTATATTTGCATTGTTCATTGAGTTCATATGAGAATCCTTAGGCTTATAGTTTTATAACATCACAAATAAGATCATTCAATTCATCTACATCTTGTGTGTAGTGTGTTGTGAGCCATGCCATTGTGTTGTGCTTACCTCACGTAGTGTACCGTAAAGTGTTTTTATTGAGAAGCTAGTATCATTTACTATGATAGCCATGAACCTTGTGTGGAAGCTCATGCATGACCCATGTGATTCACCATCAAGTGTATGTCTATGTGTAAACACTTTTTGTGGGAGATCATGATGGACCTTGTGTGATGAATATGCTATTAAGATGTATCTTGTGTGAGACCCTTGTGAACATTATTACCTCGTGAATATGACACTTTAAGTAAAACTTGGTCATGCATTAGGTATATTCATTGTGTGTGAGACACCAAATCTCTCCTTTCACAAATAAATGAATTCATAAGTCTTCTTTCTTAAGGAAAGGATTGCATTGCATTAAAATTGGTAAAATATTGCTAGTTGAAATCTTGATTGCATATATGGGTACATAGATGTTGCCCAATGATTGAGTGTGGTGAGCCTATAAATTGACCATATTATTCCATGATTTATGAACCTTTAACTTATGTTTATAATGTCCTTATAATTCATTTCCAAACATTACCTTAGTTTTATGAAGCATTAACTAGGATTAATGGTGTTTGATATACATTTGTATGTCTAGCTAGTTAATGCTAAATAATGATTAATGGTCATTATTAAATGTTAAGTATTTTAGAATGATTAAAATTTTGTTTATGAGTGGTTTTAGTCATTAATGCATCTAAAAAAAAGAAGGAACGCGTTGGTAGTTGACAAATGTAGTTGTTGACTGGAAGTGCTAAAACAGACAAAAAACCAGTTTCAGTAAAATGATCATATCTCACTCGTTTCTTAACAAAATTGATAATCCAAGTATTTGGAAAATGCTCCAAATTTGATGGCTTCTATTTTCTGAAGATCTTGACCCAAGTTTGTAAATGCTTCTGTTTGGTTTCAGGGTATAGAGATTGCAGTGCACTGTTGTAAATATGGTTTTAATTGCAGGTCTTACTTGTGTCAGGCATGAGTAATTTCCCACAAGATTGTCTTTGTGGGTTTTAGGGTTCCAGTTTTTGAGAGATTTGCTCCAAGGGAGAAATCTGAAATTGCAGGTTCCAGTGATGGCATCCTTTTATCAATGCAAATGACAGTGTGTTCGTTTATGTTTTCAGTGTTGTCTTTACTGTAGGTTAAGTTTCAGTTTGCAGGTTCACACATATGCAAGGCATGTGTGAGTTTCCATGAAATTGTCTCCAAAATGTACTCAGATTCATATAATTTCATATTATCAAGGATAATTTGAGTTCTCTCTTTTAGATTCCTCTAAGAGTGTAATGTTGTCTTTTGGGTATTCTTTAAGGAAGGATTTAAATCCTAAAGCCCAGCATTAATGATTTTGAATGCATATTGGATATCTACATATAAGTATGGTTTTGTGATAGAGCAGAGGATTGTATTAATGTAAGGCATTGATACATGAAAATTTAATGTTGAAAAGAACTTGCATCTGAGATTTCTCATCCAGTTTTATGCACGACTCTGTGGCCTGGATAAGGCACTGGTCTCTTGTAATATTGAAAGGTTGTCAGAACACCATTTGAAAATCCAAAATCCGAATATCTTTTATATTTTATGTTATGTGGAAGTGTCCCTCCATCTCATGATTCAAAATGTTGAGTTGCAAGTGTGGATCTAGCCCATCTGCAGTTATCTCTTAGTTTTTGAACCTTTTGAGATCCATCTGCTTTTGATTGATGTAGTCTTGTGTGTAATAGGTCTGATTAAATGCATCAAAGGTATACCCGCCTAGGTTTTGCAGAGCCTGAAGAGTAGAAGGATTCATATCCTTGTCATGTTGTCCAAGCCCTGAGGTGTTTCATTGATTGAGATTGGCTATCTCATAGATAGATTTGCAGGTATACTTGGGTTATCACTTTTGGTGAACAACAAAAAGGTAGCGTGGTTTTTGAAGTAGTTCGTAGAAGACTTCAGGCTTCTATGTGGGCGTTGAAGTTACCAGCAAATCAAACAGATGCAATGCAAATTTGGTATGTTAGAGCTTGTGACTCCTCTGCGTGGGGGTTTTCAGATTTGCACCGAATGCAAAGTGTGTTTTATGCTGGAAGGTGAAAGGTAGGCATGAGGATGTTAATGTAGCAAGAGACAAGGGGCTACAGAGATAAATGAAACCCAGCCCACACTCATTCCTTCCTCCACGTGATGATTGGTAGAGGGTGCTGATGCCCTTAGCAATTGCAAACCAATGCTATGTCTTCTTTCCCTTGCGTAGTGTTCAAAATGGCGTTGACATCCAACAGCTTTACATCCTCCAATGGCTCGTAGAAAATGGGAAGGTGTTGTAGTGTCAACATTCAAGTTTCATGAGGTGGGAGAAGACAATGCAAAGTGCCTCCATGTACGTGGTTTTGGAGTGTTCTAAAATTCTAAGTAATGCCCCATGCGTAGAAACCTCTGGAGCAGCGTAGGAGACTGGGGAGGGATGTGGAAAGCAGCAAGGCATTGAAACTTCAATGTCCTCCCTCTCTATCGTAGCGTGGTGTATGGGGTTCTCTGGTGGTGGCTCCTCCCTTTCACTCCTCCTCCCTCTACGTGGCTTGGAATTAGAATAACCTGTGTGGTAATGGAGCTGAACTTGGTGGCAGCATTGAAGTTTATTGCAACAAATGCAAATGCCATTGATTCCTCCAGATCCTTCAGCGTGGCATGGGAAGGAGGCAAACTCAAAAGCTTTTAACCAAATCGCATTGGCGAATGAAACTTCCAGGCAGTCACTCAGGCAAATCTCCAAAAATGAAGCTCCAGGCTTAATTGCTTTGTCCCACATGCACTGGGAGGTAGTTCTTTTTAATGTTTATATGCAAAAGCGCACTATAATAATATGTCTAAGCCATAAAGGCTTTTGACAAATGGTGCCTATGGGCGCCCAAGGCGGGCCCATGCGCGAACACTCAGGCAAATCTCCAAAAATGAAGCTCTCTTTCCCTCTAGACTAGTGTTATTCACTAAATGGGAAAACGACAAATGGAGTCAAAAATCAAAATTAAAATGAATAAATGATATAGTTTAAACTATAGGGAAAACTTTGAGTAATTTCACCAAAAGTGATAACCCAAGTATACCTGCAAATCTATCTATGAGATAGCCAATCTCAATCAATGAAACACCTCAGGGCTTGGACAACATAACATAGGATCCTAATGATCCTCCTGCACTTCAGGTTCTGCTAGACCTAGGGGGGACACCCTTTTGATGCATTGAATACAACAATCACAAACATAAGACTGCATCAACAATGAGCAGACAAACCATTCCACAAGCTCACCAAATTAGGTAACATGTACAGATGGGCTGGATCTTATACAAATAATAGGTGAAATAGAGCTTTGGAAGGATAGAACATTAACCCCTAAACATAAAGGGAAATAGATTTATCTTTTAAAATGTATATCTGAGACCATTCCCAAATCTGTCAAAGACTAATGCCTTGTTCATTGGGCAGTAGAGTCACTCACAGAACTACAAATATGAATCATAGATGCAAGTTTGTTTTCCTTAAACAAGATATTCATGCATCAATACCTTATATTAATGCACTATTTGATTCATTCACAAATTCATCAGATCTGGATACATATTTCATTATTTATGACTGACTTTAGAATTTAAACTCTTCATTGAAGAATGCCTACAAACAATCATACAATCTCCTTGAGGTGACAAATTTCATCCTCCTTGAGGATTGAATTCATAATAATGAAAAAACATATCACAGAGACAATCTTGTGGGAAATTACTCATGCCTGACACCAGTAAGACCTGTAATTACAACCATATTTACAACACTGCACTGCAATCTCTATACCCTGAAACCAAACAGAAGCATTTACAAACTTGGGTCAAGATCTTCAGAAAATGGAAGCCATCAAATCTGGAGCATTTTTCCAAATTTCTGGAACCCTTACCACTGAGAAGAATGGGGAATAAAAAGGGATATGGAACCAAATCAAATCTTCAACTGAATTGCCAAGTGTCTTCCCTCTAACTAAATTTTGTTCCCGTGGAAACTGCTTCCAAAATATCCCACATTTGTCAAAATTAACCTCATAATCGGATTCCTCACTCTGAGAGCTTTTCAACGATATATAATACTTTATATTTTGGCCAAAATTTAGACCCTGGGCGAATTAATCCTCAACATGGATCCATCATTTAAATTTTTTGAATTTTAATATAGTTTGAACTATATTATTTATGGATTTTAATTTTGATTTTTGCCTCCATTTGTGCACTGACGCCTTGCCACATGGCGGCCTCTGATTGGTCGATGGGGTTGACCGGATGCCACCTGGGATGACACCTCATCACTGCCACGTCATCTGCTTTGTCACTGCCACTTGGCCGCCATGTCATCACCACTGGACTGCCACCTGTGCGCCAACTGTGTGCCACCTCACTGGGACCCGCCTGTTGGACTGCCACCTATCACGACACGTGGATGACTCTCGTTCACTTTCGCTATTTCACGGGGTTTAAACTACGTGCATCTTCCCTTCGCGAAATAGCGCGCACCGTTGATCCATCTCGAACCTGCTCACTCGTTAACCCGACCTTCCTCTGCAAAATTTCGCCTATCTGCCTCTGGAAGCGTGCCTGCGTGGGGTCCACCTAGTCACCATCCAATCAACTCCTCTATCGCCTCGGGAAGCGTGCTCGCATGTGGGCCCACCTTGGGCGCCCATAGGCACCATCTGTCAAAAGCCTTTATGGCTTAGACATATTATATGTGTGGAGCTTTGGTTATAAATATTTAAAAATAACACTTCCCAGCCAATGTGGGATTAAAACATTAAGCCTGGGAGGACTGTGTATTTTGAAGATTTCTGAGACTTTAATGGCGTTTTTGGACATTTGCATGAGGTTCGATGGCCTTTCCAACCACGCCACACTGCAAGGGAGGATGCTAGAGGTTTTGTTGGCATTTCCATTTGCCAATTCCATGTCAATCTGGAGTTTTGGAAACTTGTTTGCTGCACATTGCATTTGTTTTAAAAGACTCCAGCTGCTGGCAAATCTGCATTTGAACTTTGCTTTAAAAAAAAGCACATTGCCTTCTAATGATCACACAGGGAGGACTTTATTGGCATTTGTTTGAATGGTTTCCTTTTAAACTTGTTTGTTCAACACCACATGAACTGCCAATTTCATTTTGTTTGAAGTTTCTGAGCCCTCCAAACTCCATCTTCAACGCTACAAAAGGAGATTTAATTTTACACCTGCCAAATGCATTTGTCTGAAAGTTTATTGCTGCTGTAGCTGCCATCAAAGGGAGTTTCAATGCACTTGGTTGTTTTCATTTCATGCCAAAGGCTTTTCAAACTTCTCTTTTCTCACCACTCCTTGTATTTGGCTGCAATCGGTCATAACCATTTGGCAATGGAGTTGTAAAGGCCATTATAGATGGAGAATAATGAAAGACACCAGCCATAGACTCTTCTTTTTTTTTGTCATCCAAACAATACACATTCAGCAAAGAGGGAAGATGTTGGGGTTTTCATTTGGTTTGCATATTTCATAAAACTCATCTCCCAACCACCAAGTTCCAGCAGGGAAGGAAAATATGGCATTGATTTTACATTATCCTCTGGTGGGAAACACATAAGTATTTGACTCCAACAATGGACATCAACATTACTCTAGAAATGCTCATAAAGCCAAGTCGCCAATAAAATAATAAGGCACAGGCATGAGCCAGGTCGGGCCCCAAAGTGGGTCCGACTAAAAAAATTTCGCTTTTAAACAACTGACCTTTGGAATACCTTAGGAACCTCAAACACACCTTTGGAAACGATCGACATCGTTTTCGGATCATAAAATTGCATTTTACATCTTTCAGGCAATTACGCCACAATTTTCGCATTTAATCGTGAAGGCGTAATTTTCAAACCTGTCAAAACACCTTTCTGGAGCTCGCCATCTGACAAGCGTGTACTTTGATATACAAGGATGAATTCTACCAAACGGTTTCTCAAGACGAGTCCCGAGCGAAGAGATATTAATTTCCGAAAACGGCCAACTGGCTTTGTCGACACTGCGGACCTGATGAAGTCAATGTTCTGGCAACACATGATGCCTTTCTCAAAAATATCAAACGACCTCCGTGGGTCCTCAAATTTGAAACATAGGTACCTTAAAGTACATATTAAATCTTTGAATTCTCAATTCGATCACCAGACTGACAGGATGCAAACGGCGCGCTCACCAAAATGGCTACATTAACTGATATAACACTGGAGTGCGGATAACTGAATTTGATGGCAAAATGAGCTCTTTTGAAAACCGATCAAACGGATTGGTAGAGTCTTGAAATTTGAAATGTAGCTCACCATTTATACCAACATTAGCCCGGAACAAACATTCTGACATGACGCTCACCAGGACATTTTTACACTTGTGCAAACATCACAAACTACAAACGGATTGAGCTTTGAAAACTGAGCAAACGGATTCATAAGGACTTGAAATTTTGCATGTTGACTCACATTTATGCATAAAATTCAATCCATTTTGAAATTCTTCATGATAATAAACATGGCAAAAGATATAAACACCCAAAGTAAGCTACTTAATAAAATTTGCACTTGTGCCTAGAATGCACTTTCAACTCACCCCTCGAAATGGGTACCTAGTAAACTTATCCAAACTGAATTCTGAAAGTTGCACATCACTGCATAGGCCAAATGAAAGGTGTGGGACATGAATCTTGAGCCTTTCCCTCTGAAAATCAACTGGCTCCACTTTACCCCCTTGCTAGCTAGGCATTCAAACTGACTTATTTTAATCATTTGGAAATGCAGGGCAAAATTTTGAAATGGGCCTATAAACTTGACTCAGTTTTAAATACTCCCAACAGTGACTCAGTTTTAAATACTCCCAACATCTCACTCGTTTCTTAACAAAATTCAGATATTCAAAATTATTTGTAAAGCTTAAAAATAGATATTAAAAAAATTTAAACTATTTGATCTTATTCGTAATATTTAATGAGAACCATTTAGTAGAAGTTGTCTGAGACAAACTAGCAGATTTTTAGGTAGCAGTTAAAGATTAAGTCCTAATTCAATTTGGACTCTTCTACCTCTTGATGATCTCATGGATTTGGAATTTTTTAAGTCAATAAATATTTGTAAAAATTTGTGGAAACAATGAATTATGAATCATAAGTTATTGTGACATGTTTCTCCACATTTTCATGTGTAGCTACACATTTTCAACCACAGTTATGTTGTAAGAGTTTGAAGAGGATTATAACTCTCTCAAATCATTTTAGTTAGATCTTTATTATCAGCAATAAGTAGAATGAGTCATTTCCTTGCTACCTTGATTTAAAGGTACAAAAGGATGTGCTCTTGTAGGCTGGTTGGGTTGATTGTGAGCCATTTGATTTACAAGAACTGTGGAATTGGGCAAAGCTTGAGATGAGGAGCTTGCAAACAAAGGATTGGTCAAACTTGAGAAGAAAGGCTAAGAATTGAGGACGGTATGAACAAATTCACTTTGATTTGATGCCTTCTTCTTTCTTTTGGGTGGTGAAAGCTGAAAGTGCTAAACTGGACTCGCACTTTGCCTTGTTTGCACTCTTCTCATATACAGGTTGAACTTGATCTGCCTCTACTAGGAGCTCAGAGTTGCCAGGTGTGAATGTTTTCCTACTTAAAGGCTAAAATACTGCTATTTATACAAAGACAACCATAAGGTGGCCTTCTATGGACTAAAATAGTCCAACAGTCCCACCGGGGATGCTAAAAACTATTATCACTAAGGTCTACACCCTAGCTAAGTCTAGACTCAGCTAACCTGTGACACATGGAACTACTTCTAGGTTTTTGGGTACCCTATAATAGAAGTAGACCTCTAGAGATGGTTGGATCCCTTTGAAATTTCTTTAAAAAACTAAAATTTTGACAAGGAAAGGGGATAGAAGGTTGACTCTAAATAGAAATCTAATCTACTCAAGCGGTGATGCACCAAGATATTCTATTTTCTGTCGTTCTAAAAAGACTGATTACAATGGATTCAACAAAGACACTAATTGGGTTCACAACTCATTTGTTCCTATGATGACCATAAGCATTTCATATAAAGGTCATTGGTTTCAGTTTGCATATGAGATGAAATAAACAATACAATAATGTTGGTTGAAATAAAATTGTGACACAATATATAACATGATCAAATCTAAGGAATGCTCAATAAAACAATATATTGACATATGAAACAACAAAGGACTGAAAGTCAATTCACAATATAAATTCAACATAACACAATATAAATGACATAATAATGAGCAAGAACAGTTGTATTTGTCATTGAAACTTCCAAAAGAATCTGATTACAAACATAGAGATACCTCTGACTTTCAAGTATTGAAGGTTACAAGAAAATAACACAACTGAATACAATGAAATCAAGGATGAACTCAACAGATTTTTGAATTACAAGGCTATATTCACAGTTGTAGACACCTGAAAAAACAAGAACTAACTATACAAATGAATGATAAATGCCTTTTATTGAAGCTACTCCTGAGATTTGAAATTCAAAATTCTGGCTCCTTTAGGCTTGCTGACTCAACTGACCTATAGAAATGTGTTGGCTGCTCCTTTTGCTTGAAATCAGGTGGCTAACTGATTGAAAAATTGAAAATAAGTTATGCTGGGCTAGCTCACTTGAAATATCCAAAACATTATGGTCAAGATTGAATATTTTGAGTTGATTTGCCTCCAAACCGCCCCTTGGTTGATGACTTACACCTTGAGGGCTTTAATTCAGGGGTAGGACTGCTCATTTGACTTCAACAACATCCTCAAAATGTGGGATTTTGTTTGTGGATGACCTCCTTCACTTAATTTTTGAATTTTGGTCTTAGGTTTGCATTGATGATGAGTTTAAATTTGAAATTCAAATCATTCCATTATACTCTATAAATTTCCTTTGAATATTGCTCATGGATACATAAGCCATGTTTGAACAGCCATAGAGGGTTAATGAAGACTACATTTATGACTCTTTCTCTATTCAAGGTTGTTCTTAAACTAAGCTCAACTCTGTTTTCTCCATTCTACTACTTGTGTCTACTACTAGCTTTGGAGACCTTCTCCCTTCATCTAATGGGTCGTGTTGTGACAATATTATCTGATAAAAAAGTGATTATCTCAAATAGTAGTGTAGATAGGAATTTGGAAACCATCAAAGCAAGTAACAAATTAGACTAGCTCAATCACGAAAAACTAAATTGCAATGACAAATCCTAAAAACATTCAATAGAGACATGAAAACAAAACATTCAAATCAAATGCAAACCATCGCAAACGTGAATGTCTCCTCCATAATTCTCCATTGTCCTTCTTTCTCTTTCAAATTGCTTTGTTTGTGGATCTCACCTACAAGTGCATAAGCATGAGATGAAAGCAAGATTGACAAAACAACATAAAGATACTAGAAGCGTGATTAATTGATCGATCGGGGGGCCATGATTGAAGAAATTCATCCAATTTATAGATAAACTAGAGAAAAGACAAGATTAGCATGAAATTGATTCGAATGGAAATTCAAATCAAGAATAGCCAAATTATGACAAGTGTATGACAAATTGCTATGCAAGAAGTTATGACAATTTATGACAAATTGCTATGCAAGAATTATGACAAGAATTTGAAATAGAAATAGACATTAGAAGAAATTAGAAAATTAGGTTAGAAATGATGACTTGGAAATTAGGAAATTGATGAAAATTAGGTAAATTAATTAATATTTTTTCATTCATTAATTAATTTACAAAAAGAGGAGGAATTAATTAGCCAATTAAATAAATATTTAATTGTGACAAGAAGACTTAGGATAGATAAATAAATTATTAATCCTAGAGGGAAAATGACAAACAAGATTAAATGAATAAATCATAAAACCCTAGAAGATGAATTAGAAATGCAAGGACGACAATTAGGTCTTGATATAGGATCGACTTGATCATGATTCTGACTTGATAAAAGACCAATGCTGATAAATAATTTGATTGATAAATGCGCCAATTGACGAGGAACAATGACTAATTGATCCAAATTGACATGATTGAAAAGGACGACGATTGATGACAAATCATGACTGAAGATTGTTATCGACAAGACCTAATTTGAAAGCGATAAAAATGAGGAATGCAGAAGAAGGACTCGATGCTCGCAAACGATAAAGACCAAGTGCGCAACATAGAAGAAATGTTAATGCAACACAAGAACCCTAAAATAAGGCAATGCGCAAATGTTAAAGTATGACTCCACAAGCGTTGACCATTTTTAGACGTCTACATTTTGCCCCTCTTTGAGACAATTCAATTCTAAGCGTTGTTTCAAAGAACAATAATGAAAATGCCCTAGACAATAATGATGACATATGCATGCCCCCTCGAGGAATTGGCCGGAAACATCCAGAAAAGAGGCCAAGTGATCGATAAGAATGACATAAGACAATAGGTTCGAACGGACTGCCAAGACTGACGGAAGAAATGTTAGTAAGAAGAAATTAGACAGAGGACAGTTAGAGATGAAGGAAAACTTGCTTTCACAAATGCACATAAGTAGGTGAGAACCTTTATTTAATGTAGCAAAGCGGATGCAGAGCATCATGGCATTGAAGGCCAGAGCTGGAACACAACCCCTTTTGCAAAAGACAGACACATCGCACACAAGGAATAAGTGAAGCATCCTAGGGTGCATACATCAAGGGTCGAGGTATGTGCGGCGTTCACAAAGCGAACGTACTTATCACAGACACCCAATGATATAGTTGCCCCAATTTGTGACAAACATTCCACAAATAGCAAACACAACAAAAAAAAGAAAGGGACCATGAACCATCCCGGTCACTCTAAATCACTCAGTGACATCATCGAGCAACATAGGAACATGATCGAAGCTAAAGATAAATCAATAAAAAGATAAGACACACAAATTCAACCAAGTCAAACAAACAGTCTGATCGTCATTGTCAAAAGTGGAAAACAAGAATGATCATGTTGTCTGGTTCCAGGGAATGCAGTACCCCGTCGAAGACAGGACGCGGTCTGGTTTCGAGTATACCACACCCTGTATAAGACCCATGATAATAGTGACAAGGACCAATGGTAATGATGTTGATTGATTGATATGACAATTTTGCTCAGTTTGAATGTCTGGTTTGATTGAAAAAGTTCATCTGTTAATGCGTGATTTCATTAAAGCACAATGTTTGATTGATTGTCGTTGGATGTATGCTTAGCGATTTGTCTATGCACAAAGGGGACCATTTATTGACAAAATGCAAAATGCCAAAAGAATTGTTTTTGGATTTTGATGTTTTTCACTTTGTAGGAATTTCGAGTTTTTTACAATTTTTTGTTCATTTTTTCAGGACGTTATTTGATTTTTTTATGGATTTTTTCAGGACATTATATGATTTTTAGGGATTTTTTCAGGACATTATTTAATTTTTAGGGATTTTTTTTAGGACATTTTATGAATGTTTTTGTAATTATTTCGGGACATTTTTCAATTTTTATGATTTTGCCCCCAGTGTCTAACAAGGCAAGGAATATGACAGGTGAATAAGTAGGCTTTCTGAAATGTTGGTGGATAGAGGGAAGACAAAAGCCTTTTATTATGGAGACAATACGGATGCAATTTTCAAGGGCTATTGCGTGATGGGACAAGAGACTGGATATGACAATGTAAAGCAGGAACATGGCATGAGGGACATGTCAAGAGGTTTTTGAAACTATGTTTAAATTTTGCGTCCTTATGTCAGATCAAGATCAAGGAATGAAAAAGAGTGTGTGGATAGTGATAAGATATGGATAGGATAAGCAAGACCAAGAATGGATAAGGGACATGGACTGAAGGTCGGGATTGGCTAAGGGATAGTGGCAGAAAGTTGCAGTAAGACATGGAATATGGATGAAAGGTTTTAATAAGCAAATGGATAAAGACCAAAAGCTATGATGGACTAAAAGCTGCAAACAAGATGCATGATGCTCATGAAGATCCTCAGCCTTGTCAAGATCAAAGGTGGAACGAGGAAATGGACATGAGGGACAATAGGATAATGGAGGAGGATGACATGATATGATAGGATAATGAAGGGCAATAGGATATGAAGGAGGAAACATGCCCCCAAGTGTGGTGTGCAAGAAGTTCATAGATTACGCAAGGCGCCTGTTTGCCAGGTTTTCATCACGGTACTTGCCCAAGGCGCCTGTTTGCCAGGTTTTCACCAGTGGATGAATTATTTTTGCTTTACTTTTCTTTTTTTTTTGTCTTTTTTTTCTTTTTCTCACTTTTTTTTTTGTATTTTGACTTTTTCAATAGAAGATGGACACATGATAGGGGATGGAAGAAGGACTCGAGCGTCTTTTTGTTTGGATAGTAGCCTTAAAAAAAAATGGACCATGACCTTTAAAAGTATGCTCAAAGACGTTGGTAGGATAAGGACATGGAAAAAGAGATGAAACTAAGGCAAGGATTTATGCAAAGGATCGGACCAAAGGGATCGAAGGATGAAAAATATGCATTGGATAATGGATAGGGTATTGGAAGAATTGGGCTTCAGTGGACGGAAATATTGGCAAGATCAACATTGGCACACACCTTGAGGGGTGATGAACTGATGGAGAAAAAAATGTATTTTTGATATTGAGATTTTGAGGAAGGAAAGGCTATGGATTTTGGGACATAAGGGCCCAAAACGGATGAAGAAGGTGGTGGAGAAATAGACTTGGAAGGTTTGGATGGAGGAATAGCAATTTTGGATGCCAAGTTGGATTTTTCTTTTTGTGCTTCAAGAAGCTGCTTAGGAACCCACATGGTTTTTGATTTTTCATGCTTTTGTGGTTCCTTGGAGTGCATTGCTTGCACAAGGGATTTAGGAACCCATATAGATTTTAACTTTTGTTTTTGAGCAATGGGCCTTTGTGACCTTTTGGATTTTTCCTTTTCTTTATAGATCATATTGTTCTTTGTTTTGACATGTCGATTATATTGGACATGTTGATCCTTGAATACATGTGGATTGCTAGACTTATGACGTTTACACTTGGCATTCAAATTGCTTGGAGAGGGAAAGGAATGCATGGATGGATATGAATGAAATGGAGTTCTTTTGGATTGATGAAATTTACTCAAGGATGTGTGCCTTTGCTGACCTTGCATAAAGGATGAAGGGATATAAGGACCTAAGATGGATGGAAGGTATGATGGGGAAGGGATATGTTTGGATTTTGAAGGGATGTTGGATTTAGTAGGGGTACCCACGTCTTGAGGAATTTCACTGAGGCCATGACCCTTAATATTTTCTTTAACATGAAGGGATTCTTTCTCATGAAGGTCTACTCCTTTGCCTTTATGAATATCTTGATTGGTAGGATACTCTTTTCTTTGGGAAGAAGACGCGAGTCCATTATGAGGTGGGTATGATATGAGAGAAATAATGAGATCTTGAAGTGGATCGGATTGCACCAAAGTGGAAGAACCCATTATGCATGTCGAGGGTTCATGAACATCTTGCACTGACACGTTAGAATCATGAGGGGGATTAGGATCATGAGGGGGACTAGGATTGTGTAGTGGACATGGTTCAATGACAGGCTCTTCAAGAGATGGAATGGGAGAAATAATGGGATCATCAAAAGAAATGAGATCTTGGAGTGTATATGGAGCATTAGGACAAGGAGATGGAGGAACAAAAGGATCTTGTGGAGGATTTAAAGGAATAATTTGATCTTGACAAGGAGGAAGATCATTGGAATCCTCTTTAAAGGTGTTTTGCTCTTGACTTTTAATGGGATCATCGGAAAGGATGGAAGGGCTATCTTGATCTTGCTCGGGGAATGGAATGTCAATGGGATTTGAAAGGATATTGTGTTCTTGGATAGAATTGATAGGAATAAGTGAATCACTGCGAGTGTCTGGGGAAATGGGATCTTGGTCAACAATTGGATGGGATGATAAGGTTTCAAGATCTTGATCTTCATCTATTTCAAGACACGTTTCTTCATGCTCTAAATTATCCTCTTGACATGAGGTTGGACTTTGGATATGCATGGGGGATTCTGACAAGGGATCAAATTTTTTGGCATGAAGGAAATACACTTTGAACATTTGTGATGGATTTTGGCAAGGAATCAATGCTTGAACATGAGGAAGAGGGACTTCGAATGGGGTCCTCTAAAACAAGTAATGGCAATAAAGTGCATGGTGGCATTGGGTCTTGTATTTCTGAAACATGACAAGGATGTGCATCATGAATTGGATTATCTTGGCAATCAATTATGGATAGACCTTGGATAATTTCATCCTTGGGTTTATTATTTGATGAGGACAATATGGAAGGTTCTTGTGAAACTTCTACAGGTGTAGGGATAGATGCCACTGGGGAGATGAGGCATTGCTAGACATAAGTGTATTATCTTGATCTCCCTCAAAGAACTCACTTGGTAGGTTCCTTAAAAGCTTTGCAATAAAGCCACCTTTCTTTCGAGGTTTTGAAATAGTTGTATCTAGAATTTGAACTTGTTTGGGAAGAATTTGGTCTTGGTTTGATGTCATGTTTTGATTTTGAACTAGATGTTGCTCAAATTGGTTTGACATGTTCAAAATTTGGCTTGGTGCATGTTGCAAGTTTTGTTTTTGAATGTTTAGTTGTGGTTGTTGACATTGATATGTTGATTGAACTTGTTGATATTCCACCATTGGTTGAACTATTTGTGGACATTGTATAGTTGGTTGGACATATTGTTGAAATTGAACCATTGGTTGTGTTGGTTGTATATGTTGGACCATTGGTTGTGTTTGTTGGAAATGTTCGAACTGTTGAACAATTGGTTGTGATGGTTGAAAATCTGATTGATAGTAAACACCTTCTTGTTCTTGTTGTGGAGGCACATAATGTTGAAATTGATGTTGTCTCTTTTCTTGAAATTGTTTCATCATCTCTATTTGTGAGAGGAGAGTTGGTATGTCTAATCGTTCAAGAAGAGATCTTACATCAATTGGCTCAATCTTTGGATTTCGACCTGGAAATTTTCGAAACATTTTGGACATTTGTGATCTATTCTTCTCAATGTTTTTCACTCTTTGTTCCAAAATCTCATTTTCTTGAGCTAGTTTCTCCTCTAGTTTTTGTATTTGGAGACTTGTTTCATCATAAAAAGTTTGATCCAAGTTCTGAGACATGTAGAGATTGGATTGACATGATTGACTTCTCAATTGTGATGACATGGCTTCGTAAGAAGGTTGAGACCTCATTTCAACAAACATGTCACTATGCAAATGCAATATTTTTGGAATTTTTTTCAAGGATGATGTATGATATGCAACTAAATGCAAACTAAACAGACAAAAATGCAATCTATGGCAAGAATGCAACCTATGTTTTTGTTCTTTTTTCAAGATTTTGACGAACTCATGAATGCAATTCTAAAAATGAGACCCTTAGGAAATTGAAATGATGTCTAGACCTCAAAGGACAAAAGGACCAAGTGACAAAAGGACAAAATGACCATGTCTCCCCTATATGCTTGGATACTAAGCTAGGTTTGACCAAATGACATTGATGACAAAAAGACAAAAGCAACATAGGCAAGAAATAATCTTACAGCTTCAATCCTAGCTACAGGTGCAAAAGTCTCTCCATAATCAATTCCTTCCTTCTGAGAATATCCTTTACAAACCAATCTAGCCTTATTCCTTATAACTTGACCATCCTCATTCAATTTATTCCTAAAAACCCATGTAGTTCCAATAACATTTTTATTTTTAGGTCAGGGAACCAAGGTCCATGTGTTATTTTTCTCAATCTGATCTAATTCTTCTTCCATAGCTTTCAACCAATATTCATCTTTACATGCCTCAATTACTGATACCGATTCAACTTGTGAAATTAAACATACCTCATTAGTTGTCAGTCTTCTTCTTGTCATCACTCCATTACTCTTATCCTCAATGATCAGATCTTCTGAATGATTCAATCTCACATACCTAGGAGTCTTCTGACTTTCTGTTCCTCTTCCCTATTCTTCAGTCACTGTAGAATTCTCTGATACTGCCGAAGTAACTGGTTCAACACTCTGTTTTGGTAAAGGTGCTATCGGTTCAGATATAATCATTTCCACTATCGGTTCCTTCTCATAAACTCTGATTTGACTTCTGTTCAGCTCATCTACTTTGACATTAGCACTCTCCACAATTCTCTGCAATGTCCTGTTATAACATCTATATGCTTTGCTTTCATTAGAATAACCAAGAAATATGCCTTCATCACATCTAGGATCAAATTTCCCAATGATATCATCTCTCCTGATATAACATTACTACCAAAAATTCTAAAATACTTAACTATAGGTGTATTGCCAAACCATAATTCATAAGGTGTCTTACGAAATTCTCCTTTGATATGTACTCTGTTGAATGTATAAACCGCTATGCTCACTGCTTCTCTCCAGTAGATATGAGGTAGACTAGCTTCCATCATCATTGCTCTAGCAGCATCCAAGATAGTTATGTTCTTCCTTTCCACAACTCCATTCTGCTGAGGTGTCCGAGGAGCAGAAAATTGTCTTCTTATACCATGCTTCTCACAAAAGTTATTAAACTCACCGGATGTGAATTCTCCACCATGATCTGACCTCAAACATTTAATCTTAATCCTGTCTCAATTTCCACTTTAGCCTTAAATATTTTAAACTTTTCAAATGCTTCAGATTTCTCTTTTAGAAAAGTAACCCACATCATTCTAGAATAATCATCAATGATTAGCATGAAATATCTATCACCTTGAAAACTTTTAACTCTTGCAGGGCCACACAAATCAGTATGAATAAGATCAAGAACATCATTTGATTTATCTTTTATACTCCTAAAAGAGGTTTTGACATGTTTACCCATTTGAATTTCTTTACATACCAGATTATAGGGCTTCATAATCTTAGGTATATCCCTAATTGCCTTAGTTGAACTGATCTTCACAGTGCAATAAAAATTCACATGACACAACCTTTTATGCCATAGCCAACTCTCATCAATCTATGTAATCAAATATGTCTTTTTACCGGAGTTCAAATAAAATATATTGCCTTTTGTCTGTGTACTGGTTGCAATCGCCAAACCGGATCTGTTAATGATTTTGCATTTTTCATCCTTGAACTGTAATTGAAATCCCTTATCTACCAATTGTCCTACATTCAAAATATTATGCCTCAAACCTTCAACATAATAAAAAATTTCAGTATTGTTCTTACCATCAATTGATATAGTTCCTTTTCTTTTGATCATACACGCTTTGTCATCTCCAAATCTAACTAGACTGCCATCAAAATATAGCAAATATAGAAACTTTCCTTTATCTCCAGGCATATGATGTGAACAACCGTTGTCAATTACTCATTCATCCTTGTCTTCAAATTTAGTAGCAAGTAACTTCTCTTCAGGTACATTCACTTCTAGTGCTGGATCATCTTCCTTGATAGCCAGGAACACCCATTCCTTCCCATTGCCGGAACCACTACCAAAGTCTTCTACCGGTTCATATCAATAATGCCTTCCTCATCCGCTATGTAGCATAATTTGTCTCTGTTTTTCTTGTACTTCTGCTTGTTCTGATATCTAGGTTTAGGCTTAAATGATCTTCTAACTCTTTCTTCAAATCTTGAATTCCTTTGAGTATATTTAGATGCAAAATGACCAATCTTATTACATGCAAAACATTTAAAAGGTGTTTTTCCTTCATACTTACTTTCTACCAGTCCTTTAGGTACTCTTCTAGCAAATAGTGCTTCAAGTTGTTCAAACTCATCATCTTCTCTCTTCATATCTTCTAATTCCTTTGCATACAAAGCTTTCCAGTCTTGCATACCGGTTGTAGATGTAGATGAGTGAAAAGTAGGTTCAGTCTTCACAGCTCCAGAAGGTCCAAATTCTTCAAGCTCAAAAGAAGATAGTTTCCCAACCAAATTATCTCCATTGACAGATGTATTAGCCATTGTTCTCAACTCATTAATAGCAGTAGCCTTCATTTTGTAAGCTAGTGGTAGGGCTCTCGGGATTTTAGAAACAATTTCATCTTCGCTCAGAGTTCCACCACAACATTGAATTCTCATAACAATCTCATTTACCCTTTCCATGAATGCAGTAATCCTTTCATCTTCTTCCATCTTTAGGTTTTCATATCCCACTCGGTAACCATCAAGTTTAGCAACCTTCATTAAGAGTCTCCAACTTATCCCATATAGCCTTTCTAGATGATTTGTTGGTTAATCGCATTATTTGCTAATCAGAAAGTGCACATAAGAGGGCTTCTCTTGCTGTATAATCATTCTCAAGCTCCTTGTCCAGGTTTGCCGGAGGAGGATTGCCAGATCCCAGATTATAAGGTGTGACACCATTCTGTGTGATCTCCCAAATCTCATTGCGAAGACATCTCATATGAGTCCCCATCCGAATCTTCCATACTATGTAATTTGTTCTATCCTTAGAATATCCCTCCAAAAGATAGCTCTAGAAGAACTGGATGAACTTGAATTGTTAGTCGCCATAGGATCTTCCTCAAGTGGTTAAGCTTTCTGCAGAGAGACCAAAGATCTGATACCAATTATTAGATAGTTCAAATAACCGGAAGACAACTGAGAGGGAGGGGGGGGTGAATCAGTTGTCACAGATTATCGCAACCTTTAAGCAATTTAAAACTTTAATACCGACACCCAAAACATTAATACCAGAATATCAGTTAAACTATTTAAGCATAAGAAATAATCATAGAATAAAAACCATCCATATGACACCAAGATTTATACGTGGAAAACCCGGAAAAGGAAAAAACCATGGTGGGAAGCCTACCCAAAGTCAGATAATACTTCTGCAGTAAGTATGCGAATTACAATTGAGGGGCCTGCACTTGCAAGAAGGCCAACAACCTAGAGCACACTACTCATCAGAAAAGGAGCCTCACTGACTACATAGAAATCTAGACTACAATCTAGAGAAGTGTTGAACTGCAAAAGATAGCATCTCCTATGTCTGAGTACAGTTCTGGTTAAGATCAATATCGGAGGACTGGATCCTCTTACATACACCCAATTCAATCTCCAATGATCAACCAAATCCTCTACCTAAATGATATTACATTATTCGCACGTTACATTCCTTGACCATGACCTGTAACATAGCCATGATGATCTACAATGAGATCTTACCTCTATATATACAAACCCTCAACCATAAACAATTAGGTCGACCACCAGATAATAAGCCAATTACACAATTACAAACCATGTCGGCCTTAGACCAAAAAAATAATATCCAACACATAAGACATCCTAAAAATACATCGAGAGGTCCAATCCACACATTACATTAAAGTCGGTCCATAACCTAGATCAATCGGGACCCAGTATAGGTTCACACGCTACAACAATGATCTCCATCTGCCAAGTCTTGAACATGATCACCAATAGCATCCTAAAAATCCACCAGAAGCTACACCAACACCACTTATGCAATTCATCAAAGATCTTCATCAAAAGCTCTACTGCTGAAACCCTCACCGGAACTAGAAACTAAGCTTCTAAGCAAGCAGGATAGTATCCAACCACCAGAGAAAAACCAACAGACCGCATATGAGCATTAGTATCATGAACAAGCCAATTCCATCACCAAATCATATTGGACCCTACCAAATCATGCCAGATCCAAATCAACCAGAAACCACTCATCCTACAGGGACCAGAAGGGTGTTGGTAAAGCATCCAAATAGGTAGTGTTGGCATCAATGACAAAACATCTATTCATCACATAATCAATTCCACCAAATGGCCAACATGGAATGACCTCAATGAGAGTGTTTGGCTTAGGAATAGCGAGCTCCTCCTCCTTATATTTCTCATGAAAATCAAGATTGGCATTTGTAGGGATAGGAACATAAGTCTCAATGTGATCTCTAGCCTGCGGTTATGATTTAATGGTTACTTTTGTGCCATAGCTTGTTCTAAAGAACAAGTGAGACCAATCTGATGACAAATAACCCCCAAATTTAGCAGTGAAATCTCTACTCAAACAAAGGGCAAAGTATGGTGGTAAAACAATTACATATATATCTTGGGGAATGACAAAATGAGGACAAGCATGAAGTGTAAGGCTCAAGTTTTTGATGACTCCAATAGTATTCACTGTTGCACCATCCAAATAGACTACTCCTTTAGTAAGAGGCTCATAAGTCAATCCTAGTTTATCAAAAATTTGCTTAGGTATGACTGAGTTGTTGGCTCCCGAGTCTATCATACAGTTATGGACTAAATGCTGGCCAATAATCAGGGTGACATAAAATGACAAAGGTTTGACTTCTTTGGACTGCACTTCACTAGTTTGAGGAGTATCAACAATGGTTACCTTGGGGTGCTCCTTGGAAGACTCATTGGACAAGCTAAGTGAGGTGAGAGCATTATGCAATTTTTCTTTTTGACTTGGGAGAGCTAATGAATCCCACATGGAAATATTCACATTAGACTTCTTCATTTGATCCAAAATATTAAAAGAACTTGAGGTCACCTTTTGTTGTCCTTTAGGAACAATAGCTTCTTCTTGAACTTGCACTGGTTGTGACTAATTTTTGGGTTGATCCTTGCATGTCACAACCTACCCTCTTGGTAAAATGTGCACTCCTTGGATAGCTTGAGGTACATTAGCCACTTGCTGGCTTGTTGAGGCTTGATTCCTACCCTTATCAACTTGTTGTCCAGGGTCCACTTCCCTCTTCTTAGACTTTGTATTCACTGCAACTAAGGTATTAGACTGATTTGGAGTAGCATAGTTAACTCCACAAAACTCCTCTCCTTGCCAATTCATCAAAGCAACATCTTGATTGCTTTGATCAAGATGGGGGGCTTGCTGTTCACTGTTGTCTTGGACTGAAACTTGTTGGACAATAGCATTTCCTTGAGCCATAAGGGTTTGATAAAGTATCCCCTTTGGACAAGTAGTTTGGTTGTGAGGTTGATTGTAAGGATAACACCCATCATAATCCTGAGCCAAGTTGTTTTGGATGGGAACTAACTCCTTTGATGAGTTGGCTATGTTGGGATTATAAGGTTGAAAAGACCTTTGGTTATTGTTTCTCCTTTAAAATTGAGGGTCAACTTGATTGGGTGGCCTACTAGACTGATAAAGAGATTGAAAAGGTCTGATATTTTGATTTTGCTACCTCTCAAGGTTGACTAACTTATTACCCAAGTACTGAAACATACCTTTAATATCTTTTTAAACTCATCCAACTCATGTGACTGACTTGGGACAAAATTAACTTGGGTTGGAGTTTGATAATTTAGAGCTGGAAAAGGTGGTACAACATCTATAGCAGGGATTTTCTCAAGAATAGGTGGTTGTATCTCAGGAAAAATGAGCATTGGAGGCCTAGTAGCTATTTTCCTAGCTTGGATAAGACTATTTTCAGCTCTTATTGCAATATCAAAAGCAGTTGGTAATGAGTATCCACCCATAGACTGTATAATTATTGAAATATCAGTATTTAAAGCTTTCAAATAGTACAAAAAGGCATATGATCATTAGATGGCCTTACCACTGCAAGGATCCTATTCCAAGTTTTTAAAAACCTAAAATTAAAATCCTTCATTTGCTCATGAGGTGCTCTCTTGATGGCAGTGAGCTGCTCTACCAAAGAGAAATGGTCTGATTTATCCTAAAATTATCAGTTCACTTGTTCTCCTAACTCATCCCATGTAGAGATAGAGTTTACTAGCAAGCTCTTGAACCATTGAAGAGATTTACCCTTGAAAGATGCTGCCAAAAACCTTACTGCAACATTCTCTTATGTGATGTGATGAACTCCACACAAGGAGGCCACATCTCTTATGTGCTCAACAACGATGGTCTGATCCTCTCAAGTGAAGAAAGGAAGACTTTTAAGGGCAGTTGTTGGAATTTCATCATGCTAAGCAAGAGTTAAGAGGCTACCTTGATTGAAAGGTATAAAACGATGTGCTCTTGGAGGCTGGTTGGGTTGATTGTCGACCATTGGATTTATAAGAACTATGGAATTGGGCAAAGCTTGAGATGAGGAGCTTGCAAACAAAGGATTGGTCAAACTTGAGAAGGAAGGCTGAGAATTGGGGAGGGTACTAACAACTCCACTTGGATTTTGTGCCTTCTTCTTCCTTTTGATTGGTGAAAGTCGAGAGTGTTGAACTGGACCGACACTTTGTCTTGTTTACACTCTTCTCATATGTTGGTTGAACTTAATCTGCCCCTACTAGGAGCTCAAAGTCACCAGGTGTGAAATTTTGTCCTACTTAAAGGCTGAAATACTGCTATTTACACCAAGACAACCGTAAGGTGGGCTTTTATGGACTAAAATAGTCCAACGGTCCCATCAGGCGTGCTAAAAACTGTTATCACTAAGGTCTGCACCTTAGCTAAGCCTAGACTCAGCTAACCTATGACACATGGGACTACTTCTAGGTTGTGGGCACCCTATAACAAAAGTAGACCTCCAGAGAGGGCTCGTTCCCTTTGAAATTTCCTAAAAATACTAAATTTTTTACAAGGAAAAGGGATAGAAGGTTGACTGTAAATAAAAATCTAATCTACTCAAGAAGTGATGCACCAAGATATTCTATTTTTTGTTGTACTAAAATGACTGATTACAATGGATTCAATAAAGACACTAATTGGGTTCACGACTCATTTGTACCTATGATGACCATAAGCATTTCATATAAAGGTCATTGATTTCAGTTTGCATATGAGATGAAATAAACAATACAATAATGTTGGTTGAAATAAAATTGTGACACAATATATAACTTGATCAAATCTAAGGAATGCTCACTAAAACATTATATTCATACATGAAACAACAAAGGAATAAAAGTCAATTCACAATATAAATTCAACATAACACAATGTAAATGACACAATAATGAGAAGGAACAACTATATTCGTCATTGAAACTTCCAAAAGAATCTGATTACAAACATAGAGATACCTTTGACTTTCAAGTATTGAAGGTTACAAGAAAATAACACAACTGAATACAATAAAATTAGAGATGAACTGAAAAGATTTTTGAGTTACAAGGCTATATTCACAGTTGTAGACACCTGAAAAAGCAAGAACTAACTGTACAAATGAATGCCTTTTATTGAAGCCGCTCTTGAGATTTGAAATACAAAATTCTGGCTCCTTTTGGCTTGCTGACTCAGCTGACCTATAGGGATGTGTTGGCTGCTCCTTTTGCTTTAAATTAGGTGGCTAACTGATTTAAAATTTGAAAAATCAGTTGTGGTGGGCAAGCTCACTTGAAATCTCCACAAAATTAGGGTCTGAGACTAAAGATTTTGAGTTGATTTTCCTCTAAACTACCCCTCGGTTGATGACTTACACCTTGAGGGCTTTAAATCAGGGCTAGGACTGCTCATTTGACCTCAACAACCTCCTCAAAATGTGAGATTTTGTTTTTGGACGACCTCCTTCACTGAATTTTTGAATTTTGGTCCCAGGTTTGCATTGATGATGAGTTTGATTTTGGAATTCAAATCTTTTCATTATACTCTACAAATTCCCTTTGAATACTACTAATGGGTACATAAACTATATGTTTGAACTGCCACAAAGGGTTAATGAAGATTGCATTTATGAGTCTTTCTCTATTCAAGGTTGTTCTTAAACTAAGCTCAACTTTGTCCTTTCTCCATTCTCCTTCTTGTGACTACTACTGCATTTGGAGACCTTCTCTTTTTATCTAATCAGTCATGCTATGACAGTATTATCTAATAAGAAAGTGATTATCCCAAATAGTAGCAATTTCTCATCTCCGTCCTTTGATTGTATCTTGGGATTTTGGTCTGAGTTTGAGTGGATTGCACTTGAATTGTAGCCCTGCATATACACTGGAATTGTTCCATAGCATATCTCTATATGCTTTTCACTGTTTTGAGATATATTATTACTGCCTTTGCTGATGATTGACCTCTAATATTGTTGACTGTTGGGTTGTGATTGTTCTTTAATTGATGATCACTGTTTTATTTTCACTGTATCTTCATGGACTTTGAGCTTTCTTTATGGCACTATTCTTGAGGGTTGCTAGGACCACTGCAATGCACTCTTGACTGCCCCTATCTTGGTTTGTTGACAGTGACTATGGCTGTCACTTATTTCATGATCTTTATACTATTATTAAAAATATTGTCATGTATGCTAAGATTGGGCCTATGTCTGATTGCATGTGACTTTATGAACAAAGTCCGATTCTCCCTTGTGTCATACCCTAAGCCTATCGCATTCACTGCTCACTGTGTCTCTTAAACTGATCCTTGACTAAAAATATATTTTCCTTTGTTTCTCACAACCTTGTAGTTATGTCTTTTCCTATTAATGTTAAAAGGTGTTCTCATGCATGATACCCTTTATTCACTGTCACAAAATATTATGAATATGCTATCTTATTGGCTGCTGCTACAAGGTCTAACAAGTATTATTATAGATCTTAGGATTTAGGTTGTCTTTGGTGTGCTTGGGCTGTATGTTCACTGTCTTAATCATGTCTTGTATACTTTTTATTGTTATGACCTTGATTTCTCTTACTCTCAAATACCTCATGCACTCTTGAATTGGATCGAGCATATAACTAACTTAATCCCAATGACTGTCACTGATGACTGTCTCACAATGAAGATGTCACCCCCCTTTATTTGTGTTGACTGTGCTGAAGCTGCTCATGGCTCATTTAGTGCCTTGACATAAATTAGAGGATTCTTTATTTTATTCACTGTCCTCTTTGGGTGATGTTGTGGATCACGACCAAGGCCAAAGGTCTTGTGGTACTGTACTTTGTGTAGAAGGCTACCCTTGAATATCTCATTGACAGTGAATGCTCATCTTCTCATGGATCTGCAATTCACATGGCTATCACGAACTTTGATATATGATTATCTTTCTATCTTCCATAGGCTGAGAATCCAAACTGAGACCTTTGTAAGGCTATGAGCCCCTTCTTTATGACTGCCTTATTGGCTGTCCATGTCTCTTAACAATGATACAGACCTATGTGCATTGGCTTTTGATTGTACCATTTCGTGACTTTAGAGATTGTCAAAGTTAGATTGCTGCAGTGCCTTTTTTGAATAATAGGCTGTCATACTTGATCCTTTACCTCTTTGATAAGATGCCAACATAGTGTGACTGAAATACGTCCCATGGGGTACTGTTATAACTGGGTTCTTCACAATTTTGACAAACATAACAATAAATATTTTTGTCTCTACTCTATATATTATTCTAGGCTGCTATTTTACTTCTCATTGTTCTATTCATCTTTACACTATGTAAAACACTAGGAAGCATCACTACTCGTGGAATTTTCTTATGATTATCTTGCTCTAGCATTCAGATCAGATTAATTCTTCAAACATGATAAGCCATTGCATTCAGTTTAAGACAATCTATAGTACTAGCCTTAGGACTAAATGATTGATTCATCACTGGGTGTAGACTATGTACTAATTAAAGAGGATCACTGACTATTGTGACCTACCCCCAACAAAGCTCTCTCACTGCTATCATGGTGACTTTTAAACTGTCTTTAACACTACTAATTTCGGAAGCCCTTCTCAATATTACCATTGAAGCACTACTTTCAGTGGTCACAATGCTTTTTCATCAATGCTTTTTCATAACTAAAACTGCAAACTTTGAAAACTCTTTTTTGATAAAAGAAACACCATATGGGTTATGTAATACAATGATCATATATTCCAGATAATAATCATTCAGAAACCAATCATAGAATAGTTTTTAAAACACACAAAGTGAGGAGATCTTGCATGAGATATTAAAAGGTAGGATCAATATAATAGATTTGGCTCGAAACCGTACCTTTTGGCTTTGATACTTTCCCCAAATCATAAAAAACGTTGACTCTTTTCTTACTATTTTTCTCCTCTTATCATGCACCCACTAATGTTTTATTTTGTTCTTGAAATTTGGCGGCCAGTAATACTTGCTGTTCTTTATACAAAATCTGGAAGAAGAACTCCATTGATGGCAACCATTAGAAACAGAATGTGGAAGCATATTTAGATGATTACAAATTACATTACCTCTTTCACGGGTTAGGGCAGGAAGAAAGGGCTTTTGAATAGTAAAATTAAAAACAAAAATTCCCTCCCTTGATCTTTGGGACACGTGGTTTGCCCCCCCCCCTAGTCTAATTTTGGAGGAAAATTTTCCCCTTCCAAATTACTTTTAAAACATTCAAACATTAAATAAAAATCCCCTTTTTGATAATGATTCTCAACTTGATTTTACAAACCATCTCAAGAACATGACCAAACAAAACTTGAGTTAAAAATGCAAACCATGTGTTCAATTTAGGCTAACAATAATAGAAGTCGATCATTTTTGGCAAGCTAGGAAAGTCTCTTGGTTTGTAGAATCTTTTTATTGTTTGCCTAGAACCATAGTTTTCATTCAAAGTACTTAAGATCATTAGAATTTTACAAGTAAAAAAAAATGGATTTGGATCCATGAAGTGCAACAACCAAGAGCTAATGTCATTACCAACAAGTTTGGAAATCAATGAAGATATTTTCTCTAGCATCATAGAGTAATTGTGTTCATGTATTGATGACAAAGTGTTGGTTTATGAGGAGGCAAATGAAGATAAATTTATTTTGCAAAATGAAGAATTTAGCATACATAAGGTTGTTAGTCAAGATGAACGTGATGTCAAATCAAAACTCCTACTTCAAGAAGAGAGCTACCATAAAGCCAAAATCAATCCTCTCATGCTAAAAAGTAAAGAAGATTGAAGAAGAATAAAATTGGGATGAATTAGAGAAGTTTTGCTCAAATTTGGATGCTAAACCACTATCTTTTGCAAAGAAAAATCATGAGCAACATGAGCATAATGAAAAAATTTCTATATGTCCGTCAAATCACTCACATAAAATAGAGTTTACAGATCAAGAAGATGATAAAGAAGTGGCCTATCAACATAAAGCCAACAAGGAGGGTTCCAAATTTGTTCTTTCATGAGGATGTCCCATCAACCATCTAGCTGAGATGAAGGCAAAAAAATCATCACAAATTATGTTTGCACCCAAGTATGAAGATACAATTGAAGATGAAACTAAATTTCCAATTGGAGCTAAAGAAGACTGGTTTCAAATCTCTTATACACTTCATAATAGCAACAAGTAAAGTCAATATGAAGTTGAAAGTGAGTTTTTTAGTGTCTTTCCAAAATTATTGCAACTATTTATTGATTTTCTGTTGATATTGCAACTCTCTTTTGTTGCACATAAGCATGTGAAACATTGTAAATTCCTGAGAAGCTAATATTTCATAGAACTAGTGAACGACTTTATTTGATTAAGTCTTGTTTGTTGGTTAGTGTATTGATGTGTCCTGGATATCATATCCTTGGGTGTTGTACAATAATTACTCCCTTATACATGACTAATAATAGTCACTTCGTTATGTGAATTTGCTTCATGATTGATGATTATTGTGTTTAACAATGAATTGTTTGCGTGTTGTGTGGGATAGCAATGTATTTTTTAACTTTATTATGTTGGGACTAGTCATCGAACATCTTTCTCTATCTATTTTTTACACTTGTCACACTTGATTTATTGTTGAAATTGTCGACATTTTATGATTTAGTGTTGAACTTGATAATTACCCCTTGGGTTTTCTCTTTTTGAATCTTATGGTGGCTATTCTAAATGTTTGATACTATTGGCCATGTTATGTATTATGTTCTATTTTTATCATGTTCAGTACGAACCTCTGACAGTATGTACAAGGAAGAACATTGCTGAGAATGTACTATAAGTGATTGTTAACTAGTTAGAATTGTAGTTAAATAGAAAAATTAAAAGATGTTTTCCATGATAAAATGTGAATGTAACTTCTTAATTATATGAAATTGTTAAGAGATGTGTGACTGATTATATGTAGATTGCACAATGTACGACTAGTTAAATTATAATGAATGACAAATTCCTTGTCCTCAATGAATGTTCTGAGAATTAGCCTATAGCAACCCAAGATATAGAGGCCAATTAAAAGCACAAGAATAAGAGAGAAATAATATGTGCCAAGAAAAAATTGTATTCTCATCAATGATACAATAAGATGAATTCCATACAATGTACATGAGCCTTCTTATAAAGGCAAGGCCATGAGAGCACACAATCATGACATGTGGCCTAATTAAATACAAGGCTAGGTAGGGGTAGGCAGGAGAAACAATAGATAGTTTCACTAAAAGTGGATCACCCACTGAAGGTGGAATGTGATAACAAGATAACACCACAAAAGGTGGAATTTATCCTACAACAACCTTCCCTATATGTGCAATTCCCTAAGTGTCCCATATGCAAACTACAATGAATGCATTATCCTAAGTCAAATTAAGTAAAGTGTAATTACACGAGTCATAAATTACACCAACATCCCCTTAAGTGAAACTTAGGGGAGTATAGACTCAAGCTAGCAATGTAAGATGGGCCTTGACTACAAGGCCATGATAGGTACCCATGTACAAATGCAATGGAATCTCCAAAAGAGAGATGAAAGCACACAATGCTATCAATGATGTATGAGAAGAGAAAAACCTCATGTGAGGAAAAATTCCCCCCCATAAGAGAGAAGAAGAGAGACCATGAAGAACTTGGAGATAAGTTCATTTGAAATGAGTTTAATGGGTTCTATGACAATGATCAATTGAAGCCAGAATTTTTATCTCTGAAGACAAAGGGTCTGACAAATGTGATTGTTTTTCCTATTCAGTTTCATGATGACTGGGTTAGATATGTACTAAGCAGGGTTCATGATCAATTTTTGTAGTTGGAGGCTAATGCACCGATCAAGATTTCAAAGGAGGTGATTCAAAGAGTGACTAGGTTCAATGCTACCCGTGAAGCATTAACCCTATGAACAATTTCATCAAATGAAGTCATCCGGTTAACCAAATCTCGGTGTGATAGTCGAGCAATGACTATCACGCATATTGAGGATGCTGAAGTAAGATTTGCCTCTGTAGTGTTGAGTTACAGGGTATATCAATCAAGCCAGATGGACAGTGTACCGAGTGGTGCCATCCATCCTAGATACCGAATTATCAAAGAAGATGCAACATAGGATATATGCGGGATGATTCAAAGTCAATTCATGGTGAACATGGAAAGAATAAAGAAGAATAAGAAGCAATCCTTCAAATATGGCTCTCTACTGGTATGTATATTCTTCTACGTGCTAAAATACTTTCCCGGTAAGGGTAATGTAGTATGGTCACAGGAGAAACCTATCATGGTTCAGATAGGTGAAATGATTAGGGATCTGGGAGATAATTTTGGGGAAGCAATGTGGGGTTATTCCAAAGAATTCCAAACTAGAATGCACAAGAGGAAAAGAATTCCAACCGGAATAGTGCAGAAATACAAGAACAACATCTATTTTCTTGTAGATAGATTGTTGTATTATCCAAGCAGTTGAACCCAAAACTTTTTGGGTTCCACCTATGGGATGTGAGGTTTTAGCAGAGCTGGTTAAAATTCATATCAATATGCTTCTAGCTAAACCGGTAGATTTGAAGGCAAAAAGGTTTGGAACATATGAGGAGGCAAGTTCTAAAATAAAACAAGAACTTCAGGCGCCTATCATTAAAAGAAAAGTAAAGAAAATGATAGATACCCTTGACAAGAAATATGGAGGTGAAGCATTCGATGCCACTACCTCCACCGATGCGAGTGAGCAAGTAGGGGTCACACCTGCCAAAGATGAAGAACTGACCAGTGAAAAGAAGAAAGTGACAAAAAAATAAACCAAAGGCACTATAGCAACTAAACTGGCAACATACACAAAGGAAAAGAAACCAGGTACCCCGATATATTCACAAAGAAAAGATAGACTGGTAGGAGTAACTTACACCAGAGAGAGGAAGAGTGATCCAAAACTTAAAGAGGATAAGAAAGAAGGTGACAATGGGTCATATGTGGAAGTAACAGAGGTTAGAAGAAGTCAAAGGAATAAATCTCCAACAATTGATGAGATGGTGCATGGCATCAAAGAATTTGAAGGTTTGTTTGGTGTTGGAAGGATATATTCTCTTAGTAATGATGAAGACAAGAGGAAACTTGAGGAAGCTTTGATCTAGAACTTGCACACCTTTTGTAGAACTCCCAGTGAATTGTATGGCTTTATTCAATCATATTTTCTCAATAAAATTGAAGGAAGATGGAAGTCTGCTCTAGCTATTGAAAAAGAGCTCAGAATAAAAGCTCTCATGGAAGTGCAACATGAATTAGATTTTGATCAAGCTTCACTAGTGGCTGAAGCATGCATTCAGCATTTCAAGATAAGGAATAGAACTGGAAGAGTAGAAGTAGATGAAATTAGAGAAGTGCACACTAAAGGTGTTGCCCTGTGGAAGGAAATTATGGTCCAACAAAAGAAGATTGAACAAGAAACTAAACAGGACAAAGGGACAATTGTCCTTGATAAAGGGAAAGCTAAAGACTCCACCGAAGGATTTGATACGTTCTCTATTGAGGACATCATAGGAGATGTTGTGTCAGACATTACCAATCTGGCAACACGTATTGAACAACCGGTTCACACTTCACCAGTAGAGGAAGCCGATAAAACTAAATTGTTAGGTCAAGATGAAGTGTTAGTTGAAGATATTCCTTATGAGGATACACCTCACAGAAACTTACCAACACCAAATCCTAATCTCTCTCAAGATAGAAAAGAGGAAGAAAAGAAGACAGAGGAAGAGAAGAGAACAAGGGAAGGAAATGAGGTAGAGAAGAGAACAAAGAAAGAAAAGAGGAAGAAAAGAAAATAGAAGAAGGTGAAGAGGAAGAAAAGAAGACATAGGAAGAGAAGAGAACAGAAGAAGGAAATAAGGAAGAAAAGAAAATAGAGGAAGGCAAAGAAGAAGAAAATAAATTAGAGGAAAGAAAAGAGGAAGAGAAGAAAGAAAAGGAAGGAAAAGAGGAAGATAAGATAAAAGATAACACAATAGTATTGCATACCCCTCCGGTAAAAAGGAAATTAGACTTAGACAAGGAAAATGTAAAGCAAAAAGTAAGAATTGTCACAACAACTAGCTCAGAAGCTAAACCCTCAAAAATTGAAGAATGAACAGAGGAAGAGGAAGAAGGTTATTTAGTTATAGATATAAAGAAGATGACCCCAAAACAGTTGATGAAAGTCTCAGAAAAACTGAGAATCAAAGCTGAAAAGGTAAAACTAAGAGAAAAGAAAAAGAAGGCAAGAATCCTCACCTCTGTCAAAACAATTCTCTCTGATCTCATACCGGTCATTGTAGTTGATGATACTGCACCCATTATTGATCAGTTGAATACTATGGTCAAAGCAATAAGTTTAGAGGCAACCGATCTGGAGAAGGTTGCAATAAGGCAATATGAATCTATGCGAGGAGATAACCTAATGGAGCAGATATCAGTTGGAAAAGTTGCTCTATCAACCAGAACAAAAGAAGTTAAGACCACACTACAACAAGTTGGTCAACTCCTGTTGAAATATTCTAACTTTTTTGTCTTAATCAAAGATTTGGATGATAACAGAAATCAAATTCAAAACAGATTCAAGATCTGGTAAGCTCATTTGATCCTCTTAGTAGTTCAACATCAACTTTGACTGGAAAAATAAAAATGCTCAATCATCAACTCAAAAAGTTGAAAGATGAAGAAGACAAAAGAAGTCTTAGCATGTTAGAGCTCCAGTGCTATTTAGCACCAATTATAGACTTCATGCAACTGAACATTAAAGAGGCAGACCACCTAATTAATGCACCAAACTGCAAGACAATTGACAATATGGAGGTCTTCATTGCAGTATTACATGGCCACTTTACTACCATGAAACAAATTCAATCTTCATGGGAATCTTCCTTAAAAGTGGCTCAAGAAACCTTCAAAGAGATTTTTGCTTTTTTTTGACAAATCATCTTGGATAGTCTTTGCCATTGATGGAAAAAGGGGGAATTTGGCTTTTATAGAGTCTTGTCAGGAACAAGGGCCATGGGACCGACATAATAGTTTGTAGAATTTGCCACCAATGCCAAAGGGGGAGTTTGTTGGCATTGTAATGCAATTTTGTATGATCGGTAAACAATATGGTTGTCATTATTAGCAACATAATCTCCTTAGTCTTCCCAATCCTTAGGGAGTAAGCAAACTGAGTAGTGAGTAAACAGGCAGACAGTAAGACCGAGCAGTGAGTAAATCGACAAACAGTAAGTATACCGACAAGCAATAGACCGGCAAGTAGTAGACCGACAAGCAGCAAGGCGATCGGGCAGCAATGAGTAGATCGGTAAGGGAGACGTCCACCGGCTAAGCAAAGACTAAACCGATACACTAGAAGAAATTGGCTAGTCGAGGTATTGATCGGTTCACTGGAAAAGTTGGTAACTAATAGATTGGTAATGTTCAGTTACAATCAGCTAAATCAGAAGTCTATTCTCAGTCAACCAATAGACATATCGACATGTTTGAGAGAATTGACAGAGATTCCTGCATGATTCCAAAAGCGCATTTTAAGGCGTGACAATGAAATTTTGAAACGTATGTTTTGGAGGGAAAAGTTGGCGAAACACAACGATCTATAAATACACAAATCTCATTGCTAAGAATGTTGTTGTCTAGGTGATTAAAGTTAAATGTGAAAAAGAACACAGGGGGAGTTTCAGAGCACACAGAGTCGGGTGACAAAAGACCGATAGAGTGGGGTTTCACAAAGTAGTGACTCAGGTGATAGAGGAATGGCATTGCAGGATTCAAGTATCAACAAACCAGCAGAAGGCAGAGTTGTGAAGGACAGGCACAACCAATGCAGACCAAGACTGATGACTAATTGTGATCTGATCAGGCTAATGTGTAGCTTCATGTATCTGATCTTTTTATCTATTTTTTTGAAATGACTACAATATAAATCTCTTAACTGGGTGGAATTTAACAAGTCCCATTGTATAAATCCCTTAACCGGGTAAAATCTTAATTGATATTCTAAGTCCTTTAACTAGGCTATCTTTAACACAGTAAAGGCACTAATTGACCTTCATCAAAATCCCTTAACCGGGTGGCACCTAACCAGTGTCTTTGTAATCTCCTAACAGGAATGGCTCTTCACCGGGTGTACTCAAGAAGAGTACAATTTTTTTGAGTTCCTACTCACACCATGGTTTTCTCCCTATTGGGTTTCCATGAGATAGATCTGTGTGTCTTTGTGTATCTTTTCATGCATGCTTAATCTTCTAAAGTAATTGTGTACATTGGTGAATGGTTAATTAGTTCATATTTAAAGCTAAAGTTTCAATTAGTAGAAACCGACAATGTACTGATTCACCCCTCCCCTCTCAGTACCAGTTGGATCTAACATGAGATATATGCCCTATAGACTTTCTCTATGATTCTTTTTAATTAGGACTTTTTCTTCAAAAACCAACTAAGCAAAACCCTAGTGAGACATGCAAAGACTCATTTTTGGTCCATAGTAAAATAAAACCTGAAGGGATGAGATAGACCTGGCAAGTAAGGATGATGTATACGTTGTTTGCATGGTCTTCCCATATTTGTATGGATTTGTACGAGGCTCAAAGAAGGCCTCTCTCTTTTTCCAACATCTTCCCTTTGTTCAATTGAAAACCATATAATACATTAAATATTTGTTCCATTCAACCAATTGATGAAGCTTTTGATCAGATCTTCACACATAAGAAAAAAATTTCTATGTTTAACTCTTTGCTAACCATTCTTTAATGATTAAGCAAGAGTGTGGGTAGGTTTGCATGAGCTCTGTTGGTTCCCCAGATTGCACATGGTGGGGGTTATACTTTGCCGTAGGGGAAGGAACCAAGTTGGGCCCTCGATTCATGTGTGGAGAAGCCAACTCTAGACTGTTTTAGAGATACTCAAGAACTTGGACCAACATATGACAAGGATTATGCTAACCCTTCTTCACTTCAGGCTCTACAAAACCCGGGAGGGTGATCCCTTAATACTCCTACAATCTCCACACCACACTTGCAGACGACATTAAAATAAAGCAGAAGGTCTCACTCCTAAAAGGGGCTCAACAAAGAAGGAGAATGCTACAAAGTGGCTAGCTCTCAATGATCGTCGACCTACTTTGGAGCGTGAGACAACTTTTGACAAGTAGTGACATATACAGAAATGAAAAGATAATGTGATATTATTGATTTATAGAAAGTTGTTGATGAGCTATGAGTAAAGAATTGTTACCAGAAATGACTAAAGCCATGACCAGTGTCTTATCCATTAAGCAACTAAAATTGTAAAACATAAAATGAAATATAACTAAACATAACATTAATTTAATAGCTGTAGATCTTAAGATAACACTACCTTACAATGCATCTCATCTATCTGTCCCAACCCAAAATACTTATCAAAATCCATGTATAATCCCCATCAGTCTGCAGATCCTATCCTAGAAATTTAACCAACCCCTTAGATCAGAGCAGAGGATAGAAAACACATACATCACAACAATGCAACGAATGAGAAAAACCCTTGATCTTACTCATTCAAAACATAATAGAGTCACACACTAGAGAAAATGAATTTGAACTATGCTTGCATTCATTTAATAACCTATTTTCTATTAGAAATTATCTTACATATAACTCCTTTAAGAACCTGAAACAAAATAAGACACAAGACCCATTTTATTTGAATTGTAAATTCCTATTACAGCCTACTCATTTCACCTAGACTGACTATATATGACCAAGGGTTTGGATCCAAACTTGTGGACCAAATTTCTTGACCTTTGTCTTATGGCCTTGAATTCCCTTTTATAGAAACAAGGGAGAAAACAAGCTTCAGGATAGAGGAGACACCTGTCAAAAGCTCATAAGACCGCTTGTAACTTTGTTACTGAAATATTCCACACAGTCTCCCAAAATACTGTCCATGCTGGCGTTCATGATGAAGTAGAGCCAAAATTCCTAATTACATTTTGGTAGAAACAAAACCTTTTGAGTCATGCCACTATCACTACAGATGCTTCCAAATAGACCATGAGATGCATCATCTTTATTCTATAGAGCATTTCCCTTCGGGAAGGAAAATTAGATCCTGACAAGAAGTAAAGTCGCCCCTAAAGTAGAGGAGGATCTACAACCTTCATGCCCGGGATCAGAGAAAATGGAAAGAGGAGCTCACATAGGAAAATAAAGTGATGGGAAGGCTTTGCAGCTTCCATGTCATTGCTGAGATGATCAGTTGCCACCCCAATCCCAACCTTATTCTTCTCCTTTTCCTCTGTAAGGCTCCTTCTTTAACCCTCTGCCAACGAGTGATAAAGGAGAGACAAAGGATGAGTCTGGCAGGGCTTATTCTTATAAGAAACTAATTTCAAGCCTCCATCAACTATCCTCCCCACTTTCAAGTCTCCATTGAATATAAGCATACTCACTCCAAAAGGAATTTCATCTAGTATCATAGAGCTTAGTGTAACTCCTAGCATAATACTACTCAAAAATCATCTTCACCATGTCAAAACCTTCTGAGAATATAATGAATTTTCTTGTTCTTTCTACCAATTGAAGAAACCACCTAGCTGTATTTATAATAAAAATAAATTTCTTGGAGGTGTTCATGCATGGGAAAAATCATCATTCCAATGCTTTTCTACTCATCCTACCAGCAAATGGATTCAAGAAATCATATCCATCGAATCAAAACATCGTCAAACTCAAACTACCAATTCACTGCCCTTCTGACCAAGTTCACCTTTCATGAACGATTTTGTTCCTGATTTATTAATTTCTTGACTGCAAAATTTCTGCTTGAGAATCCCCCTTTTTTGGATATTGAATCCTTATCTTTTGAAAGTTTGTTGGCAACAGTTTCTTGATTTTTTGCCTTACCGTGAGAATCTCTCACAGTATGAATCCTATGATTTTATTGACAGGTCCTTGATCACTTCACTTCCAGCTCATGAATCATCCTTATCCCCTTGATCCTTCTAAAGATCTCAACTTCTTTTTGTGGTGGCAATGAAAACTTGCTGATATTGCCACCCCTGGTACTGCCAACTTTGTCCACTAATATGACTCGACCCAAAAAAACACCTCCTAAATCGACCTTTTGAGAATCAGTTGACATCTACGTGTCGTGACATGTCTCTATTTATTCCATGTTAACAAGCTTATCTTCTTCTGCCTTTATTTTCCCACATGAATAACAATGAAACAAACCCAATCACTCATTTTGAAAAATGCTTTATATCCATCGTAGATCTGTCCAACATGGCACATCGCCCAATCACCATCGGTCAATATTGATATTGACCTTCCAATATAGCAAGTGGGCCCATTAAAAGTTTGATGAAGCATTGCCAAATCATCTCTGAATCTCAACTCTATCAGCTACCCCGTTGTTGGACTTATTCAGCCTTCTTGGGACACATGGCATCATCTCGTGATGTCGTAGTCCTTAACCTTACTGCATCTTTCATCATGGGACTGTGAGGGTCATCTGATCTATTCGTTCATTACTTGTAGCTTTACAAAGTCTACCCAAAACTTGTTGCTATCCGTCGAGTGTCTTTTTGCTTGGGTCATAACATCACCATTCATTTAAACACCTGCAAATTCATGGGACTTTTAGTTGCTTGGTACGTAAACATTAAGATATAAGCCGAAACATTAAGGCTAGACTTAGGGAAAATAAATTCCCACATAAATATTAAAAGGGGACCCAACCATAATGGAAAAGACATAGTCTCTAGGAAAAATTAAAAGGTTGACAGAAGAAGTAACGCCTAGGGAAAGGACCATGGTCCTTTCCGATGATGGAAAAGACCCTCAAGTTTAAGTAAAAAGGTAATGAAGAAACATAAGAGGATTTAGGTTTTAAAATAAAAGGTTCACCCAGGAACATCTAAACCTAAGAACCTTAAACCCCGAGGGTAACACAAAGAGCAACATTAATTCAAAATGACAAAACATTGTCAAGGACACCAAATTTTGCATAGTCACTTTCAAGACTATCAGTGGCTCTGGTTGGGGATGATCATCACTCTGGGATGATACGAGGATCCAGAATCTCAGGTTAAGTAGACCATAAAGAGAACTACTTGGAAAAAGAAACCCAAAGCAGAAAAATAAATATACTCTAATATGTATAAGGTCTAATCTACCAATTGTTGAAATGTGGCGACTGATCAACAAAGTATTGTACACTCAGCACGTATCCTTGCCCCCGAGAAATTTTTTTTTGCCGTTTTTCGTTGATGAAAACCGACATTGTAATAAAACCCTAAAAAGGCCGACTTTGTTTGTTGCCCTAAAAACACATGTTATAAGCGGTTGGGATGCTTAAGGCATTGTAAGGTTGATGTACTATTTTTGCTGGATAATAAGAAAGATTGGACGACTGTGTATGGTGGACGTAACCCATTCTGGGTGAACCACGTTAAATCTCTGTGTTATTCGTGTCTTGTTTTATTTCTTTATCTTTTGTATTTAAATCTGCATATAATTGTTAGTTCATATTTGCTTCGGATCTTCTTGAAACCCTAACAATTGGTATCAGAGCGAGGTTTTCTGTAAATTGGCAGGACTTTCAGATTTGAGTGGGAGCAATGGAGGATTCCAAATTCAAGGTCGAAAAGTTTAACGACCAAAATTATCAGTTATGGAAACTGCAAATGAAGGATTACCTGTATCAAAAGGATTTGTGGCGGCCATTGGAAGGAAAGGCAAAGAAAGCGACCACAATGTCAGATGAAGAGTGGGACATTTTAGATAGAAAGGAACTGGGATCCATTCGATTGTGCCTTGCACCGTCTGTAGCATTCAATATAATATAAGAAAAAATGACTGTAGATTTGATGGTGACATTGGCTAAGTTGTATGAGAAACCCTCGGCTTCAAATAAGGTATTTCTTATGAAGCGTCTGTTTAATTTGAAAATGAGTGAGGGAGGATCTGTAGCGGAGCACTTAAATGAATTTAATACAATTACCAGTCAATTGTCTTCGGTAAAAATTACTTTTGCAGAAGAGGTTAGGGCTCTCTTGATTTTATGTTCTTTGCCAGAAAGCTGGAATAGCTTGGTTACTATGTCTCTGGTAAAAATACTTTGGTATTTGATGATATTGTTGGTGTTATCCTAAGTGAGGAAATGCGAAGGAAAAGCACGGGTGAGACTCCAACATCATCGAGTAGTGTTTTGAATGTAGAGAAGAGAGGAAGATCAAAGGAAAGAGGAAAATGCCCTGGGAATGAGAAGCCACGAGGGAAGTCAAAGAAAGGACGCTCTCAATCTAGAAGAAAGAAAGATTGCTGGTACTGCAGAAAGCCTGGTCATCTAAAGAAAGACTGTTGGTCTCAGAAAAACAAAGAAGGAGACAAAAATGAAAATGACACTAAGGAAGCTAATATTGCAAGTAATACTTTACAAGATGCTTTAATCTTATGTTTGGATAATGTTAATGATTCTTGGGTAATAGATTTTGGGGCTTCATTTCATGCTACACCCCATAGAAAATATTTTCTAGATTATGTTCAAGGTGATTTTGGACAGGTATATTTGGGTGATGATGAGCCCTGTCAAATTGTTGGAAAAGGAAAGATAAAGATCAAGTTGCAGAATGGAAATGACTAGTTTCTGCAGGAGGTAAGACATGTTCCTAATTTAAGAAGAAATTTAATTTTTGCAGGGCAATTAGGTAGTGAAGGTTGCATAGTTACCCTCTTAGATAGTATGTGGAAGGTCGCTAAAGGATCATTAGTAATAGCTAAAGGTGCGAAGATAGGCACATTATATCTGTTTACAAGTAACACTTACTGTACCCTAGTTGCTACAGATAAAGTTACTACAGGAACAACAACAATAAATGTTGCAAGAACAGATTCGATAATGTGGCACCATAGGCTTGGGCACATGAGTGAGAAAGGGATGAAAACCCTTCACTCCAAAAATCTATTGCCAGGATTAAAGAAGATTGATTTAGAGTTCTGTGAAAACTGTGTTTATGGTAAACAGAAAAGAGTCAGATTTCTCAAGGTTGGGAAAGAGAAGAAGAGTGAGAAGTTAGAGCTTGTACATTTAGATGTATGGGGACCGGCTTAGGTATCATCTCTTTCTGGCTCTTGTTATTATGTTATTTTTATTGATGACTCAACCAGAAAAACATGGGTATATTTCCTAAAACAAAAATCAGATGTTTTTGAAACTTTTAAGAAATGGAAAGCTTTGGTTGAGAATGAGATAGGAAAAAAGTTGAAGTGTCTCAAATCGAATAATGGAGGTGAGTATTGCAGCAAAGCACTTGAAGATTACTACTCCTTAAATGGGATTCGAAAGCAGAAGATAGTTCCAGGAACTCCACACGAAAATGGTGTGTCAGAGAGAATGCATAGGACTATCATGGAACGCGCAAGGAGCATGAGATTGCATGCTGGATTGCCCTTACATTTTTGGGCAAATGCTGTACATAATGTTGTCTATTTGATAAATAGAGGACCTTCAACCCCTTTGGATGGTGGTATTCCAGAGGAGGCATGGACTGGTAAAAAGGTAAATTATTCTTTTCTAGAAACTTTTGGTTGCGGAGCTTTTGTCCATGTTGATAAAGAAAACAGAACCAAGCTTGATGCTAAATCTCAGAAATGTACCTTCATTGGATATGGGATAGATGAATATGGCTATCGGTAATGGGATTTTGAAAATAAGAAAATAATTAGAAGTAGAGATGTTATATTCAATGAGAAGGTTATGTATAAAGAACGGATGTAGGAAAAGAAGCATGAACAGGACAAACAAGAATATGTGGTGTTGGATGAGATTCCTGAAAATGAAATGCCACAGGTACCTGATGCTCAGCAACAACATATTGTCCCACAAACTCCTGCAAGTGTTAGATGTTCTATGAGGAAAAGTAGACCCCCTGAAAGATTTTCTCCTTCTTTGTATTCTATTTTATTAACGGATTCTGGTGAACCAAAAGAATATGAAGAAGCAATGCAGGTAGATGCCAAACAACAGTGGGAGCTAGGCATGAAAGAGGAGATGGACTCCTTGATGAAAAATAAGACTTGGGACTTAGTCCCTTTACCTGTAGAAAAAAGAGCCTTACCTAACAAATGGGTTTATTGGCTGAAGGAGGAGGAAGGAGGTCAGAAAAGATATAAGGCCAGACTTGTGGTAAAAGGTTTTGCACAGAAAAAGGGTATAGATTATGATGAAATATTTTCTTGAGTTGTAAAAATGACTTCAATTAGAACTGTACTTAGTCTTGTGGCTGCAGATGATTTACATCTTGAACAATTAGATGTCAAAACAACTTTTCTCCATGGAGATTTAGAGGAGGAAATTTACATGTTGCAACCACAGGGATATGAGGTCAAAGGTAAGGAGAACTTGGTGTGTAGGTTGAAGAAAAGTCTGTATGGCCTTAAGCAAGCACCCCGACAATGGTATTTAAAATTTGATAGTTTCATGGCTGAACACGGTTATCATAGATGTCATTCTGATCATTGTGTATATTTTAAGAGATTTGATAATGGAAACTATATTATCCTATTGCTTTATGTTGATGACATGCTTGTTGTTGGGTCTAACATGCAACATATAAATGATCTTAAACAGAAATTAGCCAGGTCATTTGCTATGAAGGATTTGGGTGTAGCTAAGCAAATTCTCGATATGAGGATTACATGGGACAGGAAAAATAGAACCTTGAATTTGTCCCAAAGTGAGTATATAAAGAAGGTGTTGAAAAGATTTAACATGCAGGATGCAAAAGCAGTTAGTACACCTTTGGCTAGTCATTTCAAATTGACTAAGGAGATGTGCCCAAAGGCATAAGAAGAGGTTAATAAAATGTGTAACATCCCGTATTCATCAGCTGTTGGCAGTTTGATGTATGCAATGGTATGAACAAGGCCAGATATTGCACATGCAGTGGGAGTTGTGAGCAGGTTTATGAGTAATCCAGGTATGGAACATTGGAATGTTGTGAAATGGATTCTTCGGTATTTGAAAGGAACTACTACGAAGGCATTATGTTTCAAAGGATCTAATGCTGCTCTGAGTGGATTTGTTGACTCTGATCTGGTGGGTGATATTGATTCACAGAGGAGTATTACAGGGTATGTTTTTACTATAGGGGGAACTGCAGTCAATTGGATTTCTAGGCTGCAAAAGGTTGTTGCACTTTCAACCACTGAAGCTGAGTATGTTGCTGCTATAGAAGCTAGCAAGGAGATGATTTGGTTACAATCTTTTCTTGAGGAATTGGGTCAGACAGAAGAGGATAGCCCATTGTATACTGATAGCCAGAGTGCCATTCATCTTGCGAAGAACTCTGCTTTTCATTGAAGGATAAAGCACATTCAGCTCAGGTACCACTTCATCCGGACTGTTTTGGAGGAGGGTTAGTTATGGCTTGAGAAGATTCACACAAGTGAGAATCTTGCCGATATGTTCACGAAGGCAGTTCCACAGGAGAAGTTGATTTCTTCATCAGTTTCTGTTGGTCTTCTTGATTGATAATTGTGGAATTTATACCAGTCAAATCCTAGTGTTTTATCTAGTGGATGCTGCATGTACAGTGGTGTCGTGTAGTATCAATCTCCAAGTGGGAGATTGTTCAGTGTGGAGCCTGATCAGTCTCCAAGTGGGAGATTGTTGAAATGTGGTGACTGATCAACAAAGTACTATACACTCAGCATGTATCCTTGCCCCCGAGAAATTTTTTTTTGCCGTTTTTCGTTGATGAAAACCGACATTGTAATAAAACCCTAAAAAGGCCGACTTTGTTTGTTGCCCTAAAAATGCATGTTATAAGTGGCTGGGATGCTTAAGGCATTGTAAGGTTGATGTACTATTTCTATTGGATAATAAGAAATATTGGACGACTGTGTATGGTGGACGTAACCCATTCTGGGTGAACCACGTTAAATCTCTGTGTTATTCGTGTCTTGTTTTATTTCTTTATCTTTTGTATTTAAATCTGCATATAATTGTTAGTTCATATTTGCTTCAAATCTGCTTGAAACCCTAACACCACTCATGGAAAATAAAAACATTAAAAAGAAGCTATATTCCAAGAACTAGCCATGAACAGAGGGTTCAAGGAGTACATCTATCATTCCTTGCAGAAGCTATGAAATGAAAACCCTCTCCCCACTTGCTTTGAATTAGATATGGGCCTGAGAAGATGGCATCAAATTTACCATGCCTTCATTTGTCTTCCTACCTAGCATTCCATATCAAGATCAACACCCTTTTTCTGAAAACTTATTATAGTTGTTTTATGTACAAGTCTTATGACCTACATTTGTAATTTAGCATTTTGGTATCAACTTCTCTTCTAGATCCATTTCATTTCATCAAAGCTTCAATCCTCAATCATATTTAGTTTTCATATTACCAACACAAGTATGAATACACTTGTACATCTCCATTGGGTTGCAGAGTTGACCTCCTTTCCCTGCACCTTATACTATAGTTTGAGAAAATCAAACTCTGACTGATGGCCCAAGGCCATCAAAACTAAAGCACCAATATTTACCTTTATCAAAGGTATGATTCTCATTTACATATGTGATCAATGACTTGAAAATATTCCCATATACATGTTGACCACATTCCATATCATTTGCAAATTGTAAACTAACACTGAGTTTGACATCATCCAAGTCCCTTCTGATTAGGTAAACACTCAATTGGCATGTGATTAAGAATTCTAACTTGTATTCTTGCATACTGCCATCAGTAGGGACAACTAAAATTCCTTGATCACCTTGGATGTCCCTTTCGTTATCACATAAACCTTTCTTACAAGTGTCTGAAACACCTTCAACATTGCTATCATAACTAGTCATGGGATAAAACCGATCTTCATCACACAAAATTAACTCAACATTCATATTTTGGTCAATCTTCACCATTTATGGTTTCTCAACCATCTCTTCATACAAAGGATTAGAAATCATATGAAAACCTTTCTCATAAATATTTAAGCAAAGCAGAGGCTGATCCATATTTACATCCTCATCAAACAATGTATTAAAAGCTTCATTGAAACTTATGCCTACCTCAAATTCATATTCATCCTTATTAGGCATAAGGTAATCATAATCTGAGCTATAACAACTTTCAATATCATAATATTCAGTGTTATAACTCTCATAAGTTTTAACAAAATCATCATGACTTCTCTAGCCCTTTTCTTCATCTTTTCCAACTGCATCTGCTGGTTCACATGTGTCCTCATGATTAGAGAGTTCAGGAACAATTTGATCCACTGCATAGAGTGTTACTTGTAATGGGATAGGTAGTATACAATTACTTATAATACCTATTTCAAGCATATCTACCCTGACTAGTTCTTCACACTCATCACCCTGAATAAATTGACATGGCATAAGCACAGGTTGAAACATATCTTCTTCATTGGAACATACCATGGAGCTCTCTGGTTTATAAGCATTATCAACAAAGAATGGTGTAACAATATTCAAGATTCCATCATTACTAATGCAGGAGCATCAGTCTAGTTCTTACCAGTTGGGCAGTTTTCAATGGAATTGCTTGAGATCGTGGCATTTCTTCATGTTTGGGTGTCTAGCATTGTGGTTTTGGTTTTATTCCCTTGTGTTTGTGATATTTTTCATGTTTGAGTTTCATAGCATTTCGCTTTGTTTCTGGTGAGATATGGATTTTGGTATTGGTCTGGTTGATGTGTTCTTACCGGTAATTCTGGCAGTGTGTTGAGAGAAGTGGAATCGGGTTGCAGTTGGTCTCCATGACTTGCAGATCATTGGAGATGTTGTTTTGGGCCTTGGTCGGTATTCCCAGATGTCTGCACATCATTTTATGTTTTTGAGTTTGTTTTTGGTGATTTAAGCCAACAAGTTACCAATGCACATTTCATGAACTGGTTGATCTTTGGGCCGACTTGATTGAGTTGTAATTATTTGCAGGCAGTATAAATGGAAGTTGGTGAATCATTTGAGGAGATAGAAGTTGGAAGATCGAGGATAGATTTTTGAGAATGAGTGAAGATGTAGATCTAGCAAGATTATGATCCAATAGGACTTTGGTCGGAAGGCTGGGGTTCGGGTTAGTGTAGAACTGGTAGACTGTTCTCGGAAGCTAATTTGATATGTGGATGATCTACGGATCTTGTAATTGCATTGTAAGCACTTTTTGAATCTTGGACTATGATCCAACATGTGGCATGTGTAATTCTTTAGATTGTAATAAGATTTATTCAAGTTATTTACCGATTATGTGTTATGTTGTGTTATCGGTTGTTCTTTCTACGGTTTCTAGAATCTTGTTACCGGTTACCGGTATGATGTGCATGATTTATGTGTTAAGATGCAAGGTTGGTCTTTCCTTCATTGGATCTCCTTTCCTTGAATGCATCAAATGGTATCAGAGCTGGTTTGTGAACCTTTTGTTGGACAGAGTGTTGTTTGTGCACCGACTGGTTGGAGAGAAGATTGAGGCAACTTGTGGACTTGTTCAGAGCGTCAAACATGAGGCAGAGCAAGGTTTGCAGGTAGAACACCGATCCTAGAGCTTGAGCTTGAGGAAATTAGTGGGTGGAGACTTGAAAAGATCATCGATTGAGGAAGTCTGTAGTTTGCATCGGTAGATCATCGTGGAGAGGTAGCCGAAAGTTGTAGTTAGATCGTCAAACCTCTAGAGGCAGTTGCAAGTACCTACTAATAGATCGCCAAACTAGATCAAGTGATGAGACTCACTTTTCAATTAACCCCAAGAGTCTGATGTAGGAGCACCGGTCTAGTTCTTACCGGTTGGGCAGTTTTCAGTGGAATTGCTTGAGATCGTGGCATTTCCATCATATATGTGTGTTTACTCTTGTTGACTAGTCTAGATTGATCTCTTTGAGGTCCCTCCTCACTAGTGACTGCTTCAAGTGTACTAGATCAAGTGATGGGACTCACTTTTCAATTAACCTTGAGAGTTTGATGCATGAGCACTGGTCTAATTCTTACCAGTTGGGCAGTTTTCAGTGGAATTACTTGAGATCATGGCATTTCTTCATGTTTGGGTGTCTAGCATTGTGGTTTTGGTTTTAATCCCTTGTGTTTGTGATCTTTGTCATGTTCGAGTTTCATAGCATTTGGCTTTGTTTCCAGTGAGATATGGATTTCGGTATTGGACCGATTGATATGTTCTTACCTGTTATTCTGGCAGTGTGTTGAGCGAAGTGTAATCAGGTTGCGGTTGATCTTCATGACTTGCAGATCATTGGAGATGTTGTTTTGGGCCTTGGCCGGTATTCCTAGAGGTCCGCACATTGTTTTATGTTTTTGAGTTTGTTCTTGGTGATTTAAGTCGATAGGTTACCATTGCACATTTCATGAACCGGTTGGTCTTTGGGCTGACTTGATTGAGTTGTAATTATTTGCAGGAAATATAAATAGAAGTTGGTCAATCATTTGAGGAGACAAAAGTTGGAATATCGAGGATAGAGTTTTGAGATCGATTAAAGATGTAGATCCGACAAGATTCTGATCCGTTAGGACTGAGCCCAGAAGGCTGAGGTCTGGGTTAGGGTAGAACCAGTAGACTATTCCCGGAAGCTGATTTGATATGTGGATGATCTGTAGATCTTTTAATTACATTGTAAGCATTTTTTGTATCCTAGGCTGCGATCCAGCATGTGGCATGTGTAATTCTTTAGATTGTAATAAGATTTATTCAAGTTATTTACCCGTTATGTGTTTTGTTATGTTACTGGTTGTTCTTTCTACGGTTTCTAGCATCTTGTTGCCCGTTACCAGTATGTTGTGCATGATTTATGTGTTAAGCTCCAAGGTTGGGTTGTCCTTCAATGGATCTCCATGCCTTGACTGCATCAATTGCACATGACTGATTCCTGAGAAGATGAATTTGTCTCGCCAAAACCTTGCATATCATCATTATACTCGTCAGATGTACAACCTTCCAATTCTCCTTCATACAGGCTATCATATCCATCCAAACCATAAGAGGGAAGATAGATCCTTTGTGTGGCATCCTTGCTAAAAGAACTAATAATTTTTTCACCTGGCATAGCCACTGAAATTACCCCCATCTCTGTATCATTTGTATCATATAAATTTTCATTAACCTCGTCTTCACTAATATAAGGAATAACCACTGTCTGAGACAAGTTCTTTTCACTCATATTTTGATTTGAATCATAGGTTATAACATGTTCTCTGTGATCAAAAAAAGTGTAAGAGCTTTGACATTGATCTTCGACTCTTGTCTCACACCTCTCTTCAATATCTGGTACCTTAGGATAACAAACTCTTGTAGTGAAATAACCCTTAGGGATTGCATATTTCAAATTGTTCTCAATATCCATTGCTGTCCTATAAGCCTTGGACAAGGTTTTAGGATCCTTATCCCTTAGTAAATAGCTCATTTCTTCATCAAATGTAGCTAAGTAAACAACCAAACATACTGCATCATTTGGCCTATAACATCTAGGAATGTCATCCAATGTTCTTGCAAATCTGAGATTGAAAATAGGGAGCAATTCATCATCTTCTCTTTTAATACCCATGAATCCTTTTATAGTTGAACTTGGATTAACTCTTTCACCAAATTGGTCCATGAAAGATGCATTTAGCTCATCCCATGAAGAGATAAAACCTGCTGGCAAATATGAAAACCAGTCTCTGGCATTTTCTTTTAAAGATTGAACAAAAAGCTTCATGCAGACATCTTCCTGACTTATCTCAAAATCTCCTATCAAATTAGAAAACCTTTGTAGGTGTTGACATGTTGATTCTAATCCTTTCCCATTAAACATGGTAAATTCTCCTTAACATTAGTAGGAACAGGGTTTGGGAAACCTTGGATACCATTAAAATTTAGTGGTGTATATCTTTCAACAGAAAAAATTCTGTTATGGCTTGACGATGATTGCATATGTTGCACATTTATGCTGAATATTTTTGGAAGTAGTGTAGTGGCTGGAAATCATCTTTGTTGGCTCACTGTAGTGATAGATATGACAATATATGTGCATCTTCTCTAGGTTCTCAGGTTAGATATGATCCTAAACCAGTATTGTAACTCCTCCTTTTTTGTTATGAGAATTCTTTCCTCAACCTGTCAGGGTACTTCATCATAATAGCTCAAATCTGCTTCATCTCTACTACAAGTTTTGTCATTCTCTTTTAGTTCCTTTTCAAATAATGCACACTGGTGTAGAGATCTTAGAGTTGCCACCCACAATTTGTGAGATATAATGAATTAATCCTAAAATATGGACCAATCTTGACAAAACTTACATTGAAAGATGAATTATAACAGATTCTTAGGAAACATTTATGAGAATTGACTCAACCAAAAAAGGATCTAAAACCTTATAAGCTCATGACTCTTATGCAGACATCCCCAACAAAGTCGCCATTTTTGTTGGTTCCCTAGATTGCACACGATGGGGGTTTTACACTACCGCAAGGGCAAGAACCAAGTCAGGACCTTGAATCATGCAGGGAGAGGCCAACTCCAAACTATTTTAGAGATAATTGGGTACTTGGACCAACATATGATAAGGATTATGCTAACCCTTATTCATTTTGAGCTCTGCAAAACCCGGGAGGGTGATCCCTTAATGCTCCTGCAATCTCCGCACCACACTTGTTGACGACATTAAAATAAAGCAGAAGGTCTCACTCCTAAAAGGGGCTCAACAAAGAGGGAAAATGCTATAGAGTGGCTAGCTCTCAGTGATCGTCGACCTACTTTGGAGCGTGAGACAACTTTTGACAAATAGTGACATATACAGAAATGAAAAGATATTATGATATTATCGATTTACAACAAGTTGTCGATGAGATATGAGTAAAGAACTGTTACTGGAAATGACTAAAGCCATGACCAATGTCTTATCCATTGGGCAACTGAAATTATAAAACATAAGATGAAATATAACAGAACATAACATTAATCTAATAGCTAGAGATCTTAAGATAACACTGCCTTACAATGCATCTCATCTATTTGTCCCAACACAAAATACTTATAGAATCCATGTATAAGCCCCATCAGTCTATAGATCATATCCTAGAAATTTAACCGGCCCCTTAGATCAAATCATAAGATAGAAAATGCATTTAATAAGCTATTTTCTATTATAAATTGTCTTATATATAACTCCTTCAAGAACCTGAAACAAAATAAGACACAAGACCCATCTTATTTGCTCTGCAAATTCCTATTACAACCTACTCATTTCACCTAGACTTACTATACATGACCAAGGGTTTGGATCCAAACTTGTGGACCAAATTTCTTGACCTTTGTTAAATGGCCCCGAATTCCCTTTTAAAGAAACAAGGGAGCAAACAAGCTTCAGGCTAGAGGAGACACCTATCACAAGCTCATAAGGCCACTTTTAACTTTATTACAAAAGAATTCCTCACAGTCTCCCAAAAGACTGTCCATGCTGGCGTTCATGATGACGTAGAACCAAAATTCCTAACCGCATTTTAGTATAAACAAAACCTTTTGAGTCGTGCCACTATCACTACAGATGCTTCCAAATGGACTGTGAGATGCATCATCTTTGTTCTACAAAGTATTTTCCTTTGGTGAGGGAAATTAGATCCTGACAAGAAGTAAAGTCACCCCTAAACTAGACGAGGACCTCCAACCTTTATGCCTGGGATTAGATAAAATGGAAAGAGGATCTCATAGAGAAAAATAAAGCGATGGGAAGGTGTTGCAGCTTCCATGTCATTTCTAAGATGATTGGATGTCGCCTCAACCCCAACCTTGTGTTTCTCTTTTTCCTCTGTAAGGCTCCTTTAACCCTTTGCCAATGAGTGACAGAGGAGAGATGGAGGATGAGTCCTGCAGGGCTTGTTCTAATAAGAAATTGATTTCAAGCCTCCATCAACTATCCTCCCCACTTTCAAGACTCCATCAACTATAATTATACTCACTCCCAAAGGAATTTCATCTAGTATCATAGAGCTCAGGGTAACTCCTAGCACGATACTGCTCAAAAATCATTTTCACCATTTTAAAACCTTCTGAGAAGATAATAATTTTTCTTGTTCTTTCTACCAATCAAGACACCATCCAGCTATATTTATAATAAAAATAACTTTCTTGGCGGTGTTCATGCATGGGAAAAATCATCGTTCCAATGCTTTTCTACTCATCCTGTCAGCAAATAGATTCAGTAAATCATATCCATCGAATCAAAACATCATCAGACTCAAACTGCTAATTCACTGCCCTTCTGACCAAGTTAACCTTTTTGGAATGATTTTGTTTCTGATTTATTGATTTCTCGACTACCAAATTTCTGCTTTAGAATCCCCCTTTTTTGGATACTGAGTCCTTATCTTTTGAAAGTTTCTCGGCAACAGTTTCTTGATTTTCTGCCTTACTGTGAGAATCTCTGATAGTACGCATCCTATGATTTTATTGACAGGTCCTTGATAACTTTGCTTCCAACTCAGGAATCATCCTTATCCCCTTGATCCTTCTGAAGATCTCAACTTCTTTCTGTGGTGGCAATGAAAACTTGTTGATATTGCCACCTCTAGTACTACCAGCTTTGTCCACTAATACGACTCAACCCAACAAAACACATCCTAAATCGACTTTTTGAGAATTAGTCGACATCCACGTGCCTTGACACGTCTTTGTTTATTCCATGTCAACAAGCTTATCTTCTTCTACCTTTATTTTCTTGCGTGAATAACAATGAAACAACCCCAATCACTCATTTGGAAAAAGGCTCTATATCGGTTGTATATCTGTCCAACATGGCACATCGCATGATCACCATCGGTCAATATTGATATTGACCTTCCAACGTAGTGATTGGGCCCATTAAAAGTTTGACAAAGTGTTGCCAAATCATCTCTGAATCTCAACTCTGTCAGTTGCCCCGTTGTTAGACTTATTCGGCTTGCCTGGGACATGTGACATCATCTCATGATGTCGCGGTCCTTAACCTTCCTACATCTTTCATCGTGGGACTGCGAGGGCCATCCAATCTGTTTGTTCATTACTTGCATCTTTACAAAGTCTGCCCAAAACTTGCCGCTATCTTTTGAGCGTCATTCTTCTTGGGTCATAACATCACCGTTCATTTAAACACATGCAAATTCATGGGACTTTTAGTTGATCGATACTTAAACATGGAGATATAAGTCAAAACATTAAGGCTGAACTTAAAGAAAATAAATGCCCGTAAAAATATTAAAAGGGGACCCAACCATATTGGAAAAGACATAGTATCTAGGAAAAATTAAAAGGTCGACAGAAGAAATAACATGTAGGGAAAGGAACATGGTCCCTTCCGACGATGCAAAAGACCCTCAAGTTTAAGTAAAAAGTTAATGAAGAAACATAACAGGCTTTAGGTTTTAAATAAAAGGTTCACCCGGGAACATCTAAACCTAAGAACCTTAAACCCTGAGGGTAACACAGAGAGCAACAACAATTCAAAATGACAAAACATTGTCAAGGACACCAAATTTTGCATAGTCATTTTCAGGACTATCAAGCTCCTCATAGTAAGACCCTACTTTCTATGATTGGAGCGTAAAATAACTGATATAACTCAAGATAAATATGAAAGAAATCCGTAAATGTACACAAAGATTCATGGCTTTCAACTTCCCTCCAAAGCTTAAAACATCCTACTCTTTTGACTTTACCATATAATAAAGGGGATTTCTAAGTAATTTTTTATTTTTCTTTTGATAATTTATACCCCATTAAATCTCATCATAGATGAAAAAAAAAACCTTATGCAAGGTATTTTTGACTTGGAAAGGTAAAAATTGGTAACACTTACCAATCATTTTTTCCTCACTTTTCTTTACTACTCCATAATCATCATTAGGCCATTTAAATGTGAAAGTTGTGATATTTTCTCATTCAACCCCTTAATCTCCAAACTACTCTTTTCTAATTTTGTCTTGACTTTTACAACCATGAAAACATGCAATCTAGAGATATGGAAGGTGGGCACTTGGGCTATTTGATAGAATGCCTCAATGTTGTCTCATGGATTTTCATGATTATGGGATATGCACAAAATGGATCCCTTGTAAAGATAAATTAATGCAATTGGAAAGTAATAAGCTAGTTCCCTCAACCTTTTCCAACACTCTCATGAGTGGTGAAATGGGAGTTTTGGAACAGGGTATGGAATCCCACCATGTTCAAGTTGCTAATATTTAATCGGTATGTATGGAAACTTCGAAAACATGGACAAGCCCATGAAATTTTTTGCCACAGCTAATGCAAGAAATAATTTGATTGAAATGGTATATAAACTATCAAACAAGTGTCCTCTGATAGGTAACAATTGATTCAACTTCTTAGTATGGAAGACAAAAGCCTTGACTTGATTGGCATGAGTGTTTTAGTCAAAAGGTTAAGAAGCAAGAAACAAACCTCAACAAATGAAACCTTCAACAATACTTCTCCTTAGTGCTTCAACTCTTCAACTTTCTTAAATATTGCTTCCATAACTTTAGGAATTACTCCTTCTGTATTACCACTGACTATGTAAGTAGTCCCCATTGTGTAAGTTTTGTCTGAACTAGTTTGCATCATGATGAAAGAGTTTATTAAAAGGTGCCTTTGTACAAGAACCTAAGTGACACAACCATGGTCTGGAGGGCCCTCAAGGAGAACAATCTGGATCATGCATAAAGAGTAACACAATGGAAACAACAACATAGAATGTAGTAAATACAAGATTAGACATCCACAATATCATAGATTCATCACAAATTAGTCGGCAACATGCGGGCAACAAGTAGGCTTACATGCCTTGTTACAGAATACAATCTATCTGGACCTCCAAGAGGCATTATAATTACAGATCATGAATCAAGATCATCCTATATCTTCACTCTATCCCAAAGGATCAAATACAACAATATTTATAGCATTGGAAACACATCCAGGTCGGCCACGAAAGATTACATTCTCCAAGACAAGAAAATGAAACGTGTAAAATAGTTCAGACCCAAAGCATGAAGATCTTCTCTTCCAAGGACATAAATGAAGTGTGGACCACAAAGGAAGGTCATCCAAGGGCCTGAGAACATCAAGTGTGGTGCCAATTAGATCCACAAGAGAATAAATCTCCAACTACCCATTAAGCTCAAAACTTCTCCGGGAACCAAGAAATAGACAATCTGGAAGCGAAAACTTATTGGAAAAATATCCAAATGAACTAAAAGTCTAGAATAAGGGACGAGAACAAGTCTGGAAACCAAAGATCTTATCCGCAATGGAAAATGAATAACTTCTGGAGAATGCCGAAAGAAATATAAAAGCTGCAACACAAAACTGAAGAGAAAAACTAAAACAAATATTTTTGGTTGATGCAAGATTGCTCATCGACTGGGGATGCTCCTGCATCATTAAGCGAAGAAAAATATCAAATAAATAGTAAATATTTGCACATCATTTTTGTAGTAAACAATATATCTATGCATCTACTTCTACTAGGCAATAAATATTTCCCAAAAACACACATAACAGAGCATATCCACTTCTAGTGTAGACCTAACCATATGCCAGAATTGTAGAATTGTATCCTTGGAATAAACCATCAACAAGTGGAGCAACACATTCTTAAAAAATGGCTTATGAAGTTGAGCCATACTACCATATACATGATCAAATGTTAATGAATGTGTTCTAATTTGGAACCACTAAACAAATGAAAACAACCTATCGGGCCATATCAGACACAAATAAGTCACCAAAACACATGAGGGAAAGAAAAGAAATATGATAAAGTGAGTATTGCAAAAGAAAAAATCAAAATTTATTATTAGGTAAACTTATGGTCTGTTGTTTGAAGAAATAGAACACAAATGTGCTTTTTTATATATTGAAAAAGGGTAATTTTTGTCCACTTCACAAAATTGACTACATGGTTGACAATATTGAACATGTTTATTTTACTATTTCATGAAGATCTATGCACCATAAGTACCAATATTTATTTAGCATTGAAGTTTAGGCAACCTAGAAGTGCAAAGTTGTACTAAATTGCATTAATTTTCTATACCACAACATAGAGGTTAACATTTTTTAACATATAGAATAGTGTTAAAACAATCCTTAAGATACTCTTCCAAGTTTTGAAATTTCATAGAACCAAAAATATATTCATGAAAACCCTTCAAGTACTAAACTGAAAGAAATCCAATATAATCTCTAGCAACTAACTATAGAGATTTGGAGATTTCAAGAAATATGTTGGAAGAAAGGATTTCCCCTAGTGTAATATAAGCCTCTCATCACCAAGGCATTATCTTCTTCACATTCAAACAAGATTACCAAGAAATACATAAAGTGTCTCAGACCACATTACAATAAAATCAATTTATTTGCCTTCCTTAGCTCTTAAAATGATTTTTTATTTTGTAAGGTGTGTAGATGAAACTACTAAAACCTATGTACTTTGTTGAATCAAATTGTATATAAATGTGGATGTGCTTTCTAGGAATTTGGGATTTTGTATGTTTTCATTTTCCTTCTTAGATTTTAATCAATCAAGGTTCAAAAAAAAATTCAAAATATTATTCTGTAGGATATATCATATAATGTGCCAGGTTTAGTGAAAATAAAATTCTATTGCGTCGGTTGGCTTCTGCCCAAGGTGAGTATGCCTTTCTTTTAAATCTAGTGATGTAATTATTTTTGTGAGATAGATTTCATTGTTTTTGTTTAGAAAATCCTAGGAGATACTTGGTCTTGATCATCAGGCAAAGAAATTTTACAACACTATATAAAATAGTTGGAAAGATAGTACACAATAAAAGAGACGAAATAACTTTGTTACTTAGAAATTTTTTAACTAGTTGCTCAACATTGGGTCCAGGACAACCTCAAGATTATGCACAAAATCTTCTAAAATTAAGGCTCATGACTGGGCAACATTGGTACATCCAATTTGCATTAGGATCCAAAATATGCTTGACCATAAGTAAGAGAGGCAGAATCAAAAAAATTAACGATAAGTTTTAGATGCCTATCATAAATTGTGCCTTCGAATAAGATTTATTGTGACTTGCTTTCCATGAGAGATGAGTGCTACTGAGGAAAGAAGTGTAGCAAAACAATTCCAATATAGGGAATCTCAATGATATCCCAAATAGTCTTTGTACCTTGGTGCATGATATTAGGAGCCTTTCCCATCAAGTCCATCCATGACCATCATAGTGGTCAATGCCCTAGAGCTAACAAGCACCCTTCAGATGTGACATTTGAGAATGACCCTAAGAAATATTCTTAGGTCATCCTATTTTGTATTTACTCATTTCTTGGTTGTAACACTCGCTAAAAATACCCTAGAGAATTTACACTAATCTAACCTTTAATGGAGTAATTTTTTTATTTATTTATACTAATGTTACACTTAATGTTCTCCTACAACATGAATAAGAATTCATAAATTTAATTTCAACATGATCTTAACATCATAACACATCATCTATCTACTAAGTCCATTACGCAAGTGGAATCAACATAACATAATCACATCCATCTCTCTAGGGTACATTAGCGTCATTACTTAATTTCAGCAATAACCTCTATTACTAAACATCATTACTACACTACCGATACCACACATATACACATGTATTCTACTTACATCCATTCCTATAGTGCACCTACATGATTAATAATGCACTCTACATCGATCATCAATTTCTTAATCAAGGATATACAACCATAATGCTTCTCTTTTCTAACTATGCATGTATGCATAACACCTTACTCTATCTTCCATTATGCATTCTTGACTACATGATTTCAATATGCAAGATTAACCCCTTAAATATAATATTCATTTTAATCACCAAATCCAAATATTCTTAGCCCCTTACCCATTCATTATCCATATGAGCATAATGCAACTACCATGATTAATCACTACCAAGTACATAACATGGAATGCATTATTTCCTACCATATGCATGATTCATATGAGTTCCTGAGTTTAATATGACTATTTATTTCCATGCTACCTACATGCACAATACAAAGTCTAAGTGCCATCCTTAAATATTTATCTTTTATGCAATAAACACTTGCTACAAAACAAAACAACTATGGAAATAACATTGTCTCTTTATCTATGATAAGAATCTATGCAACCATTCTAACTAGGAAATCATAGAATAGTATCATTCCTTAGCCTTAATGCAGACTTAACCATATTCCATTCAGATTTCATTTCACTAATCTAAGGTACATGGTTTCATAATGTTTCCATCGTTTAAACACATATCATTTCTTCTATCGCTTTTACTATCTATCTCATAAACTAATTTTATTTGATTCATAAGGCATAACATCACAAAATCTTTTCTAAGGGAATCATTTCCTTTTTCATTACAAATATAAACCACACATATATTACATCTTAATTTATTACAAAACAATGTCCTGATATAAATACATCATTTGCCTAAGTCAAAGGCATCTAGTCAAGGTTACAATGTTAATTACAAAATTGCATAATCTATACAACCTGAGTACTACTCATGTATTACAAATGATTCCTACACTATTATATAGCAATTACAACTCATAATCCATGAATTATAATTACATAAATCTACTGCTATATCATCCAATGCCATCATGATGAAGATCCAAAGTCCACACATGAAGATGAACACCAACAAGAAGGAAAAACCCCAATGGTAAAAAGCACCAACCACCCGACCAAATGTGGAACCTACAAGGAACCACCCCCTATTCTAGGAGATGACATAAGGTCCCAACACACACTCTACATCTAGGCTGACTCTCAAGACCAAAGGGACTAACATCAATAAGGACTCTCACATACATGAATAAAACATCATCACATACAACATCAACAAGAAACTCCTAGAGGCTATCAAGACAACATGGCATAAATGAAAATGAAAATCTCAAGGGGACACATGTAGGAGGGGACTATCATCACATGCCATCCTCATAACAACAATAACAAGGCACTAGCCCGATGGTCATGTGGAGCCATCTCAACCTATGAAAGACCAAGGGAGATTAGCTTACCATCTTCATGGCCTTCTCATGCTTATCCTAGAACATCCTCCCTAGGACTAAGTCATGAGGCGCATATCAATTTATTATCTTATTAATTATCTAGCTACCCATCCCTTGATCATTATTTAGTTATCAATTTTTTAAATGCAAGGTAAACTCTCATGTGCCCAGGCAGTCTAGACTTCATGTATCCTTACAAGGAACCTCATGAAATCTCATCTCTCATGACCCCAGTCATCACAAAATAGTCCACTCCTACTACATGGACCCATACAAAAGTGCATCACAAGAGGATGTAAAAAACCAAGTAGGAAAATATGAAACAACATCAAAACATGCATCCCCAATCTCTCATTCAGCCATAGATACATGAAGGCTGCAACATCAAAAGACAAAACACAAGCCTCTTAGAAAATTAAAGTATGAAACATAGCCCCAACAAGGCGGTCATAACTATTGCAATAAGAATATCACCTCAGCAAGGTCTCCACACTTGTTGGAACCACATAACAATAACAAAAGCATTTCTCTCTCTAGTCATGGCACAACATCATGAGGAATATACAAAAGCAACACATATCATGCTTACGAAGTAAGAATGCAATGAAGCCAAGAAATAACATCAAGTCTGAAATGGAAGAAATTTGAAAACATTGTCAATTCAACATACAACCTCTGGTACAATTATACATTAGAAAACCAAAGGACAAAATAGACCAATATGATAGAAAACAAGAGGCATAAAATAAACAGCGCCTTCATCACACTGGCCCACGTTGTAACTCACGAGTTTCATACCTATACACAGCTGAATTAATATAGCAAACTGAATATCATATTAACATAACTGAAATTCATATTCAAAATATAGAATGATGCATCATGACGGACTAGTTCACACCATCAACATGAAGATTTAGCATGCAAACATTCAACGATTGTGCATACATATAGAAGGATAACACATACAACAAATTGAACATGCATAACTCCAAGCGACTGCATATACATGTTGTTCAGAAACACTAACATTAAACAAACCCATGCACATGATCATCTGGGTCAAACAAACAACAATCACACAACAGACATGGTACGCTTACAGTCACAAATGCAGATATACTGGCTGCAGCAGGGAGACTCATTATAATCAAATGACATCTTGAAGTGCAACTTCAGGATAAAAAATCTGCAACCAAAGCATGCAGTGTAACCCAGCTGCAAGAGCAATGCACTTGTGTTGACTAGGATGCCACGACAAACACAAGTGGGCCATGCATCTGCCCAGCTAGACATAATGTGCGTGCCCATCAGAACCATGTCCACGCACAGAGGGGTCTGCGCGTGTGCTACCCAGCCCCACACATGGGTCAAACTGGGTCACACGCAGGCCCAGCTACAATGCTAGCAAAACATGATGCTTAGTGGCCTTTTCGCTTGCATGGCGACAAAAAATACATGGCACGGGGAAGCCAAAATTCGACCCCCAACCAACGAATCAGACAGACCAACCGAACGGTCACACAAGACAGAGATATAGGTGGCTAAAGAAACACATCAAGAGGGCCATGACTACAGGATTCTGGCGGCTAAAACACAAAACCATTGACTCGGAAAAATACATACACACATAGCTAGCAAGGTCTCCCAAGCATAGGTAAAACACAAAACCAAATGAAATGACTAACGGTAGCATAAAATGAAAGATTTCAGAATCATGAGATTCTTAGAAGACTATTCGAAAGCCCAAAATACATACAGAATGCATATAATCTCAAAACATCAGCAGCTAGACTATACAATGGCTTAACCAATTTACATCAGAAAGAAGTATTGCTACACCAGGAAACCACACATTCACATTGAAAACACAAAGGGGAAAAAGTACTGTCGTGAATGGCATTCCTCAGATTAAATACATACAACCTCAAGATCATTCAGCATGTATAGAAAAATAAACCCTATTCCCCCAATATTATCATTTGCAAACGATATACTATGCAATAAAATTTACATTATTACCCATACATTACAATCAAATACAAGCATGAAGAAAACACACAAAAATCTCAAACAAAACTAGGGTTTTCAGACCCAACCCAGGACTTGCGTGAAGGAATTTGAAAGTTGATGTAGAGCTCCAGAGATCCCCTAGTAACTCAACTCCAAACCAAAGCAACTCCAAAGCCAAAGGAAAAGTTGCTGACAAATTATTTTTTTCAAAAGAAGGAAAAGTGAGGAAGAAGAAGCAGAAAAATCTTCCTGGCAACAAAATAAAAAGTTCGAAAAAAACATCCAAAACCCTAACCTCCAATTAGGCCAATGAGATTATTTCATTTTGAAATATATCTCATCCCCAACATTATAATATATTTTATATATCTCTCTCTATGTTTACTTTCAATTATATTTTAAAAATCAAAGAGAGGAAATAATAATATCTGCACACAAATATAAATCAACACCTTAATATAAGAAGAAGGGAAATATTTATTATTTAATCCCCTAGTTTATTCCACAAATATTTTAAAGCAATTATAATAAGAAGATGGACTTAATTAAATAAATCAAAGACAAGATTATAAAATAAATTAAATAATCAATCTCACAAAACCAAATTAATTAAAGATCAAGAAACATTAAATAAATTAAATAAACAATAAGCAATCAAATGAATTAAACTATAAACATTAAATATTTAAATAAAACCTTAAACCACCTTAAATAATAAATATCAAATAAATCCAAAGCGACATAAAATAATAAATATGAATTGCCAAATGACTAATTAAAAATCATTAAATCTTGATAAATTAAAATAAGCATTAAAACTATAAAATCACCAATTAATATTAAATAATCGATCCAACATTAATAATCAAATAATCACATTGAATAATCATACTAACATTAATAGCCAAATAAATAAACGACCAAATCATACCATGTAATCGCAACCCAAGACGACCAAGTTGACATGGCGAATCACATCAATACTGAAAACATGCACAAAGTGACAACTTAGACCTAAAGTGTGTATAGGGAACTGACAGCATCTCCAAAACCACATTTTTACCATTGGGAAAGAAGACACGCTCGCACCTGTAAAGCCAAGGGAGCTCACACCTAGAGATCGAGCAGGAATAAGTGTCTTGGTACCTACAAGTCCTGCAACCGCAACAATGATACATAGGCATATACATATAACAGACAAGAGGAAGAATATCACAACGACACATCTCACTCGCAATAAGTGATGTGACGTTGGTTTTCCATGAATACAGTCAGAAAATGATCGAGAAATAAACATATATCTCATGAAAGCATCTCACCATAATAAATCAAGGATTAGGGTTAGCACATCCAATCACATCAATGCATAATCAATATAACCCATCATCATAACAAGGCATATAACTCTATCGACACATGAACATATATGAAGAATCCAACAAATCATGTGATCAGCCAAAACATATCATCATCTATATAATCATCAAATAACATGAAATCATATAATGTCTAGCAACATATAAGAATCCATAATCGACATCCATAACATCATGTAAGTCTAATCGAGTCTAATGTATCCATCGAATGTGAAACAAAGGTCTAAATATGTCTATCAAAATAAAATGCAAGTCCGATCAAGGGAGGACACTACATCCTCCCCCCCTTTGCCTAGGCTTACTCTTGAAAGCCTAAGAAAAAATAGGGGTACAACTCTCTCATTCATGTTGTATCCTCCCAAGTAGCAGATGAATCATCATTTGAGTCCCACTGGACCCTTACCTGCTCTATTCCCCAACCTCTGAGGGAAATCTCTTTGCGCTAAAGAATACGCATGTGCTCCAAAGAAAGTTGTTCATCCTTGACCTACAAAGAATCCCAATCAAGAACATGTGATATATCAGGATGATACAATCTCAAAACAAATACATGAAAGACATCATGGATGCAGGACAAGATAGGCAGCAAGGCAAGGCAATAAGCCACAGGACCAATCCTCTCCAAAATCTCAAAAGGTCCTAAGAATTGAGGCGCTAACATAGAGCCTTTTCCATAATGGATCAAACTCTTTCATGGGCAAACTCACAAAAATACCCTGTCACCTACAAAAAACTGCTTGTCCACTCGATGTGCATCCACATATTTATTTTGTCTATCCTGTGTTGCTACCAACTACTCTCTAATGTGAACAACCTGCTCCTCCATATCCTGTAGCATGTCTGAACGAATGAGCACTCTATTCTCTAATCTATCCCAACTCAAGGGAGTACAACATGGTCTACCATACAAATCCTGATACGGCGACATACCAATGGAGCTATGATACCCATTATTATAGGCAAACTCAACCAAATCTAGGTAATCCTCCCATTTGGATTGTCGATCCATGACGTACATCCTCAACATGTCCTCTAAAACTTGATTAACACACTCTACCTGACCATCTATCTTAGGGTGATAAGCTGAGTTAAATTTCAATTGTGCCCCTAAGTCATGTTGAAGTGTTGTCCAAAATGCAGAAGTGAACACTAGATCTCTATCTAGTATGATCTTACATGGAATGCCATGCAACCTGATAACGTCTTTGACAAAATTTGTGCTATTGATGTTATTGTATAAGAGGGTCTGAGTGGTGAAAAGTATTCAACCTTAGTCAACTGATCAATGGTGACCATAATAACATCATGTCGTCATGAAGATGTAGGCAAACCAACTATAAAATTCACAGAAATGATGTCCCATTTCCACTCTGGGATTGCATGTGACTGTAAATATCCTATCGGATGCTGGTGCTCTACCTTCACTCCTTGACACTAAAGGCAATATGACACAAAATCTTCTATGTCTCTCCTCATACCTGCCCAAAAGTAAAGTTGTCTCAAATCCACATGCATCTTCTTGACACCAGGGTGTGCTGAGTAAGGTGCGCGATGAGCCTCTACTAGGATCAACTTTCAAAGTCCATCAGATGGTGGAACATAAATGTGTCCCATGTGTCTAAGTAGACCATCTGCATCCACTGAATATCTAACATATCTGCCCTCTAAAGTTCTACCTAATGCAATCTTTGAGCTGACCTCCTGATACCAAGGATCACCTGGAAGTGCACTAAGAATATAGCTCCTCTAATCTACCTCAAGCGTCACTGCTATCTCATGTCTTCTGTGACTCAAGGCATCTGTAATCACATTCTCCTTCCACTGGATAAATTTCACCTCAAAGTCATACTCAAATAAAAACTCCATGCAACACCTCTACCTAGCATTCAGATTTGGTTGCGTAAATATGTACTGCAAACTACAATGATTTGTATGCAGCTCGAATTGATGCCCTAAGAGAAAGTGCCTCTAACGAACCAATGCATGCACTACTGCGGCTAACTCAATATTGTGATTAGGGTAGTTCAACTTGTGATCCTTGAGTTTTTTGTAACTCGTATGTTATAACTCTACCATTCTGCATCAACACCACTCCTAGACCCTCCAATGAAGCATCTATATAAATCATAAAACCACCAAGAGGATCTAGAACTCCAAGAATCAATGCACTAGTAAACCTCTCCTTAAAAATCCTTTAAGTTTTCTCACAATGTTCTGACCAAACAAATTTCTTCCCTTCCCTATAGAGAGTAGTAATAGGGTGAACAATCCTAGAAAAGTCATGTACATATCTGTAGTAATAACCAGGTAGACCCATAAAAATGTGCACCTCACCCACATTGGTGGGTGCCAACCAATCCACTATCATTTGAATCTTTAAGGGATCAACTGTGATACCCTCTCCTAAAATAACATGACCCAAGTACCTGACCTTTGACTGAAAGAACTCACACTTCGCCAGGTTGGTGTATAGTTGATTCTCCCTCAAGCATTGTAAAACCCATCTCAAATGATCCTCATGCTCCTCAACAGATCTCAAAAACACCAAAATATCATTCATAAATACCAGCACAAATCTATCCAAATAAGTCCTAAATACACCATTCATTAAGCTCATGAAAATCAATAGTTCATTCGTAAGACCGAATGGCACAACTGTGAACTCATAGTGACCATATCTCATACAGAAAGTTGTACAAGGTATATTTGCTTCATGAATCCTCAACTAATGATATCCAAACTTAAGGTCAATTTTAGAAAAGACCTTTGCATTCTTAATCTAGTCAAATAGGTCATTTATCTGAGGTAAGGGATATTGGTTCTTCACCGTCACCTTAGTCAACTATCTATGATCAATGCACAATGGAAGGGTACCATCCTTCTTCTTCTTCAATAACACTTGTGCACCTCATAGGGATACACTAGGATGAATGAAACCCTTCACCAACAACTTGTCAAGCTGCACTCTCAACTCACTCAAATCCTAGGTGGTCATCCTGTAAGGAGCCTTAGAGATAGGCTCAACTCCTGGCACAAGATCAATCCTAAAATTTATATCTCGCTGAGGGGGCATACCTGGAACCTCACTAGGAAAAACATCTACAAACTCCTGAAGGATAGGACGCTGCTACAATAACTCCTCTGAACTAACTTCACATCCTTCAATCTAACTACAAACAACTGGCAACCCTTACGTGCACATCTCTTCATCTGCATGGCAGAAATCATGCAAAGAGAGATAGGCCTCTGTATACCCACAATCTCCACACTCTTCCCACCATCATCTACACACTGAACTCTCTTACCTCTGCAATCTATCTGTGCCTGGTGAGACCCAAGCCAATCCATACAAAGAAACACATCCTAGGATCCCAATGACATAACACGAAGATCTATTGAAGTATGGAAATCTCCCAAAACAAATGGACAACTAAGCACAAGGGAATCCACTACTGCCTTGGACCCCATAGCTAGCTCTACCTGCCACCTATCGTCCTTCTTTGGCGTAGCAAGCCCGCATCTCTCAACTAAGAAAGGGGAAATAAATCAATCTGATGCTCCTGAATCAAATATTATGGAACAAGGAATACCACCTATCACACTTGATGTCTCCACAATGGTGGCCTGATGCTCCCTGACAGTTATCAACCACTGCAAATACTCGATAAGACCTATCGACATCTCCAACAATGGGCTCTCTTGGAGCTATCCTCTGCTGCCCTGGTGCCTGAGATGTATGGTAAGGATAATGAACTGCTATGTGTCCCTGCTACCCACATGTGAAATAACCTCTCTTGTCAAATACTCTACTCCCAAGTCTAGTACTCGACTGTTTGATGCAGAAGCACCGATGTAGTTCTTACCGGTTGAGAAGTTTTCAATGGAATTGCTTGGAGATCATGACATTCCTTCATGTTTGAGTGTTTAGCATTGTAGTTTTGGGTTTATTTCATTGTGTTCATTATCTTTCTCATGTTTTAGTTTCATGGCATTTGGATTTAATTCCGGTGAGTTATCGATTCTGGTATTGGCTCAGTTGATATGTTCTTACCGGTTAGTCTGGCAGTGTGTTGAGAGAAGTTGGATTGGGTTGCGGTTGATCTCTATGACTTGCAGATCATTGGAGATGTTGTTTTGGGCCTTAGCCAGTATTTCCAAAGGTCAATGCATCGTTTCATGCTTTGGAGTTGTTCTTAGTGATTTGAGTCGATTTGTTATTGTTTACACGTTTCATGAACTGGTTGGTCTTTGGACCGATTTCATCGAGTTATTATTATTTGCGAATTGTATAAATAGAAGTTTGCAAATCATTTGAGAAGTCAGAAGATAGAAGATCGAAGACAGAGTTTAGAGATCGAGCGAAGATGTATAACTGGCAAGATTCTGGTCCAGTGGATTGAAGCCGGAAGGGTTGAGGTCCAGATTAGGGTAGAACCAGCAAACTGTTTCCAGAGGCTGATCTGATATGTGGATGATCTGCTGATCTTATGTTTTTGTTGTAAACATTGTTTGTATCCTGGACTATGATCCAACATGTGGCATGTGTAATTCTTTAGATTGTCATAAGAATTGTTCATATTGTTTACTAGTTATGTATTTTGTGATGTTACTGGTTGTTCTTTCTGCTATTTCTGGCATTGTTTTATTGGTTACCTGTATATTTTGCATGGTCTTTGTGTTAGGATGCAAGGATGGGTTGTCCTCCATTGGATCTCCCTACCTTGACTGCATCACTGTTGTACATTGCTTCTACTAGAAGCTAGCTGTGAACTCTGTGTTGGCTGTGTAGGAGTATGTCTCCTATCACGCTGTCAACTGCGACTTCTATCTGCCTGAAATATAGCTCACCGCACAAAGTTTTGTCCCTAAGAGTGTCTCCTCTTAAACCACCGACTACTACGGAAAGAAGAGGGATGGCTCCTAGCCACAACTACAGGTTGTTGCTGAGAGCCTCTCTCAACTGTACCTGCAACTAGTGCACTAACTGTCTGTCCTCCTTCGAAAGCTCCTATAGAACCTCTTGTAGCTAAGGTAATATTCTCCTCAACTATTCTCACCTTCTCTACAGCTGCCTCCAAGGTCTTAGGTTCTTGAATCTGAACCTCCCTACTGATATGATCACTAATTCCTCTCACAAAATGTTGAATAAGCATAAGCTCATCATCCACAATACTCACATACTATCAGATCTCAAAAAAATTATGCTCATACTCATCCACAGTCATCCTCTATTGTCTCAAATCATGAAACTCATCAGCCTTATGCTACCTCTAATGCTCTGAGAGAAACCATGCTCAAAACCGCTCCAAGAACAACTCCCAAGATACTATTGCTATGTCCAAATGCAACTTCAGCTCCTCGATACGCCACAATGTCAATGCAAAACTATGAAGATGCATAATCACACACCTTGCATTAGTGTTACTATTATACAAGTGCATCGAAAAACACCTGCTCAAGTCCAAAAGTGACGTCGTTGCTTCCATGCCAATGCCTAATCCATCAAAAGTAAGAGGGTGAGCCCTCATCAAGTCTGTCATGTGACCAGCTGCAACCGCTCCATGATCAACCTTAGTTATCCTCATAGGAGAACATTAATGATCTCTCTCTTGATGCTCTGAATGATGAGACTCCTCCTACTGGTTCTCCTCATGTCTCGGTCCTAACCGCTCAAGAATATTCTAAAGTGTCATAACCAATTGCATAATCGCAACACCACCTCCTGACTGACTATGTTGTTTCCCCTCATGGTGTGACTCCTCATAAGCCTCCTCGGAAACCTCAAAATGAGGGTTCCTACGAGTACCCATGCGACTAACACGACAAAGATTCCTACACCTAGCAAGCATCTTGTCTAACCAAGACGCAAAAGAAAGCTATAAGCTAACCATCTAAGGCAATAAAGCATATAAAATAAATAAACAGGGATAAAACCATTGAGCTACCCCATGCTAAAAGATAACGTGCACAATGGGCTCAAATGAAACTAGAGTACCCAGTGTATGAATAAACTGGCTCTAATACTAGATGTAACGCCCACTAAAAATACCTTAGAGAATCTACAATAATCTAACCTCTAATGGAGTAATTTTTTTTTAAACACTAATGTTACACTTAATATTGTCCTACAAAATGAATAAGCATTCATAAATTTAATTTCAACATGATCTTAACATCATAACACATCATCTATCTACTAAGTCCATTACACAAGTGGAATCAACATAACATAATCACATCCATCTCTCTAGGGTACATTAGCGTCATTACTTAATTTTGACAATAATCTTTATTACTAAACATCATTACTACACTATTGATACCACACATATACACATGCATTCTATTTATTTATCCATTCCTATAGTGCAGTGCAACTACCTGATTAATAATGCACTCTACATCTATCATTAATTTCCTAATCAAGGATATACAACCATAGTGCTTCTCTTTTCTAACTATGCATGTATGCATAACACCTTACTTTATCTTCCATGATGCATTCTTGACTACATGATTTCAATATGCAAGATTAACCCCTTAAATCTAATATTCATTTTAATCACCAAATCCAAATATTCTTAGCCCCTTATCCATTTATCATCCATATCAACATAATGCAACTACCATGATTAATCACTACCAGTTACATAACATGGAATGCATTATTTCCTACCATATGCATGATTCATATGAGTTCCAATAAATTCAACCAAAATTAACTTAACCAAAACTTAATGCTTAATACCAGTAAACCAAACTTTATGTCGGTAGACAGTCTTAATAGTTAATTGCAGTACTGGTAAAGATTAATGCATGAAATAGAAAGACAATAAAATCCACAACACATAACACAAATATTTTGTACGTGGAAACCCCGTAAGGGAGAAAACCACGGTGGGAAGCCTTACCCACAATCAAATGATACTACTGCAGATAGTATTGTAGCGTAGAAATTAGGAATCATCACAAGATAAGTAAATCAATCAAAAACACAAAATATGATAACATAATCAAAAGAATACTCATGAAATGAACCTAATTCCAAAGCACATTCAATAGAGGTATGGAAACAAAGCATTCAAAAGAAAACATTATGCAAACCAGATTCAAGATTGAATACTCCTTCCATGCGGCTCCATTGTTGTTCTTTCCTCCTCAATAGTTTTGTGGATCTCACCTACAAGTGCCCTCACAATTGAAAGCAAAAAACTCAAGAGTACTAGAACTAAAATTTGATAGTTTGACAGCAATTCGGATTTCAAGAAGTAATTGAAGGGATTGAAGGATTCCAAGGATCAAGGGATTGATTGAAGAAAATTATCCAATTTATAGAGAAATTGGAGAAATGACAAGATTGGCATGATGCAATTCAAATGGAAATTACAAATCAATATGACAAATTATGACAAATTATGCATTTTCCATGCACAATTTGATTGATTGATAATTGATGACAAATTATGACACATTCCATGTCAAATTGATTGATTATCAATTATGACAATTTCATGACAAATTGAAATGTCACTCCCATAGAATTAGGAGATGAATTAGGAGGGAAAAGGAATTAGAAATTTGAAAAATTAGGAAATTCAAATTGATGACAATTAGGAATTAGAAATTGAAGGAAATTAGAATTTAGTGAATTAATCAATAATTTTTCATTTATTAATCAATTCACAAAGAGGAATAATTAGCCAATTAAATAAAGATTTAATTGTAATGAGAAGACTTAGGATTAATAAATAATTTAGTAATCCTAGAGGAAGAAATGACACATTAGGTTAAATGAATAAATCATAAAACCCTAGAAGACGAATTAGAAATGCGAAAATGATAATTAGGTCTTGATTAAAGATAATTAATGTCATGATTCTGAATTGATAAATGACCAATGCGACAAAATAATTTGATTGATAAATGCGCCAATTGACGAGGAACAATGACAAATTGATCCAAATTGACATAATTGAGATAGACAATGATTGATAGCGAAATGATTGCAAAATGACAAGATTGAAGGATTGATGATAAATCGACAAGAGGACAAAACCCTAATTAGGATTGACGATGTCCGAAATGATAAGATTGATGATAAAATTGATAAGAGAACAATGATTGATGACAAATGAATACGCACATTGATGCGACAGAGTAAAATCGATCAAAATCATGACTGGATAATGTTGTCGACAAGACCAAATTTGAGGACGAGGTGATTGAAGAATGTAGAAGAATGACTCGATGTTCGCAAATGATAAAGACCAAGTGCGTGACATAGGAGAAATGTTAATGCAACGCAAAAACCTAAAATGAGGCAATGCGCAAATGTTAAAGTATGACCTCGCAAGCGTTGACCATTTTTGGGTGTCTACATTTTGCCCCTCTTTGAGACAATGCGATTTTAAGCGTTGTTTCAAAGAACAATAACTAAATGCCCCAGACAATAATAATGACATATGCATGCCCCCTCGAGGAATTGGCCGGAAACATGGGGAAAAGAGGCCAATTGATCGATAAAAATGATAGGATCGAACGGACTGAAAATCGGATATCGGATGCATGACAGACAATCAATTTAAGGTGCACAAGACCGTGACCAACATAAGATGGAGAAGACGCACGTCCATCTATGCAATGACAAAGAGCTATAAATGGGACCAAGAGGGTGAAAATTGCTCATTTTGACTAGCCAAAGAGGAGAATTTGTTGCTCTGGACAAGGACAGTTGCAGACAAATGGCGAGCATTCCAACGGCGGATCACCTTGGAGAACGTGTACGCACATTCAGACGATCGGAGGACGCAGGAGCAGCGGTATGTATCTCGAAAACCCATGTTTTAAATTTCATGAATTTTGATGGCTTACGGGACATTGCGGGGCTGAGGAGGATAGAGGGAGCACCTAGTGACAGAGGCACGTACTCCTTATGACAAACAGTGGACATATGTAGTTTGACATGTTGTAGTCAGCCTGCGGGCCATACTTAGGACAGACAATCCGATTTTGTACTCTGACATTATTATGATATGTGATATGATATGCATCGATATGATGGATGCAATATGTTATGACTTATGGGTTTTTGCATGTATGGATGACTTATGCACTGGTTTATGAACATGTATGGATGCATTTTTATGTATTTTTTTTTTTATGGATCTATGAAATGAAATGGATGAAATGCTTGATGTAATATGCAAATGTACTAACCAAATGGATGCAGGACGCAACATAGGTTGTTGGATATCGGAGCACTAGACCGAACTGACTATCCGACCGGACAGAAGAAATGTTAGTAAGAAGAAATAAGACAGAAGACAATTAGAGATGATGAAAATTTGCTTTCAGTAATGCACTTTGTAGGTGAGAACCTTTATTTTTATTTAGCAAAATGGATGCGTAGCATCATGGCATTGAAGGCCAGAGCTGAAATGCAACCCGATTTGCGAAAGACAGACACAGCATAGACAAACGACAATCACAATCAAAGAAAGAGACCATGAGCCATCCCGGTCACTCTAAATCACTCAGTGACCTCATCGAGCAACATAGGAACATGATCGAAGCCAAAGATAAATCAATAAGAAGATAAGACTCACAAATTCAAGCAAATCAAACAAACATCTTGATCTTTCATTGTCAAAAGTTGAACGTGCTGATAGGACGATCATGCTGTCTGGTTTCAGGAGATGTGGTACCCCGTCTAAGACAGGACACAGTCTGGTTTCGAGTATACCACACCCTGTATAAGACCCATGATAATGTAACAAGGACAAATGATGTTGATGCTGATATTCGATTGTATGACAATTGTGATCAGTTTGAACGCTTGGTTTGAGTTGAAAAAGTTCATCTGGTTAAAGCATGATTTCATGAAAGCGTAGCGTATGATTGCGAGTCGTTGGATGTATACTCAGTGAGCTGTCGATGCATAAAGGGAATACTTTATTGCAAAAATGCATGTTTTTGGTTTTTGGAGTTTTACAATTTTTTTGTTTTCATTCTTCAGGACTTTATATGATTTTTTGAGATTTTTTCAGGACTTTATATGATTTTTTTTTTTTGGATTATTTCAGGACATTTTTCAATTTTTTATGGATTTATTTCAGGACATTTTTCAATTTTTAGGAATTTTTTTCAGGACATTTTTCAAATTTTTATGAATTTATTTCAGGACATTTTGAGATTTTTTAAGACTTTTTTCATGACATTTTTTCAATTTTTTAAAGACTTTTTTCAGGACTTTTTATGATTTTTAGAGATTTTTTCAAGACTTTTTTTCAATTTTTATGATTTTTTTTTTTTTTTCAGGACATTTTTCGATTTTTATGATTTGTTCAGGACATTTTTTTTGGATTTTTATGACTTTTTCAAAATTTGCCCCCAGTGTCTAGCAATGCAAGGAATATGACAAATGGATAAATAGGCTTGCTGCAATGATGGTGGATAGAGAGAAGACAAAGGCCTTTTATCATGGAGACAATACGGATGCAATTTCCAAGGACTATGACGTGATGGGACAAGAGACTGGATATGACAATGTATAGCAGTGACATGGCATGAGGGACATGTCAAGAGGTTTTTGAAAAACATGTTTAAATTTTTGTGTCCTTATGTCAAATCAAGATCGAGGAATGAAAAAGAGTGTTTGGATAGTGATAAGATATGGATAGGATAAGCAAGATCAAGAATGGATAAGGGACATGGACTGAAGGTCGGGATTGGCTATGGGATAATGGCAGAAAGTTGCAATAAGACAGGGAATATGGATGAAAGGTTGTAATAAGCAAATGGATAAATGACCAAAAGCTATGATAGACTGAAAGCTGCAAACAAGATGCATGATGCTCATGATGATCGTCAGCCTTGTCAAGATCAAAAGGTGGAAAGGGAAACTGGACATGAGGGACAACAGGATATGAAGGGTAATGACAGGGGTTCGATAGGATAATGGAACAATGAAGGACAAAAGGATATGAAGGAGTATGACATGGGTTTGATAGGATAATGGAACAATTAAGGACAAAAGGATATGATAGGAGGAAACCTGCCCCCAAGTGTGGTGTGCAAGAAGTTCATAGATTACGCATGACGCCTGTTTGCCAGGTTTTCATCACAGTACTTGCCCAAGGCGCCTGTTTGCCAGGTTTTCACCAGTGGGCGAATTATTTTTTTCTTTACTTTTTTCTTTCTTTTTTTGTCTTTTTTTTTTTTTTTTTTCACTTTTTCACTTTTTTTGATTTTTGTATTTTTGACTTTTTCAGAAGAAGATGGACACATGATAGGGGATGGAAGAAGGACTCAAGCATCTTTTTATTTGGATAGTAGCCTTGAAAAAAATGGACCATGACCTTTAAAAGTATGCTCAAGGACGTTGGTAGGATAAGGACATGGACAATGAGATGAAACTAAGGCAATGATTTATGCAAAGGATTGGACGAGAGGGATGGAAGGATGGAAAATATGGATTGGATAATGGATAGGGTATTGGAAGAATTGGGCTTCACTGGATGGAAATGTTGGCAAGATCGACATTGGCACACACCTTGAGGGGTGATGGATTGATGGAGGACAAATGTATTTTGGATATTGAGATTTTGACGAAGGAACAACTATGGATTTTGGGACATAAGGGCCCAAAATGGATGAAGAAGGTGATGGAGGAACAAATTTGAGAGGGTTGGATGGAGGAATAGCAATTTTGGATGCCAAGTTGGATGGTTCTTTTTGTGCTTCAAGGAGCTTCTTAGGGATCCACATGGTTTTTGATTTTTCATGCTTTTGTGGTTCCTTGGAGTGCATTGCTTGCACAAGGGATTTAGGAACCCATATATATTTTGACTTTGCTTTATTTTGCTCAGTGGGCCTTTGTGGCCTTTTGGATATTTCTTTTTCTTTATAGAGCATATTGTTCTTTGTTTTGACATGTCGATTATATTGGACATGTTGATCCTTGAATACGTGTGGATTGCTAGACTTATGACTTTTATGCTTGTACTTGGCATTCAAATTGCTTGGAAGAGGGAATGAATGTTGGTGTGGATGGGAATGATATGGAGGCATGTGGGATGGATGGAAGGTTCTCCAAGATGTGTGCCTTTGCTGATGTTGCATAGGAGATGGAGGGATATAGGGACCTAAAATGGATGGAAGCGATGATGGGGAAGGTGGACCTTTGGATTTTGACTTTGAAGGGATACCAACGCCTTGAGTGATTTTATTGAGGCCATGACCCTTAATATTTTCTTTGATATGGAAGGGTTCTTGCTTGTGAAGGTCTACTCCTTTGCCTTTATCAATATCTTGACTTGTAGGATACTCTTTTCTTTGGGAAGAAGATGCGAGTTCATTATGAGGTGGATGTGATATGAGAGAAATAATGAGATCTTGAAGTGGATCGGATTGGACCAAAGTGGAAGAACCCATTGTTAATGTCAGGGGTTCATGAACATCTTGCACTGCCACGTTAGAATCATGAGGGGGATTAGGATCATGAGGGGGACTAGGATTGTGTAGTAGACATGGTTCAATGATAGGCTCTTCAAGAGAAGGAGATGGAGGAAAAAAAGGATCTTGTGGAGGATCTGAAGGAATAATTTGATCTTGACAAGGAGGAAGATCATTGGAATCCTCTTCAAAGGTGCTTTGCTCTTGACTTTCAATGGGATCATCAGAAAGGATGGAAGGGATATTTGGAATGTCAATGGGATTTGAAAGGACATTTTGTTCTTGGAATGAAAGGGGATCATTTGGGATTGGATGGACTGGGATATCTTGATCTTGCTCAGGGAATGGAGTGTCAATAGGACTTTGGATAGGATGGACAAGAATAGGGAAATCATCATGAGTGTCTAGGAAGATGAGATCCTGGTCAAAAATTGGATGGGATGATAAGGTTTTGGGATCTTGATCTTGATCTGTTTCAAGACATGTTTCTTTGTGCTCTAAATTATCCTCTTGACATGGAGTTGGACTTTGAATATGCATGGGGGATTTTGGCAAGGGATTAATGCTTTGGCATGAGGGAAAGGCAATTTGAACATTTGTAAGGTTAGACATTCCAATCGTAAAGCTTTCTTGCATCTTAGATTTGGATCCACTTTTTGGTATTCGATGAATCACTTCTTGTTGAGGGACACCTGGCATCAACATTTGTGTGGCCTTCATTTGATCTGGTGTTAAAGGTGTTGCATTAAACAATGGATTGTTTATTATTTCGAATGTGGACTTTTGAGGAATAGTCACTGTTAATGCCTTTGAAGCACGTTTACTCATCAAGGTAGGTTGGGTTTCTTGTTGCACATGTTCTTCATTTGGATGCGGAGATAAGCTTAACAACTCACCGCCTTGTCGTTTTTGCACATTAATTTGCTTACTTGAGGAGGTCACATTACTCATCATGTCAAGATATTTTTGTGGGAACCTCTTAAAGACCTTATTCAAGAATTTATCCATCTTTTTTGTCAACTTTGGATCCTTAAGGAACATAACAACATCATCATCAGAGACATCGAAATCTGATGAAGAATCTGGTTGGACATTTGGATTTGTTTCTTGGTTTGATGTCATATTTTGATTTCGAACTAAATGTTGATCAAATTGGTTTGACATGTTTGAAACTTGGCTTGGTGTGTGTTGCAACCTTTGTTTTTGAATGTTTGGTCGTGGTTGTTGACATTGATATGTTGATTGAACTTGAACTTGTTGATATTCCACCATCGGTTGGACTATTTGTGGACATTGTATAGTTGGTTGGACATATTGTTGATATTGGACCTTTGATTGCGTTGGTTGCATATGTTGGACCATTGGTTGTGTTGGTTGCATATGTTGGACCATTGGTTGTGATGGTTGCATATGTTGGACCATTGGTTGTGATGGTTGAAAATCTGATTGATAGTAAACACCTTGTTCTTGTTGTGGAGGCACATAATGTTGAAATTGATGTTGTCTCCTTTCTTGTAATTTTTTCATCATCTCTATTTGGGAGAGGAGAGCTGGTATGTCTGAGCGTTCAAGAAGAGATCTTACATCAATTGGCTCAAAATTTTGACCTGGAAATTTTTGAAACATTTTGGACATTTGAGATCTTATCTTCTCACTGTTTTTCACTTTTTGCTCCAATATCTCCTTTTCTTGAGCTAGTTTCTCCTCTAGTTTTTGTATTTGGACATTTAAATCATCATGATAAGTTTGACTGATATTGCCTTGTTGTTGGGTTGGATAGAATTGTGATTGCATTGTTGGTTGATATGTCAAACTTTGTTGCATCATTGGTGCTTGGAACCTTGTTTCAATAGACATGTCACTATGCAAATGCAATATTTTTGGAATTTTTCATGGATAATATATGATATGGAACTAAATGCAAACTAAATAAATGAAAATGCAATCTATGGCAAGAATGCAATCTATGTTTTTGTTGTTTTTCAAGATTTTGACAAACTTTTGGAATGCAAATCTAAAAGAGACCCTTAGGATATTGGAATGATGTCTAGACCTCAAAGGACAAAAGGACTTAATTGACAAAGGATAAGATGACAATGTCTCCCCTATATGCTTGGATACTAAGCTAGGTTTGACGAAATGATATTGATGACAAAAAGGACAAAAGACTTGATGAGGTCTAGACTTCTTAACAATGACTTAGGGTTTATCAAAGATTTGGATTGCTTAAGTATGACAAAGCCTAGTTTTGACACTATATGCAAAAGGACAATTAACATGCAAATGATCTTAATATGATATGACAATGACTTAGGCTTAATGAAGAGACTTAGGGTATGGAAATATGAATGTATGACAATGGTATGACTTTAATGCAAGAGGACATATGCAAGTGGATGACTCTTATTGATATGCAAAAGAGTATGACTTAGATGAAACCTAACCTTGATACTTGACAATGACTTTGCAACATGCAACCTAGGATGAACCTAAATCCAAGTGACATGAATGTTGAGACAAATTTTTGAACAATGTTTGATAACCATGTTGGAAGATGATCTTTGAATCTTGTTGAACTTTTGTTGGATGAATATCTTTGGTGTTTAAATCTTATGTTTGATCAATGTGTTTTGCTCTTGAAATGGGATAACATTCAACTTTTGACAATCAAAGAATACAAGATGTTATAACTTAGACTCAAGACAATCATGCTCATTTCCACATTTCTTATGGTAGGCAAGGACATTAGGTACTTGAAAGGTAGACTCATTATGGGATTCAAGGAGAATACATAGATGCTTGACCCCTCGGGCTCCCCTCCACGACACTCACTTCTCAGGGCAGCCAAGCATCAGTCCCCATGGAAATCTCCCCATGGCGAACTTAGTATCTCTTCCAAGTATCCGAATTTGTCCTTCTCAAGCAACTAGAAGGGTTTTTGGCCTCTAAAAACAAGGTATGTAGTAAGGATTTCTGTTAAGCATTACTCCTTGATGTCATGCAAGCATGATTGAGACATTAAGCCCATCAAGATACCAAACAAATGTAGTCGCGCAAGCGCGATTTAGACCAAGAGGCCCTACTTAGATGTTGATATGAGAAAGAGTTCAAGGGTCATCACTTCCCAAGTAACTACAATTCCCACGTAACACTTCCTTCAAAGCTTTCGCTCATCAGGTATTTGTTTATAGTGAGTTAGAATGCCAAGGATTTCTAGCCGTACTCACTTTGGGTCGTTCCCTTCTCATGATTATCACTCGCTTGCTAAAGCAAAGTGGTCGGGAAGGCAGGCCCTCTAATGGAGACAAACAATCAGCAACACAAGCATGGTATTGAAGATCTGGATTTCTGATCACCCTATAAAGGATGAGAGCATACTCTCCTACTCCAATGTCATACTTAACAAACAAAGCAAACAAGGGTTCATTTCCACCTACTTATAAATCACTAAATGCCTAATTAAAAATCTCAAACACACGATTTGGTTGTTTCTCCAAGGCAACCTGCAAAACACATGTCAGAAGTTTGATTTGTTGTCTTTGACCATCGAATCTGCATAACACATGTTAGTAGTTTGATTTTTAGTCTTTGTCATGCATATGCCAAGATCCTGCACAAATAATTAGTACCAAAATCCAAAGCACAGATGATCTGATTTATGAAAACTATCAAAATTTCAGTCTACTTTGAGAAGGCATAACTTTCTCATCCTAGCTCCAAATTACAAACCGTTTGATGCGTTGGAAAGGTATTCAAATAATCTAGAACCAAATTTCGGAAACATCAAAATCCTTTCTTCAACCTTCAAATGATGTCTGCGTGTATAGCTCTTCTTATTTTCACATATACCTTATTGCAATCCTTTTCTCATTCACACATTAATCTCACAAATGAGATCTTACATTTATACCATAACCTAAGACCAATTTGAATAGGTCGGCTCATTAAAAGATATTACAATAAAATCAATTACAAATAAATCAATATCCGATGCATGATGTCGACTCAATGCATTTACAATAGTAATAAATCATCCCCATAATGTGTCGTGCTGATTTGGAATAGATATACCTGCCGGTGCATATCCTAGACCTATTTGCCGGTAAAAACAAATATCAAACCTGAATAAACAATTAACCAAATCACCAAAACCAAGTGATCGAATAATGTCTTCGACATAACCAAGTAGTCTCCAAGTCATTCCAAGTGCTGGTGAATAATATAATCTGTCAGTGAACCAAATACTGATGACTGTGCATAAGTCTCTGACTCGCCGGTGAACATAACCAAAGATCTCCAAGTGCTGATAAGTGTTGACAAGTGATGACAGGTGTTGACATCAATGAAAAAACCATATCAAGATATCCAAAATGCCAACAATCTCCCCCTTTGGCATTGATGGCAACACGAGATGGAAAAACCATCAAAGTGCCAAAACAGAAATGCCAAAAACCAAAAACCAACAATCTTCCAAAGAGATCATTAACCAGAAATCAAAATACATAATATCTCTCCCCCTAGGAGTAATCTCTCCCCAAAAAGAAAAGATAATGTGTTTTTCCATATCAATCTCCCCCCTGTTGACATCAAATGCCAAAGCAATACAAAACCAAATACAAAATACCAACTACTCCCCCTGAGAAGTATCTCTCCTCATCAAAGGCCGGAATAAAAGATTTTTCTATTAATTCTATTGGTTGATGACAAACATCAACTGTCTAAGTCTCTACTGGTGGAGGTAGGACTCCAATTTGCTCTCTGAGATACTCAAATGTTTCCTTAGGCAAAGGCTTAATAAAAATAACTGCAATATGCTCTTTAGTATTCACATAAACCAATTTCACTTCTTTTGCTTCAACATTCTCCTTTAGAAAATTGAATTTGATAGAAACATGTTTAGTCTTAGAGTGAAAAATTGGGTTATTTGATATATCAATTGCTGCCATATTATCACAGTAGATAGTTATAGGTTCCTTGCATTTTACCTTTATGTCCTTCAACATTTTCTTGATCCATAATACCTGTGTACAATTAGTTGTTGCTGCAACATATTCTGATTCTGCTGTTGATATACTTGTACAACTCTGTTTCTTGCTCAACCATGAAATTAGTCTGCTACCAAGAAAAAATGCTCTGCCGGTGGTGCTTTTTCTGTCATCCACATCTCCCGCCCAATTAGCATCTGTGTATGCACATAAATCAAAATTTTCATCTCTAGGATACCATAAACCAAGATTTGTATTGCTTTGTAGGTACTGAAAAATCCTTTACACTACTGATTCATGATTTTCTTTAAGATTACGCTAAAATCTTGGAACAATACATACTGTATTCATAATATTAGGTCTTGTTTGTGTCAAATACAGTAAATCTCCTATCATAGATTTGTATCTAGTCAGATTAATAGGTGTAGATTCATCCTTCGAAGATAGTTTATCAGTTGTAGTCACATGTGTGCTTACTGGTTTACAATTTTCCATGCCAAATTTATTTAGTAATTCTTTAAAGTACTTAGATTGACATAGGAATATACCTTTATCAGTCTGTGAAATCTGCAATCCTAAAAAGAATTTTATCTCTCCAATCATAGACATTTCAAATTCTTGTTTCATTTTGTTAGAAAAGTCTTTACACAATCCATCTTCTCCTCCAAAGATTATATCATCAACAAAAACTTCAATAACCAAGATGTCATCATTAGTCACTTTGTAGTATAGATTGATGTTAGCATTACCTTTAGAGTATCCAAGCTTCAAAAGATATTTGTCCAATCTAGCATACCAGGCTCTAGGAGCTTGTTTCTATCCATATAAAGCTTTCTTTAACCTGAAAACCATGTCTTTGTTATCTATCAAAGAAAATCCATCAGGTTGTTCAATATAAACTTCTTCTTCAAGATCTCTATTCAGAAATGCACATTTAACATCCATTTGATATACTTTATAGTTCTTGTGTGCTACAAAAGCCAATAAAAGTCTGACTGCCTCAATTCTAGCTACCTGTGCAAAGGTTTCATTGTAATCAATTCCTTCTTTCTGTGAATATCCCTTACACACTAATCTTTCTTTGTTTCAGATTACCATACCATCTTCATTAAGTTTATTTCTGAAAACCCATTTAGTTCCAATTACATTTTTGTCTTTAGGCCGGGGAACTAATGACCAAGTGATATTTCTTTCAATTTGTTCCAATTCATCTTCCATAGCTTTAATCCAATATTTATCTTCACATGCCTCATTAATTGATGTAGGTTCACTTTGAGAAATAAGACATACCTCTTCATTTGCCAATCTTCCTCTAGTCATAACTCCTTGAAATTTGTTTCTAATAATCCGATCTTCAGAATGATTCAATCTTACATACCGAGATGTTTTTACTTACTGTTGTTCTTCAGTGACTGTTGAATCTCCAGATGATGCCGGTGTCACTGGATCACCAATCTGTACCAGTGTATTCATAGTAGATTCATTTTTTATTATCTCTATTGCCGGTTCAGAGTCTATGTACCTTGAATTTCCTCTAAAATGTTCATCAATCTTCACATTTGCAATCTCAACAATTTTCTGCAATCTCTTATTAAAACATCTATATGCCTTGCTCTTAGATGAATAATCAAGAAATATTCCTTCATCACTTCTAGGATCAAATTTGCCAATATACTCATCTCTTCTAATATAGCATTTACTTCCAAATATTTTGAAATATTTAAGAGTAGGAGTATTACCAAACCATAGTTCATGTGGGGTCTTACCAGTTTCACCTCTGATGTGAACTCTGTTGAATGTATAAACTATTGTATTGACCACTTCTCTCCAGTATATATGAGGTAGATTTGCTTCTGAAATCATACTTCTGGCTGCATCCAAGATAGTTATGTTTTTCCTTTCCACAACTTCATTCTGCTGGGGTGTCTGGGGTGCTGATAACTGTCTTCTAATCCCATTCACTTCACAGAATGTATTAAATTCCTTAGATGTGAATTCTCCTCCTTTATCTGATCTCAAGCATTTGATTTTCTTACCGGTTTCATTGTCTACCATCACCTTGAATAGTTTGAATTTCCCAAATGCTTCAGATTTTTCCCTAAGAAAAGTAACCCAACACATTCTAGAATAGTCATCAATGATTATCATAAAATACCTATCTCCTTGTATACTTCTAGTTCTTGCTGGACCACATAAATCAGTATGAATTAAATCAAGAACATTGTTAGACTTATCCAGAATACTCTTGAAAGTTTCTCTAACTTGCTTTCCAAATTGACATTCCTTACATACCGGATTGTGAGGTTTAACAATCTTAGGTAAATCTTTAACTGCCTTAGTAGTACTAATTTTCACAATGCAATCAAAATTTACATGATAAAGTCTCTTATGCCATAACCAACTTTCATCAATATGTGCAATTAAACATGCTTTCTCATTGTTGTTCAAATGAAAGATATTACCTCTAGTCTGATTACCAGTTGCAATTTCCAAACTAGTCCTGTTTAAGATTTTGCATTTACCATTCTTGAATTGTAACTGAAACTCTTTCTAAACTAATTGACCAACACTCAAAAGATTATGCTTCAATCCTTCAACATAGTAAATATTATCAGTATTGTGCTTACCATCAAAAGATATAGTGCCTTTTCCTTTGATCAAACAAGCTTTATCATCTCCAAATCTTACTAGACCTCCATTGTAATCCCGAAAGGTTAAGAATTTACTCTTATCACCAGTCAAATGATGCGAACATCCTGAATCAATAATCCATTCATCCTTATCTTCAACTTTAGTTGCCAGGGCCTGCTCTATCGGTTGAACAGTAGGTGTCGGTTGATCTTTTGTTATATTAACAAAAGCCCATCCATTGTCTATCGGATCCTCATCAGAATCATCAGTAACTCCTTCATCAGCATAATAACAAGATTTGTCTCTATTCTTCCTAAACTTGTATTTCTGATAGTTAGGGTTAGGCTTATATGTTCTTTTAGCTTCTTCTCTTAATATTGCATGTCTATCAGGACATCTAGAAGCCATATGACCAATCTTATTACAATTAAAACATTTAAAGGGTGCTTTACCTTCATACTTACTTCCAATTGGACCTTTAGGCATTTTCCTTGCAAATAGTGCTTCAAGTTCTTCATTTTCTCTCCTGATTTATTCATGTTCTCTTGCATAAAAGGCTTTCCAATTAGATTTATCAGATAATGATGATGATGTTGTAGTTGATGATGATGCCTTGAAATCTAGATCTGCCTTGATAGTAGTAACAGGACCAAATTCCTCAAGCTCAAAAGCTGAAAGTTTTCCAACCAAAGTGTCTCTAGATACTGATTCATTAGGCATTGTTCTCAATTCATTTATAGCAGTAACTTTCATTTTATATGCCGGTGGCAAAGCTCTTAAAACTTTAGAAACAATCTCATCTTCACTTAAGGTTCCTCCACAACATTGTATACCCAAAACAATTTCATTTACTCTTTCCATAAAAGCAGAAAATCTTTCTTCTTCTTCCATTTTCAGACTTTCATACCTGACCCAGAAGCAGTCAAGTTTTGCAATTTTGACTGTTGAATCTCCTTCATTCAATGTTTCTAGTTTGTCCCAAATATCTTTAGCAGTAGATCTATCTGACAATCCCATGACTTGCTGATCTGGCAATGCGCTCAAAAGTGCTTCTCTTGCTTTGCAATCATTTTCCTCATGTTTAGCCAAGGTAAGTGGATTAGGTTGATCTTGAGTAGGAGCAGTATAACCATCCTTTGTAACATCCCAGATGTCCTTTCCAATGCAATTCAAATGGGTCTCCATGTTGATCTTCCATATGCCATAGTTAGTTACATCAAGTTTCGGACTATCCTTCCTGAAATAGTTAGAAGACATTGGATCTCCTCAAGCTGTTAAACTTCTGCAAAAAGAGGACTAGGCTCTGATACCAATTGCTAGGTCCCGGAGACAATTGAGAGAGGGGGGGGGGGGGGTGAATCAGTTGTCCAATAAATTCAACCAAAATTAACTTAACCAAAACTTAATGCTTAATACTGGTAAACCAAACTTTATGCCGGTAGATAGTCTTAACAGTTAATTGCAGTACTGGTAAAGATTAATGCATGAAACAGAAAGACAATAACATCCACAACACATAACACAAATATTTTGTACGTGGAAACCCTGTAAGGGGAAAAACCACGGTGGGAAGCCTTAGCCACAATCAAATGATACTACTGCAGATAGTATGTGTGTACAATATGGATTCCGCACATACAAAAAGGCCAGCTGCCTAGATCTCACTGCTCAATCACAAAATGAGAGTCACATTGATTACAATTGGATGGTTAAATCCAATGATAATGTACTACTCAAAATAGCATCTTCATATGCTAGATTCAGTACCGGTTTAGTTCTGATTGCCTTCACAAAATCCTTCCTTCAACCTTGAAATGATGTCTACGTGTATAGCTTTACTTATTTTTGCATATACCTTATTGCAATCCTTTTCTCATTCACACATTAATCTCACAAATAAGATCTTACATTTATACCATAACCTAAGACCAATTTGAATAGGTTGGCTCACTAAAAGATATTACAATAAAATCAATGACAAATAAATCAATATCTGATGTATGATGTCGGCTCAATGCATTTACAATAATAATAAATCATCCCCATAATGTGTCATGCTGATCTGGAATAGATATACCTATCGGTGCATATCTTGGACCTATTTGCCAGTAAAAGCAAATATGCAAACCCGAATAAACAATTAACCAAATCGCCAAAACCAAGTGATCGAATAATGTCTTTGACATAACCAAGTAGTCTCCAAGTCATTCCAAGTGCTGGTGAACAATATAATCTGCCAGTGAACCAAATACTAGTGGCTATGCATAAGTCTTTGAATTGCCGGTGAACATAATCAAAGATCTCGAAGTGCTAATAAGTGTTGACAAGTGATGACAGGTGTTGACATCAATGACAAAACCATATCAACATATCCAAAATGAAAACACAAAGGTGGTAAGCTCTTGAGGTCAGGATCCCTATTAGATCTAACTTAAGCCTTGGGAGATCATTATAAAATGACCCTACCTATGTATCCCTCCAAGGGAAGTAGAGGCTACATAGTTCATTCTTCAACTTTAGAGGTGTTGGATATTAGAGTTGTTGGAATGTGTTGTTGTCATTGATGTCAACATATTCCTGTGTTCATGTGCTCTTGTTATTCTGATGGGGATTAATGGGTTTTGAGATACTTATCTCTAGTTGATTCAGTATGAGTTGCATTGCTTTGGAAGGTGATTTGATTGAGTTATGTGATCCGGTGTGATGATTGGTTTCTTTGTTGGTTCTATATTGCAGAGTGATTTCTACGTTGTATTTCTCTAGAATTGATTCTTTATGTTGTGCATATTTTGGAGAGTGTTTGGGATGTTCATGTGTGTCCTCAGTTCGGATGGTTCATGATTTGGAACTTCACAAGTGTATCTTTCATTTTGTCAATAAAGTTTTGTTGGTGTTCTTGAGCTCTGGTGGTGAAATGATGTTGATTCTAGTTATCTGAGTTGTTGTGGTTATTGCAGAGGAATTCACATTTCTTGTTGATGTTCTTCGATTGTGTTCTATTCATTTTGGTGGTCCGCATTGTTCATTGTGTGTGGTATTGAAGATTTTTTTGGTCCGGTGGTATTCTTCATGTTATAGGACTTTATGGCCGACCTGATGGTTGTTGCATGTTGTGGATGATCTTGGCAAGTTATTCGGTGGTGTTGCATGTTAGAGGATTTGATTTGGGTCCATGCTATGTCCTTACGAACATTGTATTGGTCTACATATTGATTTATGTATCGTGTGATGTAATTTTGTAATTAGGTCTTTTGTGTTGAGCCGACCTTGGAGTTAAGGTTGATGATTTGTATAAATAAGTGTTGCAATCATGTAAGATGTGTATTTGTGGTTGTGTCTATGATCTATGAGAGTATTGTATGTGTAAACAAGTGAATTGATCTTTTAGTAGTCTGGAGAAGAGCAGAGAAGTGTTGTTGTGTAGACAATGTGCTTAAACGAAACTGTAATCAGGCATTTGCAGATGCTATTCCTTCAATTCATGTAATCAGGATTGTTGTCCGATATTTGTAAGGCAGTGAGCCTTCCGAGTGTTGTATCTCTTTGTTGTTTTTGAGCAATGAGCTCTAGGTAGTGTGCCTGAATGCATGTGCATTCCCCATTGTAAAATTTTTACATACTATTACAGAGTATCATCATATTGTGGGTAGGTTCCTACCGTGGTTTTTCCCTTTACTGGGTTTTCCACGTCAAAAATTTGTGTTTTATGTGTTTTGTTGATGTGGTGGTTATCTTTGCTATTGTTGTTCTTGATTAGATTTGAAGTTGAGATTAATCTGTTTAAGTTTGGTGAAAACTGATTCACCCCCCCCTCTCTCAATTTTCCTGCATTGTTGTTCCCAACAAGAGGGAGGTCATTCTCTCCTCTCATATGAGATCTTTGATCTCTCTCTTTGAACTAGGGCTATTTATAAAAAATTAGCCCAACAATAATAAAGCAATGTCTAATTGCCTTCAAATTATACACATATACACAATTACACAAGGGTTCCCTTCCAAGGTTCCCAATTCCATAAAGAGTGACTCGAGCACTCTTCCCATAAACATAAGGTGACTAGCTCATACACATCACACATGTGCTTACAAGATCTAACTTATGTCACATATACAAGTGATTGGTTCTAGCATACATCCCATTTTCATAGGGACTAGCTTCAATATACATCTCTCGTAGATAGTGTCTAGCTTCAATAGGCATTCCATATCTAGTGACTAGAATTTACACACCAATGAATTGACATATCTCTAACTACTAGTTACCACTTGCCCATAGTGAATCCTAGATAAAAGAAATTTTGGTGTACTGCACATTACATCATGGGTCACATTCTTTTGTCCAGTCTTTTGTACCAACGAGTAAGTGGGAACAAGGTTCGATGTATTTCATATTACACCGAGTGTCTATCCTCATCCTAACAAGTCAAGTATACCACTTCCAAATAAATATTTGCCCAAATTATACAAGGTTTGGTCAATTATTACCTACCTATTCTTCATTAGAAATTCTCTTCCATGCAGTCCATCGAATGACTAAACAACAAGGACATCCATCGCCGACATGTCGTTGGCCCCAAGACACACATTCTATTGGAAAATTCTGCCCAAAACCATAGATCCAAGTGGGGTATCCCTCGCCTGCATGCAACTGGAAATAACCATCTGCTAACTAGGGGGTACGGTTGACAGTCTACCGACATAGTACGCTCGTTGACTACTGTCAATCTCGAGTGGATAAGCTTATTTTATGCAGGCCATAGGATTTCCATCGGTGATCACCTCAAATAGAGAAGGGTAGCCTATGCAATGAGGTATACAAGCTCTACCTATGCCCTCATAGGGACCTTACTCCATATGTAGCTGTAAAAGTTAGCACATGTACATGGCTTAGCACTATAACTGGAAGAGAGGTTCCCAATTGAGAAAAAATAGATCATAATTTACTAATCTAAGAATATACACAAGTCTTATAGGTCTAGGATTAAATCATACAGTGACATAAGATCACTTGAATCCAACATAAGACTGCCTCTACACAATATATAAACAAACTGACCATGAGGTGGGCTACCCTTACACTTAATCAACTTAGAATCCAAAAACATGATATATTTTAAGTACGAGTTATAAGGCTTTCTTAACTCCTTCAAAATCCTCTAATGCTTATTCAACCTCATTTGAAGCCTACTAAAGAGGATAGGTCGATAGGTTACAAACAACCCCAAACCTTGGAGTTATTCCCCCTAGACCCTACCCCTACAGACTTGAGGTTATAGGGGCATCCTTCACCCAAGGACTGCCTACGTTCCCGCTTCGAAACGAGTCAAAGTCACACATAGTTCTCCTTACAAGGGTCTCTCAGTGGACACCTACACACATGATACACAAGTTCATCATATCAACTTTGTGCTAGGCCTTCTACTCAGCACCAATTACCTTAGTTCATGCCAACCTATAGGAAAGCAGTTCCTTTGAATACATATAATATGTTCTATACTAAGATTCCTATACTAAAGGGGTAAATCTACATATTGCAGCCATATACTCATATATCATGCTAGAATAATATAGCATGTCTTATTATTGTATTAAGAAAGGAAGATAAATTGACATTAAAGGAATTTATTACACCTATTAATACTATAATAGGATATCCATTGTTGTTATTAACTGGTGACTGAGAGGGGGGTGAATCAATCAAAACAGTTTATAAACAATAATATTCCAAACTAACCAGTCTGTAACTACCTTTTTTAAATTAACTTAAAACATTGCATTAATCATAAAAGAAAAAGCTTTGAAGGAAAGAGATTTGCATGCATCAAATAAACATCACATAACACCACCAATTATACATGGAAACCCTCAGTTAGATGGAGAAAACCATGGTGGGGATAACCCACAATCTCTTTTACTGCTATAAAAAGTGTCTGGTTAAGAGCTTACAATCATGTTCCTTCTGAGAACATCACCCTGTTAAAGATGACTGGTATCCTGTTAAGAATACCTTATAATCTGTTAGGATTCACCTTGCAAAAGGATTTTATACTTCCATCATGGAGTGACCCTGTTAGGGGATTTTACAAATAGAACCGGTTAAGGTTCACCCTGTTAAGGGATTTAATCTATTGCAATTATTAGAGAGAGCAACAAATCATTGATCTGATGATGACACTTTTTTTTTTGAATAGATCCACTCTGTATTTGCTTTAATCTCTACTTGATGATGACTTCACCGATTCATAAGGAACCCTTCTTCACTTAGCTCGTTCTTCACCTTACTCTGATTTTCAATCTCAATTCACTAACAACTCCCACGACAACGAAAAATCAAGATGAAAAACATGTATATAGCTGTCTTCAATCTTGGCGCAAACTTTCCCTCCAAAATTCTAACTCAAAAATCATTCTATGCGCCAATCTATTCGTTCCTCAAATCTCATCGATTATATCAGTGGGACTATCCATTCATGCCACAAATCTCGCTGATTCTCTAGCAAGCACTCTGGCTTCAACTGGCTCTTTCTAAATTTGTTAGATCCCCATGTTAGAAAGTAAAACATGCTGATGACTACGCGTGCTTATCCTTTTCACTTTTCATACTTATCAATCACCGTTATGATCTGCTACCGGTTGCTTCCTTAATATCGGTGAACCTGCTTCACTCAGCTCAACTACCAATTGCTTCCTGTAAACCGGTCTCTGCTCACCGATTGAAGTCTTTAATCCCTTATTCCTCACCAATCCACTATAACCCTTTTCCGATCGGTTGTGATGACATTAGAGTCGTTATTTGCCATCAATGACAACCTCTAAGTACCTCAAACTTCATCATGCTCACCATGATGCCAACAATCCATATCATAAGTTAATCACCAAAAGTGTTCATCTTACAAAGGAGATGTTTATTTGTAAAACCTCTCAGTAACAAGCATGATCTACTGAATTCCATACCCATGTGGGCCCTCATATTCATGATAGGATAAGAAGTCCTATATATATAGTAATACCTTGGGGTTAGAGGCAACTAGTACCATAGAGATTCAACTCAATATTCACTAAATTATACTTCAATAAATTCAATGATATCAACTTAAGCATATTCCATTAGGGCCTTATTTCAAAAGATGTACTCATGTATACCCTACTTTAAACAGTAGATAATGTCTTTTCATCTTGCAACATATAAACTTAGAAGTCACACCCTAAAATCATGGAATAATATGTTTCTTGCATATATAGTCTATATTTTCTAATTTAGGACTCCTCATTTAATGCATAAACATTCAATCAAATGCTAAGACTTGATATCTCCATCCAAATTCAATTCCCATAATACAATGCATTGAGATAGTGAATGTGGTTTCTGATCCCTTCATGATGCTAATCTATTTAAGTATGCAATGAACAAAGACACTATTCCATATGATGCAACAAGTTTCTACTCATGAGTCCAAAGGATTCTTACAATATTTTCATAGAATAAGGGTTAACATATTTGGCCCCAAACTTCTATTAGTATTGTTCTATGTATCAAGTTATTTCAACCAAAGGGATATCATAGTACAAGATAAGTCCAATTAAAGTGTCCTCACAATGCACCCCTTAGGCAAGCCTTGATATGGCTCCAAAAGATGTCTAATCATATGGAAAGGAAAGCAATTTATTCAATTGACCAAATAGCTATCCATATTTCCATATTACACTACCTCTATGGTTCTAGTTATAGTAGCCTCCAAGATCCATCTCTATGTATGTTCCAATATGAAGTACCTTTGATTACATATTATCTAGGTTATCAATACCAAAGTCACAATTGATTGTAACATTTTGTTTTTGGAGCAATGATCAATACCCTTGTTTTGTTCAATGTAATTAAATTTGTGCTTAACATGCACATCCGTTTATGAATACCACTCACTAGTAATATGATATCATGAACAATTCCTAAATATCCCAATACTGTTCTTAATTCATCATACTAATAATATTACATGAGTAAAATTGGCTTGATTGCATTAAAATTGCTCGCTTTAATAGGTGCAATGTATGTTTTCTTGATAATTGTGCTATTCTAGAGGACACTTAACATATTTCCATGAAATCTACAATGTCAAATAATTTATATTTCACTTAAACATTAAATGTTGGACTCATATGACTAGATTTCACGTATCAATTCTATATCAGCTTGCATTGTAACCAAATAACTCCATAATCATACTAACATATTGGTGGAAAGAAAATATCATCTTAAAATATATAATGATATGCCTTATAAAATATTATAAAATTAATACTAACAGTAATAGAATTATCACCATATCTTTACCCGTTAATGTTGAAACAACATGAACTTCCTATTATGCCCTTTGCTAACTCTTACAACCATAAAAGTGAATAAGTCATAATTATCTAGCAGTTGCAGGGGGAGTGCTTGCAACAGGAGGCCGATAGGTCTGATTGTTAAGGCAATATGTTAGTAGATGTATTAGAGTTGTGATATTGAGAAGTAAATTGTATTGTATAACTGAATAACAAAATTCTATTAAAGTCAAAAAGTTAATTGTATAGTAAGACAATTTTTGTGTACATAACCCAACCAATGGTTGTTCCCAAAGTTGAAAATTTTCCACCCACCATCCCCCATGCTGGTGTATGCAACATGATGTACTTGAAGAAAATGTCATGAATATTGTTTTACATTTTTTTTTGTAGGCTATATTATTCCCAACCACTTTTTTTTGTTGGACCCAGAGTATTGTTGTTATCCACCCTCCATCCCCCATGCTGGTAAGGGCAGCATGTTATATAGCTTTTTGTTGAATTCCATGTGATCTATATGATGAAAGACTTGCATCATTGTTTCATTTATATAAGTTATATTTAGATAACATGTAAGTTTGGTGAAGTTAAATACTTTGAAAATCTTGAAAATTTGAAAGTCAGTACTTTTTAGTAATATAATACCTCATGGATGTGTAATTGCAGAATTGGAATGTCATGTATGATTCATGTCAGTATTTGTTTGTTGTGAGAGACCTTTTCTGTAGAGAAATTTTTTAAAATAATAATTAAATTTGGTGTAAGAAGTGAAAGCAAGTTAAGTTTTGCAAGTGGCTATGATATAGTTATCTACCTAACAGTATTTTGTATTCTAAAAAGATATACATACCTTGATGGTAATGAGTTTGTTGTATTGGTTGTTGTTCTTTATGGAAAGTTGAATTGTTTAGTGAAGAGTGTTAAGTACATGTGCCAATTGTAAAGCTCTAAGTCAATAGATAATAAGATGAGAGGGGGGGGGGTGAATCATACAAACTTAATCTTCAATGTATTCAACAGATTCAACCTCGGTAGCATATACTACAGAAAACTGTAAAACATTTAAACTCATGAACATATAACATCAGAACACATATAACACCAGATTTAATGTGGAAACCCAAATAGGGAAAAACCACTGTGGGATTTCAGACCCACTAAGAAATATACTCTTCTAGAGTATGCTCGGTTAAAAGAAAATCCTGTTAAAGATTACAAACACATTGCTAGATGTGACCCAGCTAAGGGATTTCCCTCATATCTGTTAGGATCTTGCACTTTGTTAGAAGTGACCTTGTCAAAGGATTTCAAACACTCATTTAGAATGTTACCTTGCTAGAGGATTTACAAATAAGACTGTTAAGTCCACTCAGTTAAGAAATTTTCTGTCACTTACAACATAAACAACAACAATAAAATATATCTACAACTTCACATCTGAAATGCTAAAGCAGATCCTATTTTCTCAAAACAATCTTGTCATAAGACTTATCTTGTCCCTTGTAGGGCTTGCTAGGCTCCTCAATCTGTTCTTCAATCAGATCTCCAAGCTTCTGTGCTCGGTAAACATTACTGTAGCATCAATGTGCTTACATTTGCCCGCATACATTTTTCATCAATAATTCCTTGTTTATAAACAATTCTAACCGCTTAATCTCCTTGATCACATTTCCCATGATCAATCTTAGCCATCAGATCTTCAAACTTGACCAGGTTCAATGCATCCTTCGATCTGAAAAAGTTTTACCTTGCCTTGGGACTTGCATTCCTTTCTTGGAACTTGCACAAGGTTATTGCGGTTCAATCTGAGCTGTAGATCTTCCTGCTGATCTTCCATTGCCATAGATCCTTAACAAACTTCATGCATGACATACCAATCATTTAATCAACTCCAGCTCATCATTGTCCTTCATTAAATAATGCTTGTATTCATCAAATGTGATCTATTATAACTCGGTTGTTACTAGGTTAACACTAAACTTCACTCGGTAGACATTCTGCCTTCTTTAACCGATATCGATAACCTTAGGGTTTACCGACTAGGTTCCTTACGGTTTACCGACTAGGTTCTTTGCTCGGCGACATAGTACAGTATTAAACATCATATTTAGGATATCAAAACAATCAAAACAACATGATCTCATCATTGTCTAACTCGGTAATAGTTGCCCATTGAATAACTCTTTTCTCCCTTTATTATCACATTCTTTCTGTGTCACTTTACCGACTTCTTAATTTTCATCAAAACATACTTCTTAAAATATGGCAACATCATACTGAATCAGAAAATCAATTTCTTGACATCAATGACAAAATAATATTATTATGATAGTAATCATCCTTCTTCAATTATATCAATAATCTTCAACAACCTTCTCAATATCCTTATTGAAATGCTAACAATCTTTCTTTCTACTGAAATGCCAACAAAGAGAACCTGAAAGTGTGAAGAGGTGTTAAAGAGAGAAGGCAATTAATGTTGAATTAAATAATAGGTACAAATTGAAAACCTTGAGAAAGCATAATATGTGTAAAAGTGAACATGTCCAGGGATAGTTGAACAACCTAAACAAAGTAAGAAGCCTGCAAGTAGACATTGGAAAATCAATATATTGAATAAGTGAGTAAGGTTTACATACCGTTAAAGTAATGACCATGCTGCATTTGATGCTATTCTTTACTGAAACCTCAATTATTCAATCAAAATAACTTGAAGGTGTAAAGGAATGTTAATGAGAAAAGGTGGGTAATGATAAATAGTATAATACTTATCAATTATAAAGAGAGACATAGTGAGCAAATACCATCATAAATCATTATACGTGTAAAAGTGAACCGGTGCCTTGCAGACTAATATTCGTCAAATGTACAAACAGTTAAAGAATATAAACAAAGAAAGAAACCTAGAAGCACAGTACTGTTACATACCTTGAAATTATTGAGCTTGCAGAGTGAAAGTGGTCACGTCCACAAACAGTTAAAGAACATAAACAAAGTAAGAACCTTGTATCAGTACGTGATTATTGAAAATTAAATGTTTTGAACAAGTGGCTAAAATTTGTAATTGTTATATTCATATGATGCTATTCTTTACTGAAATCTCAATTATTCAAGCAAAAGAACTTGAAGGTGTAAAGGATTGTTAATGAGAAAAGGTAGGTAATGATAAATAGTATAATACTTACTAATTGTAAAGAGAGACATAGTGAGGAAATACCATCAGAAATCAACATGTAAAAGTAAACAGGTGCCTTGCAGACTGAAAGTGGTGAAATCTAGAAACAGTTAAAGAACATAAATAAAACAAGAAACCTGGAAGTAGAGCACAGAAAACTTGAAGAGTGTTACATACCTTCAAATTAATGAGCTTGGTGTATTGGATGTTGTTCTTTTTGAAAGCTAACCTTCACAAACTATAATAGCTGTGAAAGGGAAGAGGTGTCTTGCAGATTGAAAGTGGTCACGTCCACAAATAGTTAAAGAAGATAAACAAAGTAAGAATCTTGTATTAGAACATCATTAGTGAATATAAATACATTGAACAAGTGGCTAAATTTTTTAATTGTTATATTCATATGATGCTATTGTTTACTAAAAGCTCAGTTAATCAATCAAAAGAACTTTAAGGTGTAAAGGAATGTTAATGAGAAAAGGTAGGTAATGATAAATAGTATAATACTTACCAATTGTAAAGAGTGACACAGTTAGCAAATACCATCAGAAACCATTTTATGTGTAAAAGTGAACAGGTGCCTTTCAGATTGAAAGTGTATTGGAACCTGTGATAAATAAGAATGTATGAGAAACTAATTTTGGCAAATAGGAGGGGAAAAATTTGTTGAAAGCTACAAAATAATTGAATAGGAAGTGGGTGTTAGGTGTGTACCTTTTGTTGCAGAGTTGGGACATGTAAAAGGGCTCTTCACTTCCATAGACATTAGTTGTGTTGTTGATCCTGAAAAGTAGAAATATTGTTTTGTGTTGATAAATTGAATAGAAGATATACAATAGATGAAAGCATAATGAATATGTGATTTGCCTACCTGATTGTGTTTGTTGTGTAGGTATGTTTGTTCTGTTGTGTGCGAAAGCTATAGCAAGTGGGTTTCCTCAGCCTTTCGTAGTACTGTTGATGTTGCACCTTTCAATCGTGAGTACCTTTGGTAGTGAAGGCTGGTTGTATACATAGGTGTTCAATTGCTTTTACTCTTGAAAGTGTTGTGAATGTTAGGCCTTGTTTCTCTGTTTTTTCGATGTCAACTATGGCAAAGTCTAATGTCAGCCCCTGTGATTTGTGAATAGTAATTCCCCATGCCATTGCTAGTGGAATTTGTGTGCGGTTTCCTCTAGTAATTGGTGGAACTGGGACATGTTTTGCATTTTGTGGATCCCATGAAGGCCCAGTATAATGTTTGAAAAGAACAACCACATATTTTGGCAAATCAGGTGGTTTGGAAGCTGCATCATAGACAATTTGTTTGATTTGACCCAAAGCACCATTTACAAGGCCAACTTCTGTCCATAAATTTGCAATAAGCATAATTTCCTGGTCTATAGAAAGAAGAATTTCAAATGCTAGCTGTTCTTCTTGGTGTGCCTTCTTATCTCTTTGATGGGCAATGATTGTTGTTGCACGTGAAATGGGTGAGCGCAATTGTGTTAACACTTTTATGTTGTGTGCACTTGAAGCTGCATTTGTTGCAAACAAATGCTTCTGTTGGCTGAAGTGATTATTCTGATCAAGTGTCAAAGCATGGGTTGACTGCAACTGCAGGGTTCCCAGTCTGTTTGCAATGGTGTTGAGTTGCGGATATTAAGCAATATTTCACGAAAACTTATCTGTGAAGAACTTGTGCCTTGTTGACGAAATGGAATATCCAAGGTCACAACAGTATTGAATGTGTGCCATAGAGCCAATGTCATTGAGTGAGATGCGTATAATGGCCTATCCATAACTGGGGGAAGCTGTGCAAGATCACCAACCAAAATGACTGAGATACCTGCAAATGATTCATGTTGTCTGTTGGGAAAATCTTCTCGCAATCTTTTATCAATCTTAATGAGTAATTGAGGGCCAACAAATCTCATTTCATCTATTAAAATGTAACGTAAGTGTTTGCATTGCTCTTGAAACATTAATAGGGAATGGCCTATTAAGGGCTTGTATTCTTGAATGGGTATACAGAGGGCAGCATGGATTGTGGTGGCTTGGATATTATATGCGGAGACACCTATTGGTGCTAGTACAAGCAAAGGGTATTATGCATGTTCTGAATTTGAATTTAACTATCTGCGTATGCAGTCAATAAGAAATGATTTTCCAGTGCCTGCTGTGCCTTGAATGATTAATCGCAATGGTGAAGAATGCAGGTTCTGTTCAACATGAGTTTTAATGATATCAAGTGCAATAATTTGGTTTCTTGCAAGCTCATAGTTAGTAGGTGAATTTAAATGCAGGTTGGCAAGATTGTGGGGTGCTTGGCTTTTCTCTGTTAATATAAAGTGAGATGCTTTTGAATGCAGTGGTTCATCAGGTATAGAAGCAGTCCAATCAAATTGTAGATCAAAATCACGTCTACTAAGCATTTGAAGAGAAGCAACGTCAAAATTGTTTGATGCTCCCATTTGTGACAAGAACTCCCATTCATACAGATCTTCAGGAGTTGATTGTTGAATGTCTTCTGGTTGTAGCTCTTCACCATTTTCTGTGGTAATGTGTTCTTCAAAACCATTTACATGCCAATGGATGTAATATGTACTTTGAAGATCTTTCCAATTTATGATAATTTCTTCAGCTGAGCTCCCTATATGTAGAGGAATGATTCGAAATGGTTTATAAAGAAGCAATTCACTCCAATAGAAACTTTCAAAACTGTTGTCCTCTTCTAAAGGTAAAGATTTGTGTTATGGGTAGACATTTACAATTGCAGGTAGCTTTCTTTTCATCCATTTACATGATTTACACTGCTCAGAGTATGTATATAGCTGGGCTGAACGAAGTAGAGTCAGGTTTGCTAATTCTAATGGTTGTTTCATGTAGTTTGAGATGTAAGATATTAAGGTTTGAGATTCTTCATCACAATTAGCTATGCGTTTGAAGATTCTTTTATCAACATTGAGTGTTACAAATTGGCGTGTGCAAGATATCAATGGGAGTTAAGCAGCATGTGACAAGTTTCTTGTGCGCTAATGTCCCTATCAGCAATAATTCTCATGAGTAGTCTTTGGTATGCTAATAGAATTGTATCATCTGAATTTGTTGATTCAACTATGCATTTCAAGATATCAATATAACTTTCTGACTTTTGTTCAGTTTTGGATGCGTACTTTGAGATATATTGTAAAACTGTTGTTTTGGAGCAGACAAGCTGACAGTCAACATTAGCCCTCCATATGGCGAGCATTGTTGGGTTGTGTACATTCAGACGATTGTCATTCCTTGCTGGTTTGTATGATGGGTTATTATTGTGGTCTAATATCAATGAGGATTCATGTTGTTCAGGCCAAGGAACTTTGTACTGGCATTGAAGGGTTGAGTTTTTTTTCCTCAAGCAGGTATACTCTAAACGCTTTGTATGTCGCTGAACAACATTGAGCAACTCAGTATAATCAGTGTAAGGATCGAACCTGGATATGATATCTGTATCTGCAAGACATGGATTTGAAATTTCAGGCATATATTGCCTGTTCAAGCAAGCTTCTTCAGGACGTGGATTCCATGTTGTGATGTACTGGTCAAAGAAGTGTTTAACTGATTGGATACTTGCATGATCTGACCAATCAAGGTTATCAACATTTGGTGCTTCTAGCAACCAAAGAAAGCCATGTATATGTGCAGATCTTTGGTGTTGCCATTTATATCTGTACCAGTGGTCAATGGCTTTCAGTTCTTTGACAATGACTTCATCACGAAAGATTTGAAATCTTAAGTGCAGGTATAAAGCTGTAATGTGGGGATTATTGACTAAATTTTCAGTAAATTGTCTTATGTTGTTGGGTATAGTAGCTGACTTTGTTTTTGGCAATAACTTATGCAAATCTGGCTATTTTGTATCAGCTGAGCTTAAGGTGAAGAATAGTGTAGGTGCACCTAATTGTCCTATCATTGATGTAAGGTCATGTCGGGACTTGCTCCAAAATGCTCGTGTACCACGCAACGAGGTTGCATATCGCATGATATGATTTGGTAATTCACTTGAGGGTGTCTTTTGTAAGTATTCCTTTAGGCCATGAAGATTGTGTGGAAGACTATCTTGTAGATTAGTCTTAATGAACACAACAGTTGATTGTTGGGATCGATGTCTCATCATAAGATTGTAGATATAATATCTAAAGCAAACATGTTGCCCAAATCTTTGATCATAATATTTGATTGGGTGCAAAGCATATTCATGTAAATGTACTTGCCTTGTTCTTTGTTGTAGTGGTAAAGATATTCCAGAAGGGAAAAGTGTTGGGAATGCCATGGAAAGGAGGCCCTCGGTATTGTACTCATTGATAGGCGATGTACTAATTTGTGGCCAAGGAACAATGTTGTTGTTGTTGTTATCTAGATGGAGGATGTTTTTGATCACATCAAGTTCTGGTATTGATGATGGTAGTTGTGGGATAAATGAGGAAGTATTCTCCCTAATTTTTTCTTCATTGTTAATATTTAGTAGAGTGGAAGTATCTTGAAGAACATCTTCTTGCAGGGAATGCACTGAATGTAGTAGCTCTGTAATGTCAGTGGTTTGGTCTGGCAATAGATGCACTACATCCTTGTAGTATTGATCATGTTTCATTTTGTAAGCCAATATATTCATGATGTGAAATCTATTCACGTAACAGTCATAAGTTAATCCTTGCAAATTGGTTCTACGGACAATTAGAATTTCTAATTGCTTAATATGGTGAGGTAATGTTATTGCAATTTCAAAAATATCTTGTGGGAAGTTTATTGTATGGCCAGAATATTTGTATTGCCCTCCCCTTGCATGTGTTACTTGTAAAACAGGGGCAATTCTTGATATGAGCATTTCTTCTACTTGAGAGAGAGACTTTAAAATAGAAGGTTGCTCACCTGGGTCCATATTGTTTGATAATGAGAAGCGGTGGAGGCCTTTTTCACCATAACATCTCATGCACATAAGTACGTGATTGACTTTTTTAATAGTCATGCCCACATACATTTCTTTACAAACAGAACATGGCTCTGTGACCTCCAACATATCAATCCTTTTGCAGAAATTAGACAACATATTTTGAAATGAAGCAGTCTTCACAGCAAGTTCAGGAGCAGTAGAATATGTTTGATTGAGATTAATTTGCTCAAGATGATTGTTTTTTGTTTCTAATAACTTTCCTGAGTTATTGCAAGGTCTGTGTAGTGCATGACATCTTAGTTGTCGTTTCTTGGAGATATCAGCTCTGTTCTTTGCATAGTAAGTTCTATTGGTCTGGCTTCTCTTCAATTTGATAGCATCAATTTCTTGAGGGCAAGGCTGGATAGATATCTAATATTTCAAAGAGAGTAGAGGTATGTTAGAATTCTCATAATTGAAGGTAGTTAACTTTGAAGTATGTATCAAGAATGTATGAGAATTGAAAATTGCTTCATCTATGGTTATGTGATTTTAGAGGATTTGTGTTGTATGTAAAGTGGTTTTGTGATGTTTATTTGTATGTGTAGTTATCTGTTCTGATGTTTTGTTGCTCTCGTTCACTCAACTTATATGTACACATATTTATATACATGTAAATGGCTTTACTTGAAATGTATGGGTTCTGGAAAGTCATAAATTGACTTTGTAGTGTTGTTTTGCGTACACTTGTTGCTGTTAGCAACTTGGTTTTTCAAAAGTAGAATTGTAATATAGGTATGCATAGATATAGTAATTTCTGATACATACACATGTATGTATACATATACACATATATATATACATATGAATTAAATATTCGAAGTGCTGCATACAAACATATGCACATATATAACTACACATGTATATATCAAAAAAACTAAGACTATGAATAATTATAGTATATATATATATATATCAATGTAAGATGTATAATTCTTTGTTGTTCTTAGTTGCTTGTTGTTTTTAAAAACATGATTATAATATAGGTATGCACAGATATAGTAATTTCTGATAGATACAGGTGTATGTATACATATACACATGTATATATACATATCATTTAAAAGTTCAAAGTTTTATATATGAACATATGCACATATATAACTACACATGTATATAACAAAAAAACTATAACTATGAATACTTATATATAGTTATGTACATATATAAATATAGTTGTGTATCTGTGGAATTCTATTAGTATGAATAATTCTAGTGTTGTATAGTTATACAAATAGATATTAGACAAAAAAAAATGATATATGTGCATATATGTAAAAAATTTCTGCAATAACATACAGTTCCGCTCATTTAAAAGTAATGAGTATGAGGGAAAATAACTTATGTCAGGAGGAAAAACATTCAAAGAGATAAGAGGCAGATGTAAGAAATGTACATATAGATATTTATAGAAGAAACCTTGTGTTCATAAAACGTAATTGTTTGTATATGTAAAACTATTAAATATGTAAATTAGCTAATGTTATAATTGTATTGTAAATTGAAAGTTTAATAATCAGAAAAGTTGTGTTATAACTCTAAGTCTGTGTACTTAGGCGGCCAATTTCTACAAGTAGTGTATGACACTCAGCTTTGAAGTCAACAGGAGAGACTTTATTGACTGTGGCTTTGATCTTTGATTCTGAATTATATGTCTCAATGGAAACCAGCAGTGTGAATGAATAGTGATGTGACAGTAGTCTCTTAATCACTAAGCAAGGTATCTCTGTTGTTGTTGCATCATTTTGTAGTGCACAAAGCTGTTTTGCAGTTTTGTGTAGCAAGTGAATGCCACCCTCATCAAATGCAATGGCCCATAGAGTACCTGTGGCATCTTGTAACTTTAGTGGCAAGAGGTAACTATAATTACAGTCTTTCATAGTCATTTGACATCTAGAGCAGAACCAAGAATCATCAACTTGTTGTGTACATTTTGTTTTGCAAGGCCTTCCATTGACTATTAGTGGACAAGCTGCATAACAAAAAATTTGGTCAGTTACGTTTACAAAGCACAAAACAACTAGCAAAGTCATTTGAATTGTTTCTGGTTTGATACTCATCCACTCACAAATTGAAGAAATAGTCATTCTAGTATATGTTCCATCTATGTGGATAGTTTCTTTAACAAAGGGTACAACAAGTAAAGGGTCCTTTCCTCTTAATGTTAGAGGCTCTTCTTTTGGAAAAGTTGGGTTGATATGTAATGTGGTTGCAACTGTTATGTTTATAAGCTTCCCATTGAAATAGCCAACATGAGCATTATGCAAAGCAAGAATAACCACACTATCATTGGTCAACATATTTTTCAATTCTAGGCCTTTTTGTTCTACCATTGGACCCCATAAGTTGATGTCAATTGTCGAATCAGATAGATCATTAATTTTCACAACACGTTTCTGTGTTTGGCTGCCATCTTTCCTGTGTATTGGAATGATATCTCCAACATATAGAACAAGGCCAATTATGTCAACCAACGTGTTATTTGTTAGATGAAACAATTCACTAATGGGCGTGAAAAGAGGATGTTGTTGATCTTCTTGTTCTTCGTTGCTGCAGTGTTTCAGTATGGATGCATTAGACAAGGTGATTTCTAAATGACTGTTTAGTTTGTTGTACCTTGCATTTGCCTCCTTAATGGATCCCTTTGAAATAGTATAATGTGAACCTATGTCCACACGATTAGAGTGTAACTGAGCTATCTCATCAAAACATGTAATTCTAATTTCACAACCCTCACAGTCAACAATGTCAAAGCTAAACGCATGGCCATTTTTTGTGGCTATGCTATATGCCTTAATAGGGTGTTTATGAGTAACTCTGTCTTTGATTGTCCATTTATTTTGGTATGGATTCAAAGTTTTGATAGGGCTTATATTTTCAAAAGTTGTTGTTTGCAGGGATGGCAATTCGGTGGCAAACTGAAGAGATCATTTAGACGTTGATGGTATGTCCTCAGTCATCATTTCTGATTGTTGTTCTTTGAACAGGTATACTGTTTTACCAAAGAACGGGTAATCACTTTGTTTCACTTCTAGACTAAGTATTACAATAGTCATGTGAAAACAAAAGACTTATTTTTAAATTACTGTTAATTATACATAAACAAAATTAAAAAAACATGGAACATATTGTATTTAATAACCATAGTTGATTTCCTACCTTGTGTTCCATATGTATCGGCATGTATAACTCGTTAACTGGACTATTGTGCCTATTTTTAGAATATCTGAATCTATTAGAGTAGCATATTTAGAAGGCAAGATTGCCAACTGCATGTATGTGCCATCAGATAACACTAATTTATGTCTGTTAGTATCATCTGTGTTGTTCTGCATTTTCTAAAATGACAAAACTTGTAGCAATGCTGAAGGAAGGTCATCCCCAGCATTGATAGATTTAATTGCAAAAGGGGTAGGGGCATACTCTTGGGTTTTTGCCTACAAAAAATGATATGAATATAGAGGATTAAATTTTAACGTCAAGTAGGTCATATATTTGCTTACTTGTTAATCTAAAGCTTGTGTTAGTAAACTATCTAATCAAGATATGTTATCTATAAAGTATGCATCTACTTTTCCACAATGCTATGAAAAAAGGATGCAAGTGGTAATGAAAAGGATGGTATGGAAAAGATAGATGAATTGTCCAAAAAAAGAGCATAAAATCTTTCTATTTTGAAAAGCTTTGATAATTTAGCTTACCAAATTATCAATTGTGGAGTGCTCTATCGATTCAGAGGTGGCTGCTGAAGATGCCATTGTGCATATATACCTTTTGACAATTAAAAGTAAATTATAAGCATGGTGAATTGTAGTTCTTACATCAAAATACAATCACCACATGATGTAAGCTTATAAAAGGTATATATGCACAAGCACAGTAAAATTAACTGAGCATAGAGTAACGTTGTTACAGTTGATTTTTTGTTTCAAATGGTAATGAATTGATCATAATGTGATTGAAACATGCATTAAAAATGATAATTGGTCATATGCTGATAATCTTAAAAAACATAAAGTATGACATTATGATTTACATATTTGAGAGCATATTAACAAAATATGAGTTCATCTCATCAAAGGTCTTTGAAAATATGGGATGCTTCTGTTTGTTTTGAATGTTAATCAAAATTTGAATGTAACTTTTCAAAGATTGAATAATTACAACAACATAGGGTCAACCCAAGCAACCCATCCAGGGTCGTTATCAGTCCATTTAAATACTCTATCTCCCAATGTGAAAATAATTGTTGGATCAGTTAATTGTTCAGTACTTGGTATTGGTAAAGGTGCTAATTCAATACTATGTATGGTTGCTACATCACTACAAGATGTAGAGAGGTTCACTATTGTTTGGTTTGGTGATTTATGTTCGTAGTGGTCAATTATCTTTCTAAGGTTGCTCTTTAACTTGTTGCTTTCTTGCAACATGCTTTCAATGACATTGTTGATGTCCTTTGTTTCTTCCAATCTCCTATCCATTGTTGAAATTTGATCGTGTTAGTGTGGCTGCTTTCTGTTGGAATGACATAATAGAAATCCATTACTAAAAAAAGTGAACATACAAGAATAATACAACAAATCTTTAAGTAGATCATATTTTTTTGTAAATCATAATGAATTTAGTATTAACCGATTACAAAAACTTGTAATAATTAGGTCAATACTTTAAGCTTTGTAAATTGACTAATGAGTCAACTTTGACACGTGATTACTGTTTTTTGGATATATAAATTTCAGAATGAATTTACATGTAGGGAATGCTTTCACTCTGCAAGACAAGTGCTTACGTTCATTTATTTTAGAGTATGTGTGTGTATATATATATATATATATATATATATATATATATATCCATGTGTACATATACAGGTATACATGTCTATATCAATGTACATACACGTATAGATATACATCTGATATATATACATCTATATCTATGTATATACATGGATATATATTTAAGTATGGGCATGAATGCTTTCACTTTGCAAGGTAAGTATTCAATTTCAGAGTTTGAAGGGTCTGTGACATGAATACAATAACAAAATCAAATACACTTGTGCATTTGGCTGGCGAGGACAACATTAAAGACAACGTCACTTCAAAAATGAGAATTTATTATTAGTAAAGTAAAGAACGTAACTATGTTATGTAATAAGGTGGTCACAAAATCAGAATTATAGACATCAATTGCAATATATTAATGTTCTAAATATGGAACATTTGTTACTGGTTATTTATCTTGGAGAGTAAAAGCCTTCATGTGCACAAAGTTAGTTATCTGATTTGTGTGACTCTGACCAAACATTTTATGAAGCAACGTTGTGTTTAATGTTTTCCTGTGCGAGATGTATAATCCTACTATCAATCATTATCGTTGTCAAGCTTGGGAAAAAAAACCGAGTGTCCTTTTCAAACAGGGGAAATTTAGAATCTTATAACAAGCAGTTAATGATATCCTTTAAATATCAGGCAATAACCTTTAGTATTCATCAATAGTATCAACGAAGGTTAATCTTGATAAAGTGAAATTTATCGAGTTGCTTTTTTTGCATATATAGATTATTATTGAATTGGGAGTTAAGCAATGCTTTACAAAACACTTTCTATTTGTGTGCATTTTGTTGTAGGTTAAAAGCGTTTTAGTTGGGTGTTGCAGTTTGAAGATATTCATTGATTCAAGTTTTAACCAATATCAATAGTTTAAGGTTCTATTTCGCTGTCTTTAATGATTTCATCCCCAAGGTTGTGCATGAATGTCGACGTTCTTTATATCCGCTTGCAACCGTAAAATCTAATTTGTTTTGTTGTTGTTGGCAATATTTGGCTGTGCAAATTTTCGCATAACATTGCATATAGTCATCGATTTAGGTTTTGTTCCACTTGTGACTGTTTTATTGGGTTTCTTTGTGAGCTTCACGCCATGAATGGTTTGAATTTGCAAGGTAAGCTTTTTTTTTATTTAATTTTTTTGTTTGTTTTGTAATGTATTTTTTTTATAGTCTGCTTATTTTCTCCTTCCGTGTGTTTGCAGGGGTGTTACATTGTTTAACTGTTTGTGCATGTGAGTACTTCCAATTTGCAAGGCATTTTCAGGGCTGCTTGTTTACTTGCAGGGTTCTTACTTTGTTATGGGCGCTTGAAACTATAAAATGTAATTTGTTTTGTTGTTGTTGTAAGTATTTTGCTTTGTAAATTTTCTTGTAACATTGGATTTAGTTGTCAAGTTAGGTTTTCTTTTGGCTGTGAATATTTACTTGATGGGGTTTCTAAGCTTCTCACTGCAACGTAACTGCTTTGTTGTTGTTGTAAGTATTTTACTCTACAAGGTAACTGTTTACTAATGTTTGTGTTGCATTGGTATTAATTTACAGCGATATTTATGTGATTACTGTTGTGTGCACATGAAGGCTTTTATTCAGTAAGATAAATTGATATATATATGTACATCATGTGTATATATATGCACATGTATATATATATAACTACATATATATATATATATATATATATATATATATATATATATATATATATATATATATATATATATATATATATATATATATATATATATATATATATATATATAAAAGTGTTGGCACTGTAAAATTCCTTTATGCTTGCAGGCTTCCTACTTTGTTTATGTTATTTAACTATTTGTGGATGTGACTACTTTCAGACTAAAACGCAAGTTGTATCAATAAATCCTACACACTTTAGAATGGAATTATTAAAACAGAGGTTTAATAAAACCCTATATATATATATATATATATGCGTACATGTGTGTATTTATATACATGTATACATGCCTATACATACATGCGTATATATATATGTACATATGTGTATGTACATATACATATATCAACACTACAAAGCATTCTAAGAAAAACAATTATATATATACTTTGTTTATGTTATTTAACTGTTTGTGGACGTGACTACTTTCAGACTACAACACAGACTTGTATCAACAAATCCTACACACTTTAGAATGGAATTAAAATAGAGATTTAATAAAAACCTATATACACATATCTATATATGTACATATACATATATCAGCACCAGAAAGCATTCTAAGAAAAACAATTATAGATATACTTTGTTTATGTTATTTAACTGTTTGTGGACATGACTACTTTCAGACTACAACGCAGCCTTGTATCAATAAATCCTACACACTTTAGAACATAGTTATTATAATAGAGATTTAATAAAACCCTATATACATGTGTATATATATATGTACATGTGTGTATTTATATACATGTATACATTCCTATACATACATGTATATATATATGTACATATACATATATCAGGACCACAATGCATTCTAAGAAAAACAATTATATATATATGTACATCATGTGTATATATGTACATGTATATATATATATACGTACATGTGTGTATATATATATATGTGTGTGTGTGTGTGTGTATAGGTACTCTAACAATTTGTTTATCTTTGCAGGGTCCTTACTTTGTTTATGTTGTTTAACTATTTGTGGACATGACTACTTTGAGAGTGGAATCCACATTTCTATATATAAATGCTAAAGAGTTCGGATTGGCCTTATTACAAGACTTATATTCACACAGGTGTACACATAAAGAATGTCGACATTCATGCACAACCTCGGGGACAAAATCATTAAAGACAACGTGGCTCCAGAAACAGAGTGCACACATGGAGAAGACCGCAAGCAAGGCACACGTCACTACGCGGGCCGAACATGCACGCACCAGAATGTCTTGCACTTTTCCGGCGGCTTTCTCCCACTAAAAGCCTACTGGCTTACATAAATGGTACAGACTTAAAAATGGAGTTATATATGCACACACACACACACACAGATATATATATATATATATATATATATGCGTGCATGTGTATATATATATATATATATATATGGTGCATCTGTGTATATATATAGATGTATACATGCCTATAACATAAACAAAGTAACAACCTTGCAAGTACACCACCCGAAAAAATAAGCACCCTATAAAATAATGCACTACAGATTTGAAAAACTTGAAATTCAACAGTGAACGTTTGCTGAAAATTTTCACACCAAAATATTCTTCAGAACAACAAAACAAATTATATTTTACGGTTGCAAGAGGCCATAAAGAATGTCGGCATTACTGTAGACAATAAAAATATCTGCAGAATCCAAAACCAAACTAAAATTCTTTTAACCTAGACCAGAATTTAATCAGCAACAAAATGGTCAAAACCTAAATACCTGTCAAAGTGAACAGAGACATTGCAGACTGAAAGTAATCATGTCCACAAATAGTTAAACAACATAACCAAAGTAACAACCCTGCAAGCACACCACGACCAAAAATAAGGACGGTATTAAATAATGCGTTATGAATTTTGAAAACTTAAAAATAAACTAAAAAAGTACCTGGCAAAGTAAAACCATTCATGATGACAACCTCATAAACAAGCCCAACAAAACAGTCCGCATTGGTGCACATCACCGGGAACAAAAAGATTAAAACAAAGTAAGAAACTTAAATCAATAAATATCTGCAAACTGCAAAACCCAACTAAAACCCTTTTAACCTACAACAAAATGCACAAAGTACCAACCTTACAAGCACAACAAACCAGAAAATAAGTAGACTATAAAAAATGCATTACAAAACAAAAAAGAATCTAAGTAAAACCAGAACTTACCTTGCAAATTCAAACCATTCACTCAGAGCCACAAAAAAACCTAACTCGACAACTATATCCAAAGTCATGCGAAAATGCTTTGCAGACTGGAAGTAGTCACGCCCACAAAAAGTTAAACAACATAAACAAAGTAACAACCCTGCAAGCACATGGAAGGAGAAAATAAGCAGAGTATAAAAAAAATGCATTTCAAAACATTTTTAAAAAAAATAAAACCAAATCTTACCTTAAAAATTCAAACCATTCACGACATGAAGCTCACAAAGGAGACCAATAAAACAGTCACAACCAGAACAAAACCTAACTCGACGACTATATGCAACCTTATGCGAAAATTTGCAGATTGAAATATTGCCAACCACAACAAAATAAATTAGATTTTAGGGTTCCAAGCGGCCATAAAGAATCTAAATAAAACGAGAACTTACCTTGCAAATTCAAACCATTCACGACGTGAAACTCACAAAGCAGCGTCAAAAATCCCATGCAAACTAGAAGTAATCACACCCACAAACAGTTAAAGAACATAAACAAAGTGACAACCCTACAAGCACACAAAAGGAGAAAATAAGAAGACTATAGATTTAATGCATTACAAAACAAAATAAAATTTAAATAAAGCCAAAAAAATTTAAATAAAACCAAAGCTTACCTTGCAAATTCAAACCATTCACGAGGTCAAGCTCACAAAGGAGCCCAATAAAACAAACACAATGAGAACAAAACCTAACTCGACGACTATATACAACCTTATGCAAAAATTCGCAGAGCGAAATATTGCCGACAACAACAAAACAAATTAAATTTTAGGGTTGCAAGCGACCAAACTTACCTTGCAAATTCAAACCATTCATGGTGTGAAACTCACAAAGCAGCGTCGAAAATCCCTTGCAAACTGGAAGTACTCACGCCCACAAACAGTTAAACAACACAAACAAAGTGACAACCCTGCAAGCACACGGAAGGAGAAAATAAGAAGACTATAAATTTAATGCATTACAAAAGAAAATAAAATTTAAATAGCCAAATTTTTTTAAAAAAAACCAAAGCTTACATTGCAAATTCAAACCATTCACGTCGTCAAGCTCACAAAGGAGCCCAATAAAATAGGCACAATCAGAACAAAACCTAACTCGATGACTATATACAACCTTATGCGAAAATTTGCAGAATGCAATATTGCCGACAACAACAAAACAAATTAGATTTTAGGGTTGCAAGCGACCGAACTTACCTTACAAATTCAAACCATTCACGGCGTGAAACTCACAAAGCAGCCTCGAAAATTCCTTGCAAACTGGAAGTAGCCACGCCCACAAACAGTTAAACAACATAAACAAAGCAACAACCCTGCAAGCACACGGAAGGAGAAAATAAGCAGACTATAAAAAAAATGCATTACAAAACAAAAATAAATTTAAATAAAAGGAATGCTTACCTTGCAAATTCAAACCAGACTATGAAAAAATGCATTAGAAAACCAAAAAGAATCTAAATAAAACAAGAACTTACCTTGCAAATTCAAACCATTCACGGCGTGAAACTCACAAAGCATCCTCGAAAATGCCTTGCAAACTGGAAGTAGCCACGCCCACAAACAGTTAAACAACATAAACAAAGCAACAACCCTGCAAGCACACGGAAGGAGAAAATAAGCAGACTATAAAAAAAATGCATTACAAAACAAAAACAAATGTAAATAAAACAAAAGCTTACCTTGCAACTTCAAACCATTCATGGCGTGAAGCTCACAAAGAAGCGCAATAAGACAGTCACAACCAGAACAAAACCTAACAACCTTATGCGAAAATTTCCAGAGTGAAAATTGCAGGGCGAAATATTGCCGACAACAACAAAACAAATTAGATTTTAGGGTTGCAAGCGGCCATAAAGAACGTTGACATTCGTGCACAACCTCGGGGATGAAATCATTAAAGACAACGTCTCTTTGGAAACAGAGCGCATGCACGGAGACAACCGCAAGCGAGCCACACGTCACCACGCGGGCCGGGCAATGAACACGCACGCACCAGAGGGAGAACGCCGACGGCAAGACATTCCGAATGTCGCCGGAATGTCTTGCACTTTTCCAGCGGCTTTCTCCCACTAAAAGCCTATCAGCTTAATTACTATTAAGAAAGGAAATATGGTGGAGAAGTGTACTTGTCTTAAAAAGAAAAGAAGAATGTTGAATAGATTCTTAATGTAGGCGTTTAAGTATCACATCTTCTTTACACAACCCCCTTCCTTAATTTTTAGCGTGGCTACCTCCCACACCCGTGAGCTCCTTCTCTCCACCAGTTGGCATCTCCTCCTTGGTTCCTTTTAAGAATGTGATCTTATAAACTACCTTCGATGCAGGATATGCACAATGTAGATTTTGTTGAAGGGGTTGGAAACTTCCAGGCAAAATGCAGGGCGAGCACAAGATGAAGATGGGTTTGTTGAAAAGGCTTTAGAACTTCAAGCAAATTCTATTGGCAGACATAAGGCATTCTTATTATACTAGATATGCACTGGATTTATTGAAGATCCTTTAGAAACTTCCAAGAATTGGCTATTGTAGGTAGCAAGGCCCGACTGTTCATCCTTTAGTCCACACTGTTTCCTCTTTATGGGTCATTCTGTATGAAGAACCCATCTTGCAAAGAACACAAGAGTTGTTGCAGTACCAAGGAACTCAATGAGTCGTGCTCTCCTCCAACGCAACATCTCCCTCATTTAATCTTGACTTCTCACTTGTTGATTGCCTTTTTCTGAAAGGTTTTGAGCCCTTTTCTTACAATCGATTTCTGCATACCTTTCTTTGTGCTTCTTCCCTCCCATCTCTTCTCATGATCGTCCTCTCTCATTTAAAATGCCTTCTTTCCCTCTCTCCCTTTTCCATTTTCTCTATTTGTCTTTTCTAAAACTAGTCATGGCTATTGGTTTGAGGGTCTTTGTACACTGAAATTAACACATAACTATAAATTTTGCTTATTGGATGGCTCTAGAACATGGGAGCCATGCTTATTAATGGTGTTTTCCCTTTTCATTTCACTTCCACCATACTTTTCCCTTCCAACATGAGGTCATGGGTGTGAATAGGAGATGCCATACTCCTTAATGGTGCAACGATAATAGTCAATTCATAGTTACCGATCACTTGCTTCCCGCATTCTGCCCCTCTTGTGTCATTAATGCACCTCTTCACACTTTCTTTAATTTATATTCCCCTCACTCAACCTGATCTGAATTATGGATTCAGATGACAACACCTAAGTGAGAACCTGCAGTATTGTAAATTTTGTTATGAGAACCAGAAATCATAGAATTGAAGCAAGCCAAAAATTAATCTATTTCATTCGAAAACCCAACATATAGAAGTTCATGAGATTCCAAGAGTCACAAAAAAACTCTTGAGAATCGAAGTCCAACAGCCACATTTTTTCATTACATAATAAAATCTAAAAACTATGAAATTTTCAAAAAACTATACTTCAACTAGACATAACTTTCTGCTCGGGACTCGAAATTACGAGTCGTTGATCTCGTTGGAAAGGTCTCCAAGAGTTGTAGACAATATTTTGAAAGAGCATGCAATTTCAAGGGCTAAAAATGCCCTTAAGACCTTCAAAAATGAAAATTACTAACATATAGACAAACTAAAAAATATATAATTCAAATTTTCTTCTGATCATTACTTCCCCCTTGGAAAGCAATGGGCCCCATTGCATCAACACTTTGAATGAGATGAGGAAAACGTTCTTGAAGCTGCTCTTTGGTAAACCACTATCCTTGTTGAGCAATCTGCCCTGCTCGAACCACTTTGTACAAGTAAATCTGCTGTTGTTTGAGTGTTTTCACCATGGTGTCCACAATCTGATTGCATTGGAATGGGGTAGCTGCATTTGGATTCAGTTCTATAGTGGAGATTGTTTCTGCCATATCTGCAACATCTAATAGTGGAGGAAAATATGGCTTCAAGAGTTCCACATTGAAGACTAGATGAAGACCCATAAATGGAGGTAAATTAAGCTCAAAAGCATTATCACCAACTTGCTTGATGATGGTGTATGGCCCATAACGCAGAGGATGAAGCTTCCTATTGGCACCCTACAATCGTTCCTTTTGGATATGCAACCACACCTTGTCCCCGACTTGAAAATTATGAGGAGTACAATGCTCATCATGTATCTCCTTATAATTCTTATTGGTGTGTTCCAAAATTTCATGAACTTGTTGTTGTAGATGATGAATTCTATTGATGAACTGGGCTGCCTTATCTTCCTCCTTACCAACATGTGGAACCAGATCAGGTTGAATAAGTGGTATGGCAACGTCCATGGGTGCAAGTGGCTGATAACCGAGGCAAACCTCAAATGGGCTATGGCCAGTTGAACTGTGAATTGCCCTGTTGTAGCTATGTTGAACATATGGAAGACTTTCATCCCATGTGCGGGGATGTTTTGAGTGGTACATTCGTAGGATGTGTATGATCATCCGATTCACTACCTCTATTTGGCCATCTGTTTGAGGGTGGAAAGTAGTAGACTTTGTCAATTTTTGTCCATCTTTTCCCATAGTGTAGACCAGAACTTACTAAGAAACCTGTTGTCTCTATCCGAGATAATGGTATTCGACAGACCAAAATGAACCCAAATGTATTCAAAGAATAGCTTTGCAGTGTCCTTTGTAGAAATGGTTTTTTTACATGCCACTATTATTGCCATTTTCGAGAACCTATCTACCACAACATACACACAATCATGGCCTCTTTTGGTGGTAGGAAGACCAGACATAAAGTCCATAGAAACTAAGTGCCAAGGTTTTTCAGAAATAGGAAGTGGTGAGTACAGCCCAAGTTTACGATTGGCAGGCTTAGCAATAGCACATGCGGTACAGGCTTGAATATATGAAATAACATCATTCTGTAATTTTGGCCAATAGAAATACTTCTGGAGTATAGCAGTAGTCTTACCTATACCAAAGTGACCAACGACCTTACTATAGTGAGCTTCCCATATCAACTTTTTGCGTTCTGTATTGGGTACACAGATCTGGCCAAGGTGACAAAGCATTCCATCCTGCAAATAGAAATCATTCACTTGCTGCCCCTTCACTAATTGATTATAAATAGCTACAAATTCAACATCATTCTCATACAAGCAAACCCAAGCTTCAGTTTGATGACCACATGAGTTCAAAACCATACTTATGGCTGCAATTGGAGGCTTGCTCAAACAATTTGCTACTTTGCTAGTACTTCCCTTCTTGTGGCGAATATTGAGGTGAAATTGGTGAAGATATGCTGACCATCGTTGATGTCAATCATTCTACAACTTCCCTTGTGTTTGCAAAAATTGAAGGGGTTTGTGATATGTGTGGATGACAGTCTCCTTACCCAGAATGTAATGTTTCCACTGCTTACAGGCTTGAACAATAGCATACAGTTCCTTGTTGTAAGTAGCATATCGACACACTATATCAGAAAAGGTCTGACTGTGATATGCAACTGGATGACCATGTTGCATGAGGACTGCCCCGAGAGCATATTCTGATGCATCTGTTTGTATTTCAAATTGCATGGGTGCAAGTGACTGATAGTGAGAAATGCAAATTACTAACATATAGACAAGCTAAAAAAAATATAATTCAAATTTTCTTCTGATCAACCGTAGTGGAAGTTGTTGGCGTAGGGGATGTGACATCCTTTCCCCCTTGGAATAAGCCGTCCCCAGCTTATGGAGATGTTGCATTTGTTATCTTCTTCAAAATTTTCAGTTACTAGCCAAGATATTTGCTTTGGAACCTTCTTATATTCACCTTTCAAGTGGTTCTCTTTTCCTTAATTTTTCAAAATTTTGAATCAATTTTACAGGATTTAAGAGGAAGCATATTAAATTTTACTCTCGAGTGATCCATTTTCGCTTATTACAACCTCCATTTTCAACTTATGGGTTAATTTTCTTAAGTGTAATCAATATTATATCATTAGGTACACATATTTATAGATTAATTCTTGCAAGGCACCAAATACGAATCATTAAGGAACCATAAATTTTCCTAATAGGCTCACATGGCCTTAGACCAATCACTCACTAAGTGGTTGAATTTGCATACAATAGTGCTCCAACATTAGTGAAATTCCAATTTATGCAAGTTTAGTTAATTTTTAGTGGATACAAATGTAGCTCCACATGTTCTTTGTAGGGTATTATTTGTATGGCTTCATATGGTACCAATTACAATGCAATCTCATTTCCAAACTCATAGTACATTGTCTGCAAGGGAAACAAATGTAGTGAATGCATGATAGTCTCCACCCACCTATCATTCCTCCTAGACACTTTATCACTATTGATAAGCATTTCATCTTGCTCAATTAGACTTACAATTACATCATCATCAAGTACTTATAAACTACCCATCAAGGGTGCTACCAACTCTTTCCTTAGCACCTATTAATCCATTAAATGGGGATAGAAATTCATGCTCATATCATAATATAAACTTTAGCCAGGTTTTGATGCCCAGACATGTGGGTTATGGGCCCACTACACTTCCGCTGCACCACTCTGATACTCGATTACAATTTATATATCAGAATTCCCATTCACACCTTCTTAGGTTGTCTTGGATAGGACTAACCAACCAGTCTTATTAATTTTAAATCAATTTAAGAAATTTAGTTGAAATTATTATTACCAAGAATCAAATATTTATGATCATTCATTAGTGCAAGACTATTTAATAATACAAAGTCAAGTGGGCTTCGTAGGTCTAAAGTGTTTGAACCCGGTTGCTCTGATACCTATGTAATATCCACCCCTTGGACACTACCAATTTTTTTTTTACATTCACAAGTACCACTTAATTGAACAAACTTCTTGATCTAGCTTGGAAATGTCAAGTTCTTAATTTCTTCAATTGCCTTAGTGGTTAAATTTCTACACCACCACTTATGCTTGCACTCAAAGGTGGTAAGCTCTTGAGGTCAGGATCCCTATTAGACCTAACTTAAGCCTCAAGAGTTCATTCTAAAATGACCTTGACGATGTATCCCTCCAAGGGAAGTCAGAGGCTACATATTTCGTTCTTCAAGTTTAGAGGGAGGTCATTCTCTCCTCTCATATAAGATCTTTGATCTCTCTCTTCGAACCAGGGCTATTTATTAAAATTAGCCCAACAATAATAAACCAATATCTAATTGCCTTCAAATTATACACACATACACAATTACATAAGGGTTATTACCCTTCCAAAGTTCCCAATTTTGTAGAGAGTGACTCGAGCACTCTTCCCATAAACATAAGGTGACTAGCTCGTACACATCACACACGTGTTGATAAGCTATAACTTACGTCACACATACAAGTGACTGGATCTAGCATAAATCCCATTTGCATACATACTAGCTTCAATATTCATCTCTCATAGATAGTGACTATAATTTACACGTTGAGGAACTGACATATGTTTAACTACTAGCTACCACTTGCCCACAGTGCATCCCAGATAAAAGAAATGTCGGTGTATTGTGCATTACATCATGGGGTCACATTCTTTTGTCTAGTATTTTGCACCAACGAGTAAGTGGGAACAAGGTTCGATGTATCCCATATTACACCTAGTGTCTATCCTCATCCTAACAAGTCAAGTATACCACTTCCACATAAATATATGCCCAAATTATACAAGGTTTGGTCAATTATTACCTACCTATTCTTCATTAGAAATTCTCTTCCCTACAATCCATTAGATGGATAAGCAATAAGGACATCCATCACCGACATTTCACTGCCCCCAAGACCCACATGCTCCTGGTGGAATCTGTCCAAAACCCTAGATCCAAGTGAGGTATCCCTCACCTGCATGCAACTGGCGATAACCATCCGCTAACTAGGGGGTACGACTAACAGTCTACTGGCATAGTACGCTCCTTGACTACTGTCAATCTCGAGTGGATAAGATTATTTTATGTGGGCCATAGGATTTTCATCGGTGATCACCTCAGATGGAGTAGGGTAACCTATGTGATGAGGTATACAACCTCTACTTATGCCCTCATAAGGCCCTTACTCCATCTGTAGCTGTAAAAGTCAGCACTTGTACATGGCTTAACACTATAACTGGAAGAGAGGTTCCCAATTTAGAACAAATAGATCATAATTGACTAATCTATGAATATACACAAGTCTTATAGGTCTAGGATTAAATCATATAACTGCATAAGATCACTTTAATCCAACATAAGATTGCCTCTACACAATAGATATACAAATTGACCATGAGATGGGCTACCCTTACACTTAATCAACTAAGCATCCAAAATATTTTAAGTATGAGTTATAAGGCTTTCTTATCTCCTTCAAAATCCTCTAATGCCTATTTGGCCTCATTTGAAGCCTACTAAAGAGGATAGGTCGATAGGTTAGGAACAAACCTGAACCTTGGAGTTATCCCCGCACCCCCTAGACCATACCCCTATGAACTTGAGGTCATAGGGGCATCCTTCATACAAGGACCACTTACGTTCCCACTTCCAAATGAGTCAAAGTCACACGTAGTTCTCCTTACAAGGGTCTCTCAATGGACACCTACACACATGCTACCTAGGTTCATCACATCAACTTTGAGCTAGGCCTTCTACTCAACACCAATTACCTTAGTTCACGCCAACCTATAGGAAAGTAGTTCCTTTGAATACATAGAATATGTTCTATACTAAGCTTCCTATACTAAAGGGGTTAATCTACATATTGCAGCCATATACTCATATATCATGCTAGAATAATATAGCATGTCTTATTATTGCATTAAGAAAGGAAGATAAATTGGCATTAAATGAATTTATTACGCCTATTAATACTATAATAGGATATCCATATCATAAGTTAATCACCAAAAGGGTCCATCTTACAAAGGAGATGTTTATTTGTAAAACCTCTGAGTAACAATCATGATCTACTGAATTCCACACCCACTTGGGCCCTCATATTCATGATAGGATAAGAAGTCCTATATATATAGTAATACCTTGGGGTTAGAGGCAGCTAGTACCATAGAGATTCAACTCAATATTCACTAAATTATACTTCAATAAATTCAATGATATCAACTTAAGCATATTCCATTAGGGCCTTATTTCAAAAGACATACTCATGTACACCCTACTTTTAACAGTAGATAATGTCTTTTCACCTTGTAAGATATAAACTTAGAAGTCACACCCTAAAATCATGCAATAATATGTTTCTTGCATATATTGTCTATATTTTCTAATTTAGGACTCCTCTTTTAATGCATAAACATTCAATCAAATGCTAAGACTCGATATGTCCATCCAAATTCAATTCCCATAATACAATGCATTGAGATAGTGAATCTAATCCCTTCATGATGCTAATCTATTTAAGTATGCAATGAACAATGACACCATTTCATATGATGCAACAAGTTTCTACTCATGACTCCAAAGGATTCTTACAATATTTTCATAGAATAAGGGTCAACATATTTGGCCCCAAACTTCTATTAGTATTGTTCTATGTATCAAGATATTACGACCAAAGGGATATCATAGTACAAGATAACTCCAATAAAGTGTTCTCACAATGCACCCCGTAGGCAAGCCTTGATATGGCTGCAAAAGATGTCTTATCATATGGAAAGGAAAATAATTTATTCAATTGACCAAAATAGCTATCCATATTTCCATATTACATTACCTCTATGGTTCTAGTTATAGTAGCCTCCAAGATCCATCTCTATGTATGTTCCAATATGAAATACCTTTGATTACATATTATCTAGGTTATCAATACCAAAGTCATAATTGATTGTAACATTTTGTTTTTGGAGCAATGATCAATACCCTTGTTTTGTTCAATGTAGTTAAATTTGTGCTTAACATGCACATCTATTTATGAATACCAGTCACAAGTAATATGGTATCATGAACAATTCCTAAATATCCCAATACTATTCTTAATTCACCATACTAATAATATTACATGAGTAAAATTGACTTGATTGCATTATAATTGCTCACTTTAATAGGTGCAATGTATGTTTTCTTGATAATTTTGCTATTCTAGAGGACACTTAACATATTTCCATGAAAGCTACAATATCAAATAATTTATATTTCACTTAAACATTAAATGTCGTACTTATATGAATAGATTCCATGTATCAATTCTATATCAGCTTGCATCATAACCAAATAACTCCATAATCATACTAACATATTGATAGAAAGAAAATATCATCTTAAGATATGTAATGACATGCCTTATAAAGCATTATAAAATTAATACTGACAATAATCACCATATCTTTACCCATTAATGTTGAAACAACATGATCTTCCTATTACGGTGTTCGTTAACTCTTACAAGCATAAAAGCGAATGAATAGATTGTTAATGTAGGCGTTTGAGTATCCCATCTTCTTTACACAGCCCCATTCCTAAATTCTCACACCCGTGAGCTCCTTCTCTCCACCAGTTAGTGGGTCCTCCTCCTCTCCACCAGTTAAGAATGTGATCTTATAAACTACCTTCAATGTAGATTGTGTTGAAGGGGTTCGGAAACTTCCAGGCAAAATGCAGGGCGGGCACAAGATGAAGTTGGGTTTTTGTTTGTTGAAAAGGCTTTATAACTTCTTAGTCTACGAGATACGCAGAAACTTCCAAGAATCTGCTATTGTAGGTAGCAAGGCCTGAGTGTGCACACCATCTTGCAAAGAACACAAGAGTTGTTGCAGTACCAAGGAACTCAAGGAATCGTGCTCTCCTCCTTTAACCTTGACTTCCCCCATACTTTTCCCTGCCAACATCACCTCATGGGTGTGAATAGGGGATGCCATACTCCTTAATGGTGCACTTCCTAGTTACTGACCACTTGCTTCCGGCATTCTGCCCCTCTCTTCTGTCGTCAATGCGCCTCTTCACACTTTCTTTAATTTATATTCCCCTCACTCAACTACAATGGAAGTTGCTGACATCATCCTTATTTAATAAGCTTTGCGAGCCATCATTTTTCATCTATTCTATGGACTATAATAATTTGCTATAGCATCCTAAACTCATTACACAAACAAGACTATCCACTTGATTCCTATTAGACTACAATATATAATTTTGTACTACATAATTAGACCTATGAAAACGGAAACAGATCTGTCGTACAACGTGTTAGTGATAGGTTAGTCAATCGCAACTCTTAACTGCAAAATCGACGGTGTAAAATGTGCGACTAACACGCGTGTTGGTCAATCCATATTGTCTTTTTGGAACCAGAATAGACGCGACCTATGAGAACCCTCTTGATATTCTCTTTGATGTTGTTTTTTCTAGGATTTGTGAGGAGGAAGTATAACGAATATTGGGGAATGCATTTTCTGAGCAACAATTTTTTTCCTCTTAAGGACAATAATTAAATAGAAACTAAACAAATTTAGAAATTGTATATAGGAAATGTGGAAATCATCAAAGCAAATAGCAAATTAGCCTAGCTCAATCATGAAAACTAAAATGCAATGATAACAATCCTAAGAACATTGAATGAAAACATGAAAACAAGACATTCAAAATGAAATCTAAGCAAACCAAATGCAGATGTCTCCTTCATGTGGCTCCATTGTCCTTCTTTCTCCTTCAAATTGCTTTTGTTTTGTGGATCTCACCTTCAAGTGCATAAGCATAATGTGAAAGCAAGATTGTTAAGACAAGATGACAGCATAAGGGTACTAGAAGCGTGATTGATTCGACCAGGGATCGATTCGAAAATGTAATTAATTGGGATTGAAGAAATTCATCCAATTTATAGATAAATTGGAGAAAAGACAAGATTAGCATGAAGAGATTTGAAAGGAAATTTCAAATCAAGAATGACAAATATGACCAATTATGACAAAATTGACACTTTCTATGCAAGATTGATTGATTGATAATTATGACAAATTATGACAAATTGCTATGTCAAAATTGATTGATTGACAATTATGACAAATTATGACAAATTTGCTATGTCATTCCCATGAAATTAGGAGAAATATTAGAGAAAATAGGAAATTAGAAAATTGATGAAAATTAGAAAATTAGGAATTAGGAGAAATTAGTAAATTGGAAAATTAGGTAAATTAATTAATAATTTTTCATTCATTAATTAATTCACAAAGAGGGAGGAATTAGTTAGCCAATTAAATAAATATTTAATTGTGACAAGAAGACTTAGGATAAATAAATAAATTATTTAACCTAAAGGGAAAATGACAAACAAGATTAAATGAATAAATTATAAAACCTTAGAAGATGAATTAGAAATGCAAGGGTGACAATGAGGTCTTGACAAAAGATAATTGATGCCGATTCGATTTGATCACGACTAACAAAGGACCAATGCTGATAAATGATTTGATTGATAATTGCGCCAATTGATGAGGAACAATGACAAATTGATCCAAATTGACATAATTGAGAAAGACGACGATTGATGACAAATCGATTGCCAAAATGACAAGATTGAAAAGAGAACAACGATCGACGAGAAATCTATCACAAAATGATAAGATTGATAAGAGGACAAAACCCTAATTCAAAAGCGATAAAAATGAGGAATGCAGAAGAAGGACTCGATGCTCGCAAATGATAAAGACCAAGTATGCAACATAGAAGAAATGTTAATGCGACGCAAAAACCCTAAAATAAGGCAATGCGCAAATGTTAAAGTATGACTCCGCAAGCGTTGACCATTTTTAGATGTCTACAGAAATACATAAAATATGTATAAACTGTAAGAATATTTAAAAAATAGGAATAAATATATTAATTTTATTAAAGTAATTTGTCCAAAATCTCATATTTGGGACTATCCACGTGTCCCCGGGTGGATGTGACAAGGACATCACTAGGGATCTGCCTATCTAGATTCTTTATTGGGGGAAATGTCTAGGGAAGTATAATCATTGGAACATCTCGAATGCCTATATAATCTAGAGAATGTGTCCCATGGAGTTCTATGCTTTTCCCTGTTTTCCGATATTATTTTCAGAATTTCATTAGAATTGGACCATTATTAATATTTAATACTAATATAGATAATATGAAATATCCAATCTTGATTTTGTGGGATTTGCAATGCTATTTTTGTTGTCTTTGTTCCCCTTAACTAGCTTTTAGTATTAAGATGAACTGTAGAGTTTTTGCAACTTATTTTAAAAGGATTTGTGTGAAAACATCTTACCAATGTAAGGTAGCTTGAGTGTAAAGAGTCTAATAAACTACTGAGCAATATAAAAACTATCTATGTGAGCACAAGAGGTAAAGATACAACACATTTTATAGAAGAACTTTGTTTAAAAACCATCTCACACAACAAGATACTGAAATGAGTATTTTCCTACGATTCACCCTTTGTAGCCAAGTTTATGTCTAGTGTAACATTCTATTTTATTTTAATTTTCCATTCTGCTGATGAGAGATATTTTTGCACTTGTAATGATCAATTCACCATTTTTCGAGTTCCATTCATATTTTAAAAGACATTCATTCTCAAATTTAGTTGATTCATAAGTATTAAAACACGTGCCTTATGGCTTCTAGTTTGTTTAGAAATTAAATTGCATACCTACAACTATGATTTCCAAATTAAAGTTTCCTTCCAAGGACAAATAATTGATTGAAATTATATAATAATTTACATGGTGCTTGATTCTTTAAGCAAGTATCACACTGAAATTCAGATTAGCCCAGGTCAGGTTCTAACAATATAGGAAAGGTGAGTTTTAGAGCAAGTATTGACTATTGTTTTAGAGGTTATAATGGTTACTATATTTACAACCTAGATTTGATTGAAGATCCATGCTTTATTTTTTCTATGTATTAGATTTTAAGGGTTTTACATGTTTTATTAGTCTTTATATAAGTGTGAAAGCATTTGAAAGGTTTGGACAGTTGTCTATTGTGGTTTTAACTATGCTGATAAGTTGATATAGAGGCAGTTTCTGCATGTAGTGGATATGTGGATGGTGTTGTTTGATAGTGGGGCATATGTTGCCAATAGAAAATTATTATAATCATTTTAAAGAAGGCTACATTTTTTCTTTTCAGTTTGGTCAATAATAGGAAAATTGTATAGAGATTTAGAATAATATGTTTTTGTTCTATAGATATGGATGGTGTTGTCTTGGTGTTTGAGAACAAGAAGCTTCCCTCTATAATTCATGAAATGTGTTTAATCTTCATATTCACAATGACTTTATAAATCAAAAGTCAGTTTTCTATCAATGTTATCAGTTCTAGTTGTTCTTTAGTTTGTATCAAGGCAAAAAATTTATAGGAAAATTAATTCAAATCTTTTTCAAGGTTAAATGTTGGATATGGATCCTTCAAAAACTCATAATAGAGCTTCAAGATCCATATCTCACAAAAAAAATACGTTATTTTCTAGATCTAATTTGACAATGGTCAAACCAGTTAAGGAAAAACACCCTATTAAAACAATTATAAGATTTAGAAGAAGACAAAGCCCTGCATCTACTCCACAATGTCTTCTCAAAAGAGCTCAAACAACATCACTATCAGGTGAATTTTTTTGGAGCTAAATCATTATCTAGGGTAAAAGAAGCAACAAATGTTATATCAACATGTTTTTCCAAATAATGGAGGATTGCTAGGTGGTGCATTTTGAATGGTATCGTAAACTTTGAATTTGCATTATTTTCATGGTAATTTGGCTAATGTTGAAATGAAATGATGGAGGTTCTCAATCCAACTCTCTATATTGAAATTGATTGGTTGCCTTCCACTACTCTTTCCTAAAACAAATCAAACAAAATCAAAAGTGTTCTTCACTATTTGGTAGGAACTTTGCTACCCTGTAGCTTTTGTTTAAGTAGTGTCAAAAGTGTTTGGTGGGAAGTAAAGGTTCTCATGTGTGCAAGGTGTAAGGAATCCCTAAATATATAACAGTAAGGAGAAATCACAAAATTTATTAGAAAATTGATATTTTCTTGCACGATCATATTTTATTGATTAAGTTATGTTTGTGGAGTGACTTTTAGATAATTAATGTTAAAAATTAATGCACAAATAGTTTGTGGTCTTAGTTGATCAATTTTGAATTTGGTCTTAAAAAATCATCAAAAAAAAATCTAAGGCAAAGTACCAAAATAAATACATATCACATATCAAGATTGTAGAGCTTCCATGCAATTATGTAGTTTTGTATAGTTATATCAAAATCTACAAGAGATTCACAAAATCCTACTTTATGCAATATTATCATCATTTAATATCCTTGTGAAGTTTGGTAGTTGTTAAGAAATCACATCAAATCCCCCAAAGGTGAACATTTTCTTCAACAATAATCCTACTTTATAGAATCTAGTACTTTTACTAGGATAAACAAAAACCAAATTATAAGAAAACAAGTAACCATTATATTCATGTATTCTTGTAGTTGGAACATAACTACGCCAATAGCATGATGATCTACCAATGTATAACAAATTGAGAAAGCGAGAGGAATACACACATGTGTGTAGTTATTACAATATTACTTCAAAACCCTAAAATTAGTATCTAAATTTCATGTAGTTTCAATATCTTTTGCAAAAATACATGGCAGTATTGTATTTTTATGAAAACATAACTAATTTTTTTATATTTATTGCCAGAGCATGCCAACTCTAATAGTATCTTGCAAATCCTATTGCATGCATATAAATTTATTTTACATATATCTCATTCAGCCAAATTATTCTTTCAATCCTTATGGTTTAACTATAAAGTTTCTTATTGTCATCGCACTAGGGTTTAACTATATTTCCAACTTTAATTGTAGCCATGGATTCTTATTATATAGAGGATGCAAAAATAATTAATTAACAAGCTCATTTTGGGAGGAAAAGACCAATCTAGCCTTACTTTCCTTGTAGTTCTATACTCACTACACAACTACTCGAAAACCCCAAAAGTCTACTTTGCACTATTGTTTTATGGATTTGAACTACTTTTGTAGTATTTTAGTTCCTACATAACTACACCAAATCTCTAAGAGGATTCAAAATTATAAAAGTATGGATTTTCAACTACACAAACACTTCAAAATAGTGCTACTAATTTTCTCACTTCATATGAAAATGAAAAACTTGTTCTATCCATCATTTGATATGCATACTTGATAGGAGCTCAAGTATTCATCCAAACCCACTTCATGTTGGCATTTCCTTTAAATGAAGAAATGAAAGATTAATTCAAGGGTGTCACACCT